>NC_030833.1:5882500-6200833 GCF_001704415.2 Capra hircus | reverse complement strand
CTACAGTCCATGGGGCTGCAAAGAGTTGGACACGACTGGGCCACTGAACAACAACAAACTTGCTGAAAGAGGTCAGCAATGTCTGAAAAGTCCAGAGTTTCCAGGAGTGGTTTGCAAACCCTCTGCAGAAGGGGAAAGGGACCCCAGGAACCTCTGGGCATTTGAATAAAAAGCAAAAGTTGACTTCTGTCCCTTCTACCTTCTGTAGCAGGAGGCACCTCCACGCCAGTGAGCACCTGGTTCTCAGGCACAGAGGGAGGCTCAGAGCCTGTCAACAAACATTCCATATCCTCACTGGGCACCAAGCGCTGCACTGAGGGACAAGGAAGGACAAAAGCTGAGACCACCACCCTCAGAGAGGGCACAGGTGGGCGCGAGAAGCAAAAATATAAACTAGTGCCAACAACGCAGTACAAGCCGTGCCAAAGAGCTGAGTCCCAAGTCGCACAGGGTTGGGGTCTAAAGCCAGGACGAAGGTGAAGTGGTACCCAAGTCAGGGTTAACATTAATCTTCCAAACACCTTACGGTTTTCATGCCTTTGTGCAGGTTCAGTGGGGCCGTTTCTTCTCTCCTGAACGCTGCTGGGTTGACTTAACACAGCGTTAAGTTGACTTATTTTATTTTGGGGTCCCTGCTCTTTAAAGACATCCAACTGGAGAACCAGACCTGGTTTCAGACAGTAAGAGATTTGCCGTGTTTCAGGTGGAGGGAAGGGGGAAACAGCATACCCTGCTCACCCCTCGTGGCCCCTGCCCTGGTCCCTGGCTCCTCGGCAAATCAGAGGATGGAGGTGTGGTTTAAAGCGATGTGTCTGCAGCATCGGTCTCCACCACGTCCCCAGGCTCCGTGTGCATGGTGTGTCTGCACATCACAGAGAGGACCGATGAAGACCAAGATCCGGGGGGAACACATGTGGCTGGGGAGGTCGGAAGGGGCTGCACAGAGAAGGTGCGAGCTAAGCTGGGGCCTCAGGAATGAGTAAGACACAGATGGCGGGACACAGCAAATGCCAAGCACGGCGGGAAGGAGCATGGCATATTTAGGCCACGGGCTGCTGCAGACGAGCAGGATGCTGAGAGGTGGGAGGCGAGCCTCCAGAGTCAGGGTGGCCGATCATCCTGGGCACCAAGGGAGGGAACCTGAGGCAGATGTCGAGAGAAGCTTCTGAAGGGAGTCTCTGGCCTCATGGCTTGAGGGGATGGGGGATGACAATCTTAGCTTCCACGGGCTACCAAAGCGGGGGACATGGGTGGGACGCTGTGTCCATATCAGACATGAGAATACACTGACACAGCTGGGGACTGCAGGCTGGAGCTGCCTAAAATCCATCGGAAGTCAGTGACCCAATCACAGGCGTCAGAGCAGGCAGACTATTGGATTTTCAGTCCATGAACAATGGAGGATGATGGAGAGGGGATCAAACCCAGGTCACAGGTCGTAGGAGTGACTGCTGCTATCATCCACGTCACCACCACACGTGGGCTCCTATGACCAGCGACCTGGGTCTGATCTCCTCACCATCATCCTCCAATGTTCATGGACTGAAAATCCAATAGTCTGCCTGCTCTGACGCCTGTGATTGGGTCACTGACTTCCGATGGCCCCTCCAGGCTTCCCTGATAGCTCAGTTGGTAAAGAATCTGCCTGCAATGCAGGAAACCCCGGTTTGATTCCTGGGTCAGGAAGATCCGCTGGAGAAGGGATAGGGTACCCACTCCAGTATTCTTGGGCTTCCCTGGTGGCTCAGCTGGTAAAGAATACACCTGCAATGCAGGAGACCTGGGTTTGATCCCTGGGTTGGGAAGATCCTCTGGAGAAGGGAAAGGCTACCCACTCCAGTATTCTGGTCTGGAGAATTCCATGGACCATATAGTCCATGGGGTCGCAAAGAGCTGGACACGACTGAGCGACCTGAACTTTCACTGGCCCCTCCTGCCACTGGTGGACAGCGAGGCCACTGGAGGGAATGACAAGGCCAGCGGGAGCCCTTAGTAAGAAATGCGCCGAGGAAGAGACTCAGCAGAAACCGACAGTTGAGGGACAAAGCCAAAAAGAGGAATCATGAGCAAGAATTAAAAACACATGAGAGCAAACAAGAGTGAACAGGGTCACGGGAGCCGAGGGAAGTGAGCATTTCAGAGGAAAGGGAACCAGCGTCAAGATCAGATAAAGAGCGAGAAGCAGGCACTGGCTGCAGAGGCTGGGAGGCCACCTGTGACCTTGGCAAGAGCCGTCGTGATGAAGTGTTGGGAGTGGAAGCTGCTACCAAGGGATGCAGAGGACCAGTGGGAAGGGTGCGACCACCCCTCCGAGAAGAGGTCTGATTGCCGCCGGGTGAAAGGGGATGGTTATTTGAGCGAAAAAATAAAAACACAGGACTTGGTTTTCTCAGCCATGAAACAAAGCAAACGGAAGTCTATGCAGCAGACATTGCCTCTGCTGTTTTAATTAGCTGCTATTTGATATTTCAGACTCTCAGTATGCTACGGGAAGCTTTGGTTTCACGTTCTAATCCCCTTGCCTTTTTATTTTCCATTTCACGTATTAGTTCCACCATTTCATTCTCATGCGAAAAAGCTAGAAATTGGAAATTTCCTGGAGCATTCAAAGGCTGAGCTCCACTGAGGTCAATTCAGGAGCAACCCCATCTTGATATGTCTTCCCTGGACCCAGAGTTCATTTTTTTTCAAGACGTGAAATTGGAGATTGGTCCCTAAAGATACTTTAAACTCTCAGTATCACCTTCCATCGGGGTGGTAGTTTTTAGTTTCCAGTGTATTTTCACAGACATCATTTCATTTCATTCTTACCAAGACCCTAAAAGGGAGGAAAAGCAGATAAGCTTATACTCATGTTATAGACCAACACAGCAGCAAGCAAGCAAACCAAATGCTGGGTGCCTACAATGCACACAAGGTCAGCTTCCTTCCCATTCCTCTAGTCTCTCAACTCCCTGAGCAGTGGCGGTGATGGCTTGACCCTTGATTTGTAAAGGGCGTAATAATATCCCATTCAGCTATAGGTTCATCACAGATGAGAAAGAGACAGAAAGAAGGAAAGAGAGAGAGAATCTGAGTACTTCTTCCTGAACCAAGTTGAAGCAACTTGGTATCAGTTGAATCAAGTTCACCCGCTCTCCAGTGCTGGACATAGCAGCACTTTTCACAAATACTGTGATTCTAAACTGTGTGCTCATTATTTCTCAATTTTTTTTTCATTTATTTGTGCCTGATCTCATGCAGAGTCTTCAGCTGTGCCACACGAATTCTCAGTTGAAGCCTGCAAACTCTTAGTTGCCATACATGGCATCTAGTTCTCTAACCAGGGATGGAACCTGGGCCTCCTGCATCGAGAAGGTGGAGTCTTAGCCACCGGACCACCAGGGAAGCCCCCCATGTACTTACTAGAGTCGCCTGGGAGCACGTTACAGAAAGGAAGATGCCTGGCGCTGTTTTTAGCTCAGTCGTTTCCAACTCTCTGCAACCCCCTGGACTGTAGCCCACTAGGCTCCTCTGTGCATGAGGATTCTCCAGGCAAGAATACTGGAGGGGGTTGCCACGCCCTCCTCCAGGGGATCGTCCTGATCCAGGGATTGAACCCAGGTGTCCCGCACTGCAGGTGGATTCTTTACCATCTCAGCCACCAGGGAAGCCAAAATGCCTGGGCCTTTCCTCAAATCAGTTAAGTCAAGCTGTCAAAGGCTGGCTGAACGGAAAGAAGCGAGGGAGCAAGGAATAAGATGGGGAGCAGGAAAGCAAGGGCGCAGCTCTAAAAGCCTACACTCTAAGGCACAGCAGGCAGAGTTGCACAGCAAAATACATACGTGAAGTAAGTGTGTTCTGCACACTTGAAGATACACTCTGCGGACGCAGTTTAAAATGACAATGTGGACGGCTATGGTGATAACAAGGAAAGACGTACACATGTACAGTTTGGCAGACTCCCTCTCCCCACAACAAATACACACATCTACCCTGTGGAGAATGATGGCATGCTCACACACAAACCCCTTTTCATGCAGGGTCTTGATGGTTAAGCACCAAACGGAGGTGCGTGTGGTCATTTCAGAGCCGCGGTGCTGATTCCACGAGGCATACATTGAAGTGGATTTCATGGCATTACGGCAAGATGCTGTCCCCCAAATCACCTAGGTTCCTATTCCCCTAAATAAATAAAACCTGGAGCTATTGTAGGCAGTAGGTATGTGCCTACTTCCCTGGGTCAGGAAGACCCCTTGGAGAAGGAAATAGCAATCCACTCCAGTATTCTGGCCTGGGAAATCCCATAGGCAGAGGAGCCTGAAGGGCTACAGTCCACGGGGTCACAAAAGAGTCAGACGTGACAGCAACTGGACAGCAACACGTACCTGCTCCCTGCACGATTCTTGTCCTGGAGGAGTTGGGATAGTGAGGTAACAACAATGGTCCCTCCTAGTGTTCTACAAAGATGGTGCTGGTGGCCCCCAGTCCTCAGGTTGTAAGCTTGGCCAAGGCGGGGGATGTGCCAATGCCCCTTCCAGCATGCCTCCTGAGGTCTGCCAGGTGGCTGGCTGGCAGGAAGGATGAAGCTGGAGGTCAGAAACTAGAGCCAGTCTGCACTGGTCCATTCCAGAGGCACGCTGAGAACCCTCATCAGCTCGTTGCTCTGATACCTTCCAGGAAGGTTGCCAGATCAAACACAGGACACCAGTTAAATTTGGATTTTGATAAACAACAATACCCCACATCTTGCACAGGACAGACTTATGCCGAAGAAACAGCCATTGCTTGCCTAAGTCCAGGTTTAATGGGGCATCCCTGGTGGCTCAGACGGTAAAGCATCTGCTTACAATGCGGGAGACCCAGGTTTAATCCCTGAGTCTGGGAGATCCTCTGGAGAAGGCAATGGCACCCCACTCCAGTACTCTTGCCTGGAAAATCCCATGGGTGGGGCAAAGTGGTAGGCTAGAGTCCATGGGGTCGAAAAGAGTCGGACACGATTGAGTGATTTCGCTTTCACTTTCCACACTTTCAGTTGCTAAATCTGGCAACGTACCCCCAGGGAGAGCTCTCATAAAAGCTTCCACCACCCAAATAACTTTAGATGGTTTCATATTCTTATATTATTAATTAGTGCCTATCAATGTTTTAAATGTATACTTTACAAAATAGTACACTTCTCTTTTTCTGAACCTATCAGGTCATTTCTGATTTTGCAAATTAGTAGCATGATGAGATTTTCTTTCACATCCTAGGTTTTTCTTCCAGGAAACATCAATGGAGACACTGTGATTGGCTTGCACTTTGTATATTCAGTCTGCAACCATCCCCATGAAATAGAAATACGGAAAAAGTACAGATCTGGCCTTTGGATCCTTTAACTCAACCTTTCTGAACCTTCACTTTCAGCTGCAAGTCTCTTTAGAAAATGAAATAGTGATGTGAATCAGGGGTCCCCGGCCTCTAAGAACCAGTGCCTGATAATCTGAAGTGGAGCTGAGATAATAATAATAGAAATAAAGCACACAGTAAATGCACCTGAATCACCTCAAAACCATCGCTGTCCCCCTCTCCCCTCCCCGCCAACTGCCTTCCATGAAATTGGGCCCTGGTGCCAAAAAGGTTGGGGATAATAAATCATAAATCATATGATCATTACAGACATACAGGTGGCCCACTGCAGCACTTCCAGAACACCACAGAGGATTTTCAGCCTCAACTGCTCTTTTTTAAAAAAATCTGTTTTCTATTATAAAAATAATCTAAAAATAGTTCCACATAACACAAGGACAAAGCCATCTGTACAATCTCTCCAAAGAGCTCATATTTCTATAGATTTTATCACTTTCCAACTATTCCAACAAGTTCTGAAATTTAAGAAAGTCATGTAGATTTGTCAGACAAAACTCATCAAAATATTAAATTTAACCACTAATATTTTTATTATTTTATAGTATTCTTTTACATCACAGAAGACTCAAATCAAACATGTATTGAAGTAAATGCAGCATCAAAGTGCATTAAAACTCATTACAAACTTTAAAAAAAGTTGCACGAAAATGTTTCTACCAATAATTGATTGATAAAACCAAAATGTTGATAAATAGATGTGATATAGAAAAATATCCCGCACTCAAGTAAACTGAGCTGGAAGTTGCATATCTGGAAATGTTATCCTTGGGTGTATTTGAAAAAAAAATAACTTTCCACATATGCAAACGGAGCTGAGACACTCATCAGAAATACAAAATCAGTTAATATTTCATCTTCTTAATCATGAAGATTTGACTTTTAAGGAAGGATAAAGTTGGAATTAAAGTAAAGACAAAACTTGAATAAAAGGATATGAATGCAGTCCTGTGAGTTTTAAACTCCAATCACTGAAAAGTCAAGAAGGAAAAAGTAAAAAACTGACCTCTGAGTCTGCTGTCTTCATTGGGTTCCATGGATCTCCGTTCAAAAGCGAGACACTGACCACTTCATAGGCTCCTTCCCCGTCCCTCGTCCCGGCCTGTTGCATGGAAGGCACAAATTGGCTTCCCAAGTTCACCCCTGTAACACAAAGAAAACCCCTATGCTTATTCCAGTTTGGAAGAGTTTGGCATCAGAAGTATGACACCAATGACTCAATGAAAATACTTGCAAGTTGAATAAAGCCAGGCAAATACCATCATCTATTAAATCATAGTTGAGGGTTAAAACTGATTAATTCACTGTCACTCGGACCAAAAATTTTTGTATCTTTAACCAAATAAGAGCTAATTTATTTTCCCCGTTCAAGACTTGTGGCACGTGCTGGGTGATTACCATCATCAAAGTATGTAATTCTGTCCTTCGACAAGCAACAAAAATCCACGAGCCGTGACTTTTTAAATGATGAATTAATCCTTTGCTTAAGATCAGCTCTATTAAAAGTCTCAAGGCTTTAGCTGTATTAAGACTAAGTCCATTTACTTAAGTCCCAGCGAATCAGTTAAATACAAAGCCGACTCTGCTCTCTGTACTTATGGGGGCTAATTTTATGGGCTTCAGGGAATGATTCTATAGACAAAATTAATTTGTCAGTTTCGACTGACTAGACTGGTTCATGTAAAAAAAAAAAAAGTCATTCAGTCAACTATTATGTGATCTTGTTTCCTGGGGTCCTGTCGAACCAGTTAATATACTTACACAGGTTCAATGTGGCCCCATTTCCATAAACAATCCTAATGGAAAGTATAACATTTTTCTCTTCTGGAGAGTATATCACTTTCTTAACAAATGCAGTAATTTTCCAGGCCAGCTTCCCTATGAGGTCACACTCCTGCTCTTCGGTGCAACCACAGTCTGCCCCTCAAGGTAAAGGATGGGAGTTGATTCCCTCACATGTTATTCCCATTTCTTCAACCAGGACTCATAATTTTCAGACCTGAGTCATAATAGCACAGTTTCAAGTTACTAAAGAGTTCGCATTTATTGGGCACAAATGGTATTGAAATTTTAATCCTAGACATTTTACAGTTCTCCAAATACCTTTCAATCCACACCATTTTATCATTCTCAGTGTGGAAGTCTGCAGTTATATTCAGGTTACAAAAGGATTACTATTGTACTTGAGTATTAACTGTCTGACACAGCCTCCCTGGAAAATTCTCAAGCTGGTCACAAAGCATTTAAAACCCCCAATTGTTGAGTGCCAAGGGACCAGGGATGAACTGAACGTTGGGACTCTGGCCAGTGGCTGAGGGGGTGAGCTGGGCCCCTTGGCCCTGTGGGGCAGGGAGAGGGAGAGAGAGGCCCAAGGGAGCAAGGAGACATGGGCTTGTGGTCTCAGGGCTGGGATGCGCCCGTGTCCAGGAGATGAGGGCCCCGCCTGTGCAGGCGGAGGGGGCTGGCTCCAGGCGGTGACATCTGCGGACGTCTGGTGGAGGGCGGGGTATGAGGAAGGGGTGGTTATCAGCATGAAGTTCATCAGAAGTCTTTCCTGGCTGAAGACGGGGTGGCCCACGATGGCTCAGAGATCTTGAATAAATGAGCGTCATCTACCGGCTTGATTTCATGCCCTTCAATGCGCTCCAAGAGTGCTGAGACACTCCAAGCAGGGGCTTTGGAGTAAGACATCCCCAACGTCAGTAGCATCCTGACCACGTAGTAGCTGTTGGTCCTACTTACTAGTTCATTCACTCACTCACTCATTCACCAACTACCTATTAACTGCCTGCCTTGTGACGGGCCTTCTAGATCTGATGTCTTCCACTTAAACAGCCCGCTCTTTCTGCTTCAGCCCTCGTGCTACCTGGAGTGAGCCCCCTCTGCCTACATTGCTGGGACCCTCATCTCTTAAATACAGCTCTCTCCACCTCAGAACACTTGGTTCTCTCCATCTGTGCATCTATGAGAAAGTCGCAGATCAAGCTGCCCTCGTGACCTATATTTTTACACTGGGTGAGAGACTTCTGAACAAATAAGATGATTGCACAGAGTAACCGGGACCCTGGGACAACAGGGCTAGGGGGACACCCCGTGATGGCCTTGTAACTCTTCTATAAATCTAAAATGATTTCAAAATAAAAGTGTAATGACAAAAACAAGGTCGTGGTAGTTGGTGGGGAAGGCTACTTCTGATGGACAGGGACAAGAGACTGTATTGTTGGGACGGGAAGCATGGAGGATGAGGAACTTCCAGCCCTTCCCAGAGCCGCGGGAGGAACACATCGGCAGTGGGTCCTCAGATGTTTTCTCTTCCATAAAATGAAGCAGAGGGCAGGGAGGCACAAGGTGGGTAACCCACGTGAAGCAGTTCATCAAGATCCTTCTCGAAGCTTTGCCGAGCCCCAGGTCTCACGCGCAAGACCCTCAGTGGGATGCCCATGTTAGAAGTTCCTGAAACAAAGTGAGTTCTGATCCAGCTACACAGCTTCTGCAGAGTGGGCTAAGAGTGCAGCTAACTGAACACATCTTAAAAGAGTGCTGGTGTGCTGTCTGAAGCGGATTAGGGATTTGAAATCCCCGCAATTACAGAGTGAAAACGGCAGATGCGCCTGAACTTGCCCCTCAACCAATGAAAACCATGCCACGTGCCAAAGAGTTACCCTGGCCAACATTTTAATCCTCCGGAAAGTCAAGTTAAACTGTTAAGAGAGTGACTGCAAGCATTTTAAAATTTCCTCTACATAAACAAACCAAGTTGATTATAAGCTCCTCCTGGAAGTTTTGTCAGTTAAGTTTCCAACACAAGTGAATTGTTAAATTGAGTACTTAATAGCAAATTCAAATGCCCCACGGCTGGATAAATCAAAACCTGGAGTCCTGCACTGCTCACCACCCAGCCACAGTGAGGAAGACAGGACGGTTTCCATGGGTATCCCAGCCGTGATGCTCACAGGCCTGGAAGGTTATCACCCAGGCTTCAGAGACTTAGAGAAAAACTCTTTGAATATAATAGAACTCACTGAGAAGCTGCCTGTCTTAAAACAGGGGTCCAACCTCCGGGCCATAGACCGTGTGGACATTAGAATAGAAAGAAAGTGCATAATGGGGCTTCCCTAATGTCTCCGCAGGTAAAGAATCCATCTGATGATGCAGGAAATACAGGTCATCCCTGGGTGGAGAACATCCCCTGGAGAAGGAAATGGCAACCCACTCCAGTATTCTTGCCTGGAGAATCCCATGGACAGAGGAGCCTGGTGGGCTACGGTCCATGGAGTCACAAAGAGTCGGACACGACTGAGCGACTAAGGACACAGCAAAGTGCACAATAAATGTAATGTGCTTGAGTCATCCTGAAACCTCCGCCACACCCTAGGCCATGGAAGAACTGTCTTCCATAAAACTAGTCCCTGGTGCCAAACGGATTGGGCACCACTGTCTTAGAAGAAAGGAGAAGTGCCATGAAATCCAGGTCTCCTTAGCTTGCCTCTGCCTGTGAGGCCCTAGGAGAGGCAGTATGCCTGCATCCTTGATTTTGCGGGGAGAAGGGAGGCCTTTGTGGGCTTTCCTCTTCAATAATCAAACTGAAGCTGCACGAACCAAATATAAAGAACGTATTAGTCCCCTGGACCTTTTTCCTCCCAGGTGCTTAGGAGCAGAGAGCGACAGTTACTTACTCTCCTGAAGGCAAAATGTTCCGACCACTAACACTTCCCTTTTCACCTACATATACCAGCATCTTATTCCAAAAGAAGTCCTTTGGGACCGATTGTTTTTCCCCTCTAAGAGGCTTTATTTCTAAATATTCCAAAGAGAACTGAGAGGCGGACTGTGCCAGTACTTGTAGAATGTTGTGCAACCTTTTAAAGAAATTGAATAACAACATTATTTGCTGAGGACAGTATTTACTATCTATATACATGGATAATGAAGCCATCTCTCAGCTTTTTAATTGATTGCATAACATCCCCCCAGCAGTATATGCAGTCAGAGGATGGTTTCTTATGAGCTTTGCTTAAGTATTTATACACTGGTATTTCTTTTAGATGATGCAAATAAAATTTTTATTTGTGCTGCATGGATAGACAGAATAAATTATACACAGCTGTGAGATATCAGAATGTATTTTATGGAGTGATCTTGTTGACAAACCATAAAAGCAGGCCGCACATTCAAGCCCTAGAAACCCAGGGGAAAAAAAATATGACCTTAGAAAACATACAGCTTGCATACATCTTGTTTTTGCCAATATTTGGGCATCAACAAAACTCAGTTGACTAAATAAAAAAATGTGACTAGCTTATCTTGGGGAGGAACTTCCAGCTTTCTTTCTGCTGAGTAACCAGATACACGGACAGTCCTTTTGATAAAATGGCCATTTTGCTTCAGTCTCACAATGTGTGTGTGACTTGCTTAGTCATGTCCGACTCTTTGCAACCCCATAGACTGTAGCCCACCAGGCCCCTCTGTCCATGGGATTCTCCAGGCAAGAACACTGGAGTGGGTTGCCACTTCCTTCTCCAAAAGGAACTATAGAAAGAAAGAAAGTGAAGCTGCTCAGTCATGTCTGACTCTTTGCAACCCCATGACCATAGCCTAGCAGGCTCCTCCATCCATGGAATTTTCCAGGCAAGAGTACTGGAGTGGGTTGCCATTTCCTTCTCCATCAGTTTCACAGTGGAAAGAAGCATATCAGATATTTAGGTTTCTAACACAATTATCTTCTGTGACAATCAGCACTGCTTTCCCATGAGACTTGCATGTGCCTACTATGCTTGTCTGAGTTTGTCATCTTCAGACTTGATTATGGCTGGTGAAGGGGGAAGTTATAAACCTAGTTCCTTAAGCAAGAATCTTTGTAGCCACGGCTTTTAAGGCCTTGGAAAAGCCAGCAATAAAGATCTCCCCTATAGTGCCTTCAGATCCTCCCCATGTGAGTCACTCAGAGCCTGGCTATCCATGGAAGTCTTGCCTCTTTCCTGCTCCATCTGGCCAAGCCTCCCTGGCCTGACTTACTAAGGGTCATCCAGACCACCCTGCTGTCCACCTAAGGGCTTCAGCTTCCTTACAGAAGAGATTGACAGAGTTCTGAGATACTGAACAATAAACATCTTGAAGCCACAAGACCTGGCCCTGGTCTGACTCCTCTTTGATTTACTGCCCTCGATCAAAGCGTGCATCTAAGGTGCTGCTGCTGCTAAGTCACTTTAGTCGTGTCTGACTCTTTGTGACTCTATGGACTGTAGCCCACTAGGCTTCCTTGGGATTTCCCAGGCAAGAAGGCTGCAGAGAATTGCCATGCCCTCCTCCAGGGGATCTTCCTGACCCAGGAATCGATCTCACATTTAATCTCCTGCACTAGCAGGTGGGTTCTTTACCACTAGCGCCACCTGGGAAGGCTCGATTCTCATGGGGTTAAGGAAGCTCAACTAAGCAAGAACAGTCAAAGGGCTTCTGAAAAGCTTAACACATAAAATCAGTCTAGGATGTCTGAATCCAAGTTTACAGACTTGTAGGCAGTGTTTCTCCAACCAAACAGGCTAACAGTGAGAAGATGACAGCTTCATGCCTGTCATTAGAATGTATGGGGGTTAAGGTCCTCGGGAGGTATCCATTCAAGTTATCCAGTGAGCCAGTGGGAAAATAACCTCTAATGAGACTACTAGCCAAGATGAAACTTAAAACACTAACCTAGAGTTCCGGCTTTAAAGCAAAATCACTATCAATGCCAACACGAGCCTAAGAGAAGAGGATTAATCTGAGGTACGTAAAAGAGAATTAAGATAAACAGTCCTTAGGAAATCTAGGTGGGGGTAAAAACTGAGACAACCATTACGAACTGCAAAAGAATCTGAGGACCAGACCCTGGAAACTCACGAAGCATTTTCTGTCATCCCAGAGAGCTAAAGAAAATCTTGTTGGTTTGATTGAGCAGGGTCTTGGTCCAGGGGAATATGGTGGCAATGTTCCCATAAAGGATAAATATATTTCCTTGGTTCAGATTCCTATCTATAGTCTTAATCAAATAACAACATCACTCTCTCATCTCGTCTGCAAGCTCCAAGGGTGATAATTCGGGGTGTGATTAGTTTTAAATGGTATCGCTCAAGGATGTTCAAAAGAACCATGGCAAAAGTTAACCTTAAAGAGAGTAAGTTTACAGTGGAAAAGCACTATGTCAGCCAGATGATCAAGGTCAACATCAGCAGCCGTGGTCCTACTGTTGGCATGCACTCTTCATCGGATATGATGAAAACGACACTTTACCTCTGATCGAGCTAATCCTGAGGCAAATGCCAATTCAGGTCATCCTGTGTTGTATCTGGCCAGCACACCTCAAAACTGTCAAGGTCATCAAAAACAAGGGCAGTCTGAGAAACTGTCACAGCTAAAAGGAGGAGAAGGAGACGTGATGACTGAACGTGTTGAGGACTCCTGCCTGGGGTTGAGGAACAGAAAAGGAATGTTAGGTAAAAAGTAAGGAGATTGGAATAAAGTATGAACTGGAGTTAAAGACATTATGTCAATATGGGTTCATTAATTTAAACAATTGTACAGTTCTCAGGTCTCAGGTCGGAGAAGGCAATGGCACCCCACTGCAGTACTCTTGCCTGGAAAATCCCATGATGGAGGAGTCTGGTAGGCTGCAGTCCATGGAGTCGCTAGGAGTTGGACACGACTGAGCAACTTCACTTTCACTCTTCACTTTCATGCATTGGAAAAGGAAATGGCAACCCACTCCAGTATTCTTGCCTGGAGAATCCCAGGGACAGGGGAGCCTGGTGGGCTGCCGTCTTTGGGGTCACACAGAGTCGGACACGACTGAAGCGACTTAGCAGCAGCAGCAGCAGCAGCAGTTCTCAGGTAAGATAGTAAGAGGGGGAACTAGTTATGGGGTATACGTGCATGCGTACCAAGTCGATTCAGTTGTGTCTGACTCTGCAACCCTATGAACTAAAGCCCACCAGGCTCCTCTGTCCATGGGATTTCCCAGGCCAGAATACTGGAGTGGGTTACCATTTCCTTCTCCAGGGCATCTTCCCGACCGAAGCATCGAATCCGTGTCTCCTGCAGCTCTTTCACTGCAGGGGTTTCTTTACCGCAGAGCCACCACAGAAGCCTGTGGGATAGAGGGGAACTCTCTAGGCACTCTTCCCCATCTTCTTGTAAATATAAAACGGTCCTTTCAAATAAAGTCTATTAATCATCATTTGAGGACTTAGTCTGTATCTTGCAAGAAGAGTGCATGTCATTCTAGAGCAGTTCATTATCAAAGGGCTCAGAGATGGATGGCTGTTATCACCAGTGGCTCCAAATTCCAGCAAACTGGAGTCTCTACCGTCATCTCTCTTCTAACGTTGCTGTTTGTTCGGATGGAGGAAAGATGCAGTAACTGGTCATGTGAAAGGCATAAAGCAGTTAACTGACAAGGCTTCCTAGAGTATAAAAAGGCAGAGCGTGCAAAAGCAGTCGATCCATAGGCAGCGGAAAGGCCCCTCGAAATGCACCCGGAGAACTCTTCAGAACACAGAAACGAGTTGCTATAAAAACGTCACCTTTTTTCTGGTTATTGGCGGCAAGACTCTGAAATAGTACAGAAGTGAAAAGTTGGTTTAGGAAGGTTACACTGAGTGACAGTCACATAAATACTTTGATGAAGGGTGTTGAAACAGAACCCGATTCGCTCAGAGCCTAAGGTTGCAGCTATCCACGCTGGAAGGCTAAATTATCAAGATACAACCTGATGGAATGGAAGCAGCTGCAGTATTTTGAGTCCGAACAGTCAGTATTTTGTGCACCCCCAGAGGCTACGTGGATGCCCTGGGGCTATTCTCTCACCCTCCCCGATACACAAATCCTTTAGGTGTCCAGGAAGACTGTGGACCATTGTCCACTGCCGAAGGCTGGTGAGCGGGTCAACAGACATCATGGGTGCAAAGTGTAGGTGGGTGTCATTTAGCTTAGCTTTTTGCTTTTGCTTTGTTTTAATCAATCTTTGGAAAGAAATACACTAAAATGCTCTTGTAGGTTTTTTCCTCTGAGTGTTGGGGTTTTAGTTCAGCGTGATTCTTCTTCATGTTTGTACGTGTCTCTGATTTTTCCATAAACAGACATATTACTTCTATGATGGACAAAACATTTAAAAATCAATCATTTGAACTCATGATGACAAACCAACTGATTTATGATGTTTTACTTTCTCACCAGCTTTCCTGGCATTGCAGATTCACCGCCTTGGCCATGCTAGAGGACAGAGCCCATTTGGAAATAAAAGCAATCAAGTACTATGAAACAGTTACAATTTTGAAAAGATGTTTTATACGTCATTTCAAAATTCAAAGAAAGCTAGTTATTGCTTCCCATAAATGTTTCAAATGGATTCATACCCGAAGCATAAGTTGTCTCTACTACACATAGAAATAACTTTTCATGCCTAAAGCATCTCCTAATCTGCAAAACCATTTACAACATTAACTTATATTTTAGACTCCTTTGCTGGTCATTGTAAACTAGTGCAAGTCTTATTTTATAAATGGTGAGACAGAACTAAGAATTTATACTGGTTATTTCTAATATTTCCCAATAATAAATGGCAGAATTAATAACAAAACCCAAGCCCTCTGCATTTCATATGCATTCATTTACTTTGTCCTTCATCACAGGGACAAAGAGATGCTGCAGAAATTTATCTGTAATACTTTGGATGGTGGAGGATGGGGGTCAGAATTTTCAAACAATGAGGTAAGGGGAAAATGGAATCAATTATTAAAATCTTACCAAAGGAGCAACTTTTGGAAGTGGAGAACAAAAAGACAGGAACAGAAACGTATCTGTTCCCTTCACTACTGTAAAAGCATTAGATGGAATTAAACAACGATGATAGAGCACCATTTAGCATCTACACTGAAGCCCGTGGACCTAATGGCGCTAACATCCTTCCTGGATCATTGTCATCATGGACCACCTTCTGCCAAAAGTCACCTGGTCGTGCCCAACTCTTTGCAAACTCATGGACTGTGGCCTGCCAGGCTCCTCCTCTGTCCATGGGATTCTCCAGGCAAGAATACTGGAGTGGGCTGCCATTCTCTTCTCTAGAGGATCTTCCCAATCCAGGAATTGAACTCAGGTCTCCTGCCCTGCAGGCAGATTTCTTACCATCTGAGCCACCAGGGAAGCCCCTTTCTGCCGAAACACACCCCCAACTTAGCAGCACTTGGTAGCTCTGGTTTTCTTCTCCTTCTCCAGCCAGATCTTGCCTTCTCCACTCGTATTCCTTTCTCCTGCCTCCCTTGGGGGGACTTGAACGTCCCCCAAGTCTCAGCTCTTGAACATCTTCCCACCCTACTCTTCCTGTTCCTGAGAGAACTCATTAATTTTTAAACTGATGTTGCTCAAATCAGTATTTTTCCATCTGGCCAGTTCACCCAAGTGCAGTTTGTAATACAGTATCTATCAGACACTAATTTCAATGTTTCGTCACCATCATCCTCTCAAACTCAGCACGTTTAAAAACCAAAGGCTTCATTCCGTCTCCCCGTCAGAAAGCAAAACACTGCCCCTCATACATGTCTTGCCAGAGTCACCGCCATTCACCACTGCCTGCATCACAGGGCTTGGCAACATCTTTGACACGCCTTTTTTTTTTTTTTTAATCACTCACATTCAACAACTCCAGCCGGGTATTTTGTGCTTTGTTTTTGTTTTCTTCTGTTCTCTCAAAACTCTCCTACTTTCTAGCTAAATCCTTCTTGGTAGACTCATCACCTGAAGCTCCCTCTACTCCAGTCTCAAAGGACAGGATACATTTGATAAGAGCAAAAGTCTAAGGCAGGGTTCTCCATCAAGAGAACGTGAACACAAAGGCCTTAATGCAGGAGAGAGCTCAGTGTGTTCTAGAGCAGAAAGGGTCAGTATGGCTAAAATGAAGTACCCAGTAGCATGGACAGAGGTGTGAGCTCAAGTACAGAGGGTAGACAAGGCCTGGATCATGCCAGGCCTTCTAAGGTAGCATTTGGGTTTCATTTGGAGTGCAGTAGAAAGGCATCATAGGATTTTATGTAGAGTACATCTGATTCATTTTGGAAAAATTCTCTGCCGGAGAATGGAGTGTGTGAAGACTAGAGAGGAACATATACATGGGAACTATTCATAGAGCAAAATGCAACGTTGAGCACAGATCCCACAATTAATAAACATTTCTAGATGACAACAGTGAACCCTAATTAAACAAGTTGTTGTTGTTTAGTTGGTAAGCCATGTCCCTTTTGTGACCACACGGACTCTAGCCCACCAGGCTCCTCTGTCCATGCAGTTTCCCAGGCAAGAATACTAGAATGGATTGCCATTTCCTTCTCCAGGGGATCTTCCCGACCCAGGGATCAAACCTGCATCTCCTGCATTGGCAGGCGGATGCTTTACCATTGAGACACCAGGGAAGCCCCAATTAAGCAAGTGTTGTGCACCAAACCCCATTCTAAGTTTCACCTGTTTAAACCTCATAATGACCCTTGGATGTTTACCATCATTTAGTAGATGAAAAAGCTGAGGCACAGAGAAGTTATGAAATTTGCCTGTGGTCCAAAAAACTATGACGCCACCCAGACAGCCCACCCAGACAGCCAAGTACTAGGATCTATGCTCCAGCCACACCATGTGATAAGCAAGCATCACTCTGTCCAGGAAACACTTGGAACAAAATTCAGATTCCTTCCTGAGTCCTGCACGTTCTGGAACCTCAACCCCTGAGAGTTCCATCTTGCCAGCTCTGTTGTGACCACACTGACCATCCCTCTGACCCATCACATTTCCAGCTATGTCTGACTTCGTGTCCTTGGTTTTTGCTGTTCCTTCTGCTGAGAACACCCTACTCTCAAACCTCTGCTGGCCCTCAAATCTCATTACTTACGTCTCAGCTCAAATGTTAGCACCTCAGAGGGGCTACACGACTTTAGAACCTTCCTTCTACCCCACGTTTCTCTCCAGCCCATCATCCTATTCTGTCCCTTTAATGGTACTTACAAGCATCCAAACTCATTTTATCATTTTGTTTCCACTACCTCACTCCCAAATCTAAATCTAAATCTAAAATGGCAAGTGGTAGGGGCCTTATTTGAGTGGCTCAATTGGTAAAGAATCTGCCTGCAATGCGGGAGACTTGGGTTAGATCCCTGGGTGGGGAAGATCCCCTGGAGGAGGGCACGGCAACCCACTCCAGTATTCTTGCCTGGAGAATCCCCATGGACAGAGGAGCCTGACAGGCTACCATCTGTGGGGTTGCAAAGAGTCAGACACAATTGAGCAACTAAGCACACAAGGGCCTTATTTATCAAATTCAATGTTCTATCTTCATATGCAGACAAGTATTTGGTTAATGAACTATGACCAAACGAATAACAAGTTCTCACGACCTTGTCATCATAATGACAGCAGGGTGGGGTCCCGGGGTGTGGTTCTCATCACAGAGGCTCTGATGGGTGACTGATTTTTAGCTCGCCCAGCGTTGTCTGGCTCCTCGCAGGTTTATACACAGATCCAAACCCAGGCGAGCCTTCTTTATAAGCCAGAATTTCAACTCACTTTTAATGAAAAAGAACTAACAAGTCAGCCAGAATCCTCATCTAAAGCATTGGGTTCATTATCTCCCCAGCAGGAAACCTTCCTTGAAAAGCCAAATTAAAATCAGAACAGAGAACTAAAGGATGGGAACAGAAATTGTCATCCTGGAAGCCTAATATTTCCTTGTCTACTCAAGAGTGTGGACCTGCCATGCTAAGCAAGGAGGCACTGAGTCCCAGCGAGGGCAGCTGCCCACCGAGGGGCTTGAGCACAGGCTGATTATTTGAACTTGAGTGCATTTTCTACAGACTCGCTGAGTTCTCAAAGGCGGGCTCACCAACACTTGTGAAATTATAACCTGCTTGACTCTCATACCATCCTTTAGAAACACTTCATTTTCTTTATGAAAACCATGCTCTAAGTTGTCACTCAGGGAAGAGTTTCTGGACCTAAATCCCATGTGCATTTATGAGAAAATATATTCTGAATTCCAAAATGCAATACTGGGGACCACATTGCCTGTCTCCTGCTTCACTTCTCCACTGCTGGGAATTCAACTGCAGATTCTGCGACTCAAGCCAGAATGTTGGGGAGGGGGACAGCGGAGGGAGGAGCAGGGAAAGACAGGGAGGCCTGGGCTGGAAGGAGGCTGAGGACAGGGTTGATGAGTTAGAGAACACCTGCCTGAGTCCTAAGGACCAAGGGGCAAGTGTGGCTGTCTGAAGGCAGGTGCTGATTTCTATGACTTTAATTTTCTAGTTGTTGACTCTGTCCATTGAATTTGGGAGGTCCCTAATAGTCACATGAGACACCCCAAATGATTATGCCATAGGAATGAAGTCTTGCGTTTCGGAAAGTTTCAGTTCTATATGATTTGACAAATACTGGCTAGGCTTCTAGAATGAAGCAGAATGGCATTTAATAATTTTGATTAGAAATACTTTTGTTCTCAGTTCTCAAAACTGAACAATGTGCTTATCTGTCTTTAAGCCCATGCTTCATCTCACACAGGTAAAGCCAAAGAAATAAAGAAAACTGTTCAGTTTAGGAACCTTTCGACAATTTCCTCTCAACAATACCCAGCTTTATTCTGACATAATCTCACAGGCGAGAGAACTTGCCTGTCCTTTGCTGGCCATCAAGTTTCTTATGAGGGCAGGTGTCCTGGTAGGTTGAGCGTCATGGCACGTGAAGTCACTTCAGTCACGGCCGACTCTGCGACCCTGCGGACTGTAGCCTGCCAGGCTCCTCTGTCCACAGGATTCTCCAGGCAAAAATACTGGAGTGGGTTGCCATTTCCTTCAACCCAGGGACGGAACGTCTCCTGCGTTGGCAGATGGGTTCTTTACCACTAGCGCCCCCTGGGAAGCAAGCGTCATTGCCCTCATTTAAAATTCACACTAATGATGCATTCAATATTCTAAACAGGCTTTCCGTTCTCTGTGAAATTAGCACTGATTACCACCCACGTGTGAGAGGGCTGCTGACAACACTGGGAACTGTCTTTCCCTGTTGCTATTTCTGGGCACCCAGTGTGGCCAGTTGAGTCAACAAGAGGAGACGCAGCTTTCCATGGCCACCCTGAGCTGATGGAGGCAGGTGAAGAGTGGAGAGTGGACAGAGTTGCCCTCTGCCTTTCTGGATCTGAGCTAGGACTGTTCCCCATCCATTCAGCAATGACCAGGCTGTGGCAGGATAACAACTCAGTAGACAAATATTACAAAGAAAAGGCCCTATAAAAATATGTGCCCATTGGTAAAGAAAAAAACATGTATTTCTTTGTCATTACAATGTGCATTTATTTGTCACTAAGGTTGAACTTTTTCATATTTTTTCAGTTATTTTCTTTTCTTACTTTGAGGATTATTTGCTCATGTCTATTGCTCTTGATGAAAATGAAAGAGGAGAGTGAAAAAGTTGGCTTAAAGTTCAACATTCAGAAAATGAAGATCATGGCATCTGGTACCATCACTTCATGGGAAATAGATGGGGAAACAGTGGAAACAGTGTCAGACTTTATTTTTGGGGGGCTCCAAAATCACTGCAGATGGTGATTGCAGCCATGAAATCAAAAGATGCTTACTCCTTGGAAGGAAAGTTATGAGTAACCTAGATAGCATATTCAAAAGCAGAGACATTACTTTGCCAACAAAGGTCCGTCTAGTCAAGGCTATGGTTTTTCCAGTGGTCATGTATGGATGTGAGAGCTGGACTGTGAAGAAAGCTGAGCGCCGAAGAATTGATGCTTTTGAACTGTGGTGTTGGAGAAGACTCTTGAGAGTCCCTTGGACTACAAGGAAGTCCAACCAGTCCATCCTAAAAGAGATCAGTCCTGGGTGTTCTTTGGAAGGAATGATGTTAAAGCTGAAACTCCAATACTTTGGCCACCTCATGCGAAGAGTTGACTCACTGGAAAAGATCCTGATGCTGCGAGGAATTAGGGGCAGGAGGAGAAGGGGACGACAGAGGATGAGATGGCTAGATCGCATCACTGACTCAATGGATGTGAGTCTGAGTGAACTCCGGGAGTTGGTGATGGACAGGGAGGCCTGGCGTGCTGTGATTCATGGGGTTGCAAAGAGTCGGACACAACTGAGCAACAGAACTGAACTGAACTGATTGTCATTTAAAAAAAATTCTTTTCCATTATGGTTTATTAGAGAATATTGAATATAGTTCCCTGGGCTATACCATAGGACTGGTGTTTATCCATTCTATTGGACTGGTCATTTTTAATGGATCTAATTTTTTCTAATTTATGTATGTGCAACTATGAATTAAGAATATTAAACAGGTTTATTTCTAAAACAAAGAAACAACTGCTGAGTCAACCAGACTCCTCCCATAAGAGTAGAGGCTGACGGTCACACACCCACTGGAGATTTGTCTTCTACTCTTCAGAGGGGCATGTTGGTGGGGCATGTTGGTAGGTCATGTTGGATAACAGCCAACAGCATTTCAACGATCCATGTGAATTAAGGATCATTCAAGCTCTGCCTTTCAACAAAGGTGGGGCCCTTCTGATGTATACAATGGAGGACATTGCACTTCACCCCTAGACTAGGTAAGAAAATTCAAGGAGATGGCTTGTGGAAAGACCCGTATGTGGCAGCACTCAGTTAGAAGCAGCTATCACAGAAGGAAGGAAGGAAAGCAAGCTTTTCCGAGTGTCAATTTCCTCGCAACTTTCATGATGTGTGTTCCTTTCTGAAATTAAACTTGACTCTGCCCTCAAGGATCACAAAATCTAGTGAAGGAAAGGATAATATCTTTAAGAGCAACCAGAGCTAAATTAGGAAACAAGATGGGGCTGAGATGGTCCAGGAAGCCTCCATGAAAGGGGTGCCAATTATACCAGGCTTTGAAGAGTTGGACGTGGGCACTCACATGTGGGGAAGAGAAGGGAGAGAGAAAAAGTGTTCCTAGACTTATACCCCATGTCCACCTACACGACACAGAAATGAGAGAAAATATGAGGAAATGGATGTATAGACACCCAGGTGGCAAAGAACCCTCCTACAATGCAGGAGACGTAAGAGATGCGGGTTCGATCCCTGGGTCAGGAAGATCCCCTGGAGAAGGAAACGGCAACCCACTCCAGTATTCCTGCCTGGGAAATCCCATGGACAGAGGAGCCCGGAGGGCTACAGTCCATGGGGTCGCAAAGTGTCCGACACGACTGAGGCAACTTAGCACACACTCAAGAGGAGGAAAAAGGTATTGGCCCAGGTTCAATCAGAAGTGCAATAGAGGCGATCTATTACTGCTCTGTTTTCAGACTTTGCTCAAATAGAACATTTGTTTTTATTATATGGAAGGGCTGGACTGAGATCTCCTCCATCTTCGTCTCAAAAAACCTTCATCACTGAGGAACTTTCTTTGCGAGTCACTGTTTATGACAGTGGATAATAAATTAGGATCTATGCAGCGTTGCCAGATCTAGAAAACAAAAACCCGACCTCTAGCTCTATCTGAATTTCAGACAAATAGCAAATGATTATTTTTTAGTATAAGTATGTCCCGTGCAAAGGTGGGGACATACTTAGGCTGAAAAACTACTTGATGTTTATCTGAGACTCAAGATTGATTTAAGAGACCCCTATTTCATTTGGCTGTGCTAGATTCAGGCTTCCTTGAATAGTTTACCAGCCTAAGAGCCAAAAATTTTCAACCAATTATTAGTAACACATTCTGGATTCGAAATTTGAAGTTAACATGTGAATATCTGGAACGGAATTATTCTCCCTCCATTCAAGGTGTCTGACAATATTTTCTGTGGCACAGAATGAGACCAAATCACCTAGTGACATATTTTAAAGGAGGAAAGAAGAGTTTAAGCTCACTGGAGAACACACCCCTTAAGTAACTGGATCCTCTTAATCTCCTGGCTTGTCTAACCCAACTGCTAGAAGACAAAGTCTATACACAATAAAGAGTTTCATTCAAGAGTCCACATGACTCTATCCATCACCGAAGCACATGTTTGGCACGGACTGAAAGCCAAAAGCAGTCTAACAAATATTTCAAAACTGAATTTATATCTTTCTAACACATGGTTTATATACGGTTGTAATACCTAGAGAGCTTTGCAGTTCTCAAATAATATCCTGGCTAAAGTACAAATGATGTCTGCCACAGACCACAATATCAGAATTATTTGCTTTTTAAATATGGTTTAAAAAAAAAAAAAAAGCTAAGTTTAGGAAGGGGACCACTGCCCAGAGATGCCTGTTTTAGTATGCAATTGTTAGACAAGATTGAGCCCAAATAGGCCCACTATCAGCCAAATATTTGCATAATTCCTAAAACAAAGAGGATACTGCTCTCAAAAGCTCCAACTTTAGAGTGAAATTATCAAGGGAGGCAACTTGTACTTTAATAAATTCTCGATCTTTATCCTCTAGGAAAATCACCTGAACATGAAGTCTGTAACAACACATATACTAACACGTTTGTTTCTGTTATTCAAAACTAGAAAAAGCTAGCAGCATGCCTCTTTTGTATGCAAGCATGCTCAGGTCGACTGGCCTGTTCTTTTAAGTGATTTTCCCCATAAGACAAATTTCCAGACGAAACCCCCAAATCGTTGAAAAATAGATATTTAGCTTTCAGTATCGAAAAGCCTCAGATTTGTAAGCTTTTTTTTTTTCTTCATTCCTCCCCACCCCTTCCCCCCACCATTGGAGACACAGCTCCAGGCTGTTACAGAACAGACATATTTACCACTGCCTGGCCTATGAAATTCTTGTAAATATTTCAATACTTCCCTGTTCCCAAGCAGAAAGTGGAAACACTGAAACAACTCAGAGAAAGCACGGTCCACAGGCTGGCACGGCATTGTAATTCCACGAACTTTTCCAGTGTGTCCTAAAGATTACTTTTTATGAGAAGGGCTGGGGTGGAGAGTAAAGAAATTGTCACATCCATTTTCTGGGGAAATAGTACAATTTATAGTTTGTAATTTGACAGTATCAGCGTAAATCCCAGCCATATGGAGAGAAACTCGCTCCTCCTGAAATTACAAATACACACACACACACACACACACACACACACACACACACAATCAGTAGGCAGAATCCTGTAGCGTAAACTTTGAGAAAAGGATGGGGAGGGGTAGGAGGCATATAGGCCTGGAACAACAGCATCCTTCACTGTCACCAGTATTCAAGGAAGTGCCTGCCCAGGGCTGGACTCTGCTCACCGCTCGGAAGATGCTCTCTAGAGACTTGTGTGTATGAGCATGTGTGGCTCACGCATGACAGTCCCGTGCCAGCCACCTCCCACTTTACAGTTTACAACGTGCTTTCCCTATATGCTATCTCACTCAACTCTACACTCCTGCAGGAGGTTGTACACTCCTGCAGGAGGTTGTACGGTCCTGCAGGAGGTTGTAAGGGCCCCATTTGACCCAGGGAGGTGGGGGTGGAGAGGGGGTGGGTGGGCATGAGCCTTGGAGAAGCCACACGCCTTATCAGAGCTCACACCCCTGGCAGCTGGCAGAGGGTCAGTTCACACGCCGGAGCTTCACCTTGACGTGGTCACCTGAGACCCAGACTCACTGTGGTCTGGGGTGTCGGCTGATCCCCAAAGCCCTCCCCCTTTCACCTTCCAGGCTTTCATGTTTATGCTGGCCTCCCATTTGATGGCAACACCACACTGCCACCTCCTCCCCAGTGGGTCCCAATCAGCTGCTTAAGTTAAAGGAAATGGGGCTTGGTGATGGCCAGGCTTTTAAGAGACACCAGGATGAGGCGAAGAGGCACCTGAGACTGTGGCCCTGGGGCCCTAGGTGCCAAGCTCCCCCCTCCTGACTCGAAGCTGGCACCCAGCAACCAACGTCCGCTGACTTTTCACTTCTGACCCTTGACTTTCCCCTCCAACTTCAGATTTCCTGGGGCCACCTGGACCTCCCAGAGGTGGTCCGATGTGACTGGTTCTCCAACAGCGCGGCACTCTGCTGGCCCCGCACAAATAGGCGGGGTCTCCAGTTGGACAGACAGGTCAGTTCTCCGCCTCAATGGATGTCACCTTGCCTGCTTGAAGTCCGGCAACTCCTACCTACCTGGTGGTGGTGATCTACTTGCCATCTCGTGTCAGACTCTTTTGTGACCCCATGGACTACAGGCTGCCAGGCTCCTCTGTCCATGGCATTTCCCAGGCAAGAATACTGGAGTGGGTTGCCATTTCCTTCTCCAGGGGATCTTCCAGACCCAGGGGTCGAACCTGCGACTCCTGCATTTCAGATGGTCTCCTGCATTGCAGGTGGATTCTTCACCGCTGAGCCACCAGGGAATGGCCCAAAGATTCTGCAAGGAGCAACTCCATCCTACCCTGGGCCCTCTGAGTGCCGTGTCTCACCTTCCTGACATGAGCCTGTGCCAGGGAAGGTGGTCATCACCTGGCTGCCTGGGGGCCCCTTGAGAGAGTGTAGGTGTCTTGCTCTCCTCTGTAACCACAGCACCTCGGTCCTTACCAAATGCTAAACAAATGTGCTGAACAAACGTACTAGGGACAGAGAGGAGTTCCAGACGGTGTAAGCTGATGTGCATGAACACACTGCCTGGTTGATGGGCCAGGTCCAGGGTCCAGGAAGAAAGTGCCAAGCTCCCCGCTGATGAGACAATGCTCCCATCCGTGCACGGTGTGCCCAGCCAGGCTCCAGTTGGCTTCAGGTGTTATCTACATGTCCCCTGATCCCAGCCTGTAGCCTCCACCTGCCTTGGACCTCACACCCAGGGCTGGACCACGGGCAGCCCTGGAGGGTCACAGGGGGGTTCTGGACCCTTCCTTCCACTCCTGTAACTTGGCCTCCTCCCCTCTACCCAGTTGTGTTAGGATTGCCACTGAAGGAACTCAGAGTTCCAATCTCAGGACACAACACATATCAGGGGCCCTGGAAGGGTCAGACCCACCAGCGGGCTGTGAGCCAGAAGCAGGCATAGCGTCAGGTCAACGGGGAGACAAGTCATTCCCTTCTTGGTTTCCTCTAAAGTCTTCTACTGGGGCCAAAGGCTGTTGGGTACAAGGTGTCTCCCACCTCCCTCGCCCCTGCTAACCACCCTTCTCATAGAGGGAGTGGGTCTCCAGCTCAGGGACATCAACAGGCACCATCGCCTGGAATTTAAAAGCAGTGTTTTGTTTTCCTTTGATTGATTTTTTACACTTATGACAAGTGAAACTAGCCTTCTAGTTATAATATGGAAGTACAATTTTCTTCTTGAATAAATTTAAGTAAAATATGTATATTGACTTAAAGGAAAATTTAGGATCAATAAAGAAAAAGAGTATGTAAGTCAACAATAGCACAGGTGATATACAAGAATAAAACAGTCACGGACTTATGGTTGCCAGTGGGGTGGGGGTGGGGGAAGAGATGGATCGGAAGTTTGGGATTAGCAGATGCAAGCTATTATTTTGAGAATGGAAAACAAACAAAATAGAGCACGTGTGTGAGTACGTGCTTAGTCGCTTCAATAATGTCTGACTCTTTGTGGCCCTATGGACTACAGCCTGCCAGGCTCCTCTGTCCATGGGATTCTCCAGGCAAGAACACTGGAGCGGGTTGCCATGCCCTCCTTCAGGGGACCTTCCCACCCAGGGATCGAACCCTTGTCTCCTGAGCCCTCTGCATTGCAGGTGGATTCTTTACCCTCTGAGCCACCTGGGAAGCCTTTCAGCACAGGGAATATATTCAATATCTTATAATAAATAATGGCAAAGAATATGAAAAAGTGTATATATATAAATGAATCACATCGCTGTACAGCAGAAACTAACACAACATTATAAATCAGCTAAATTCCAATAAAATAAATTTTTAAAATAAATAGGTATGTAGGTAGACAGATAGGTATAAGTAAATAGATAGATAGTCATGGAGAACTTAACATCAAATTGGGAAACTTGGCAGTGGATGAACCCTTTAGACCATAGCTGGACAGCATGGCTCTGTGTTGAATTATTTAAGGGGCTTGATAAACAAGCAGCCCTTCCCCAAAAACAGCAGAGTTGAGATCCTTATTCAGGGTGGGGTACCAGGTGAGGTGACTGCAATGCAGGCCATCTGGTGGACTAATGGTCCCAGAGACTCTGGCCTTTGAACCAATACTACTGGTCATCAGCCTAAATAGAAGCACAGAGGCTGCTTCTGCTGGGGCACGTCCCTGTTTGGTGATTCCCACCACAATCAAAGCAGGCTACTCTTTACTGCTCCAGAATATCCATCTTTCATCCATGACACATTTGAGCATCTCCTACATACTATATGGGGCTTCCCTGGTGGCTCAGATGGTAAAGAATCTGCCTGCAACGCAGGAGACCTGGGTTTGATCTCTGGGGTGGGAAGATCCCCTGGAGGAGGGCATGGCTACCGGCTCCAGGATTCTTGCCTGAAGAATCCCATGGACAGATGGGCTACAGTGCACGGTGTCACACAGAGCCAAACTGAGTGACTAAGCATGCACGTACATACAGACCACATACAGCTCATGGGTTCAAAGGGAATCACTCCACACTGCCCTTTCTCACATGGATGCAACGCCTTGGAGGCGGCGGCGTCTGAGACATGAACTCTGGCACCAAGAAGCTCACAGCATCATGGAGCCATTATTTGACTTGCCAGCCTTTATCAAGCACGTGCCCTGTCTTGGGGTCAAGAGGCATAGGTCACTTGCCCAGTTCTGAAAGATTTCACCATGTAACTAGGGAAGACAATGGTGTCAGACAAAGGCAATTGAGCCCCCAAGGTGAATGCCCACCCAACCTGGGCAAAGGAGCCAGTGGTGGAGGTGGGAGGTCAGCACTGTGGGCAGGAGGCTTCCGAGGGACAGAGGGTAGCCGGCAGCAAGGGGGTGCTGCAGGACAGCAGTCAAGACAGAGAAAGCCACATGCATAAACAGACAGATGGCGAGAAAACGTAGCAGACACTGGGGTTACACGAGTTTGTCATTTTTTCCATTTGATTTGCAGAGAATCTGAACCTGTTTATTAAACAGCTGAGTTACATGAGGGGCTCTGGTTACAGAAAAAGCAAATAAGAGATTTATGACTCTTCTAATGCTACCCACTGTTTGTGAGTAGACAAAGCTAATGCAATCCAGGTCTAGCCTGGCCCTGCTCATGTATGTTTGGGAAGATTTCAGAAGGAAACTTCCAGAGTCCCTGAGAAGAAGGGGAAACTGCCTTCTGTAACCGATTGACAGCTCTGGCACAAACAGCAAACCATAGCTTCCAGTGGCCCTGACTTGTGGAAACCCATTCCCCGAGGATAATACCCCTTCCCAGGTCCACAAGATCATGTCTTAACCCTGACCAGGGAATCATGTTTATGGCAACCTCCACGTGCCCAAAGGTAACGCCAAAGGCAGGCAGCCATTTGAATTAGAGGATGGAGTTTATAAATATTTCTCCGAAGAAAACATACAGGTGGCCAGTAGTACAGGAAAAGATGCTCAACGTGGCTAATTATTAGAAACGCAAATCAAAACTACAACGACATATTATTTCACAGCAGTCAGAACAGCCATCCTCAAAAAATCTACAAACAATGAATGCTGGAGAGGATGTGGAGAAAAGGGGGCCTTCCCACACTGTTGGTGGGGATGCGGAGTGGGGCAGCCTCTGTGGAAAACGGTATGGAGGATCCACGGAAAACACCAGATTTACCATGTGACCCTGCAGTCCCACTCCTGGCATATATCTGGAAAAACTAGAATTCAAAAAGACACATGCACCCCCCATGTTCGTAGCAGCACTATTTACAATAGCCAAGACATGAAGGAGACCCCAGTGTCCATCAAGGTGAATGAGGAAGATGTGGTTGGTATATGTGGTGGAATACTACTTAGCCATGAAAAAGGATGGATGATGTCATTCGTAGCAACACGCCGCAACGAGAGCCAATCAAACCAAGCGAAACAAGTCAGAAAGAGAGAGACAAACACCATATGATGCCGATCAGATGCAGAATCTAAAATCTGAAGAAATGACCCTATCTGTGAAACAGAAACAGAATTCCAGACACAGACAACAGCCTTGTGGTTGCCAAGGGGGAGGGGCATGGGGAGGATGGAGTGGGGGGCTGGGCTCAGCAGGCGTGAGCTGTTATACAGGATGGATAAGGAGCCCTACTGTATAGCACACGGAACTATATTTAATATTCTAAGATAAACCATAATGGTAAAGAAAGTAAACAAAGATGCACATATATGTATAACTGAATTACTCTGCTATTCCACAGTAACTGATACAACATTCTAAATCAACTATACTTAATTAAATTTCATGACAGATGCTAAATAACTTTTACACTGATAACGAAACTTTGTTTAAAGGGAAAGATACCTGCGTGTATTTACTTCGCCGACTTTCCCTTTGATACTCCCTATCGAGGCCTCCATAAAAGGCTGCTCCTCCACTCCATCTTTGGATAGTCCTTTGACCTTCTCAGCCTTACTGTCCTCATCTGAAAAATGACAGATTTATGGCTTGTTACTCGGGCTTCTTGGAGTTCCGAGGATGCAGTACTGGGGTGCTGGGAGTCACTTTTATTAAAGCAAAAGCCCTAGAATGTATCCTACGATAATGCTGGTTTATCTATTGCGGCTGGATCCTCGTAAGCCTTGACTTTCACATAACTAAATAACTTCCTCCTCTGTTCTGGGAGGAAGGACAAGCGAGGACTCAGAAGTGACTACACATGGTACCCGGGAGGCAGTAGATGCTTGATGAACTTTTACGAAGGGAAGGATGAGAAAGACTGGCCACCAGAGGACTGGGTGAGTTTCTTCTACTTTCTGAATTCCTATAATGCTTTACATTCTGTATACCTTACTGGCAATTATACTTGCAAGTGACACTTACATGCGACTAAAATTTTCATTGTTAATTTTTTGAAGAGCAGGGTGTAAATGGAAAAATCATGTTTAATGCTGAGAACAAAAATGGGTTGGCTATTTGAAAGGAAAGCTCTGTGGACATAGTCTCTGGAGAGAAAAAAGTATTCATGAACAGCTAACTCCTCCAATGTATCCATTTGCAAAGTGAATCCCTTGGAATTGACCGGGGCAGGATTTCAGATAAACACTACCAAGAAGATTTTTTCTTTTCTAAAGGAATACTCAAAAGAGAAGATCAATAGAATTCTAAATCTAGACCCATTTTTTTCTGGAGTGACGGCAAAACAAGGAGATGGAGGTTTTTCACCCACTTATGTTAAAATTTGCATCAGGCTTGGGATTTAGTAGTTCACAGAGAATCTGTCCTGCAAGAGATTTATGCCAATCTTCAAAACAGCAATTCTCCACAGAAAAAGGAAACACAATGTAAAGGCAGAAAAATGTTTAAAATTCAGCCTAAAGAATGGTGGTAATGGTGGTTCAGTCACTCAACCATCCGACTCTTGGGACCCCATGGACTGTAGCCTGCAAGTCTCCTCTGTTCTTGGGATCTCCTGGCCAAGAATACTGGAGTGGGCTGCCATTTCCGTCTCCAGGGAATCTTCCTAGCCCAGGGATGGAACCCTGGTCTCCTGCATTGCAGGCAGGTTCTTTACTGACTGAGCCACCAGGGAGGCCATCTAGAGAATGCTACACATCAAAATACATGAGAAAAGAACGGAAAATTTACTACCAGGAAAGGTACAATTTTAAATGCTTTTATGACCAAGAGATACGAATGTAAATGAACTAAGCATTAAACTACGAAAAAAAAATGAAAATTAAGAGGAAGCAGTTAGAAATAAAAGCAGATATTATTAAAGCCATAAATAAAAGCAACAGATTTGATTAATAAATCCAAGACATAATTCTTCTGATAGACCAAATATCTATCCAAAACTCCAAGTCCAAACAAAGAGAAAGATAAAATGTAAGTGGGTATAATTACAGGTGTATGCGCCTGTGTGCTAAGTAAGTCACTTCAGTCGTGTCCCTCTCTTTGTGACCCATGGACTGTAGCTGGCCAGGCTCCTCTGTCCATGGGATTCAAGCAGGAATCCTGAAGTGGGCTGCCATGCCCTCCTCCAGGATAATTATAGGTACAAACTTTAAATTACAATCAAGCACTGTACACTGCTAAGTCACTTCAGTTGTGTCGGACTCTGTGTGACCCCACAGACGGCAGCCCACCAGGCTCCCTCGTTCCTGGGATTCTCCAGGCAAGAACACTGGAGTGGGTTGCCATTTCTTTCTCCAATGCATGAAAGCGAAAAGCGAACGTGAAGTCGCTCAGTCATGTCCGACTCTTAGCGACCCCATGGACTGCAGCCTACCAGGCTCCTCCATCCATGGGATTTTCCAGGCAAGAGTACTGGAGTGGGGTGCCATTGCCTTCTCCAGTATTGTACACTATTTATACTAATAAAAACATGGATAAAATAAAGATTTTCTAAGAAAAGTTTAAAAAACTGGCTCAATAAGAAATGGCAACACCAACAACTATGTAAAATGTTAAAGAATCTTTAAGAGATGTTTGTTTCCATACAGATGCTGGACCCAAAGGAGAGCTTTTAAAGCCCCCAAAGACAGATTATTCTGATACTATCTTTACACCTTCCCAAGAAACACACATGTGCATACATAGACGGGACAGAGAAGACTTTAGGACTAGGGCTGGTTTCTAGAATGGCCCATTTACTTCACTAATCCTCTGTCTGTGCCCCAAGGACCTCGCAGCTTCGGGGCTGGGATACAACTTTGCCCATTTCCTTATCCCTTGATTCTGAGTTTGACTACTTGACACAAAAGAAATGTTGGCAGGTGGGACCCCAGCAGAGGCCTGAAATGAGCGTTCACATTAAGGCTCATTCCATCTTGTTCCTCCACCTTCCAGTGAGAAGGAATCTGGGTTTGCCTACTGGAGGGAAGGGACTGACCTGTGGAGTAAAGCCTGATCACCCTGTGGACGGAGGACCCACAAACACATCAGAGAGCTTTGAAGAGACCAGAACTGCTCAATGTCTACTCCTGACTTGCAGATTCATGAGCCAAAGAAATCTTTTATTGTTTGAAGCCACTGACTTTGGGGCAGTTTATTAAGCAGTAAGTGCCAATATACAACTGATATAAAACCACTTTGCCTACTTAATAGAGATGTGAAAAATCTTAATTAGAACATTAGGAAATCAAATTCAGCAGCATGTTAAAAATATGACGCACCTTTACAGAGTTGGATATGTTCCCCAAATGTAAGGATATTGGAAAATCCATCAACAAATAATTATAGCAATAAGTCAATGAGTATCTCTATCAATAGATCAAAGGGTTAAAAGGAGGGATGGACGAAGATGTGGTGCCTCATTAAGTGTCTAAAAGGCAGTTAATAAATGCAATATCCAATGCTGATGTTTAAAAAAATTCCTACTTGAAAACCAGAAATAGAGTTTTCCTTAAAATAATGAGCTTGTATCTTAAATCTACAGTCAATATCATAATGATAAAACATGAGGGGCCTTCACATTAAAGACTAAAACATAGGAGGCATTCCTGCTATTTGCACAAGTTTTTAAAACTATTTTTTTGAGATTGCAATAAAGCAATAAAAAAGAATTCAGAGAAATAAATGTTAGAAAAGAGAAACCATTTATATGATTGGTTACCTAAGAAACGTGAGAAAATCAATTGAACATCTACTAAAACCAGCCAGACACTATAATAAACACATTAATCTGCAAATTTATATATATATATATATATATCTCTCTCTCAAGACAAGGCAATGTCATTACTAAAATAAAATTGAAAACTAGACCCCATTTACAGTGACAAGAGAAGAAAAAAACCTAAGGAGAACATCTAAAAATGCTAAGTAAGAATTGGACGATAATGCTGTTCATCCAAAATGTTGGCTCACAGCAGAGCAGTGCCATAATATGTAGAAAGCTCTTAATAAGTCAGTAAGAGAAGACAAATAGCTCAACAACAAAGTGGCCAAAGGATATGAACTGACAATTCAAGAAAAATCACAATTAGTTGATAAATATATGGGGGGGGGATTCAACTGCATTATTAAGTATTTAAACAGTTTCCTGCCCCCAGCTTCTCCACTGACCCATCCTTGTTTCCGTGTGCATGAACTTCTATTATATAAACACTCCTCACCCTCACTCCCAGCTCCTTCAGAGACGGAAAAGTGAGTATATTTATGATGGAAGAGACTGGGAAGAGAAACTGGGTTTCATGGCTCCATTTATGGGTTCTCCCTCCCTTCTTGAATCTGTCTACAGCACATTCATCCCGGTCCACTCTCTGCCATACGTTAAGGGGAGCAGCTCTGTAAGGGAAGACCTGACCCTGGCCCGCGGGACAGATGACTCTCAGATCTGGAAGTGGCAGCAGGTCCTCTGGGCCACAGACCAAAACCAAGTCCTCCTATCAGCAATAACGGACAGCTTGATCTGTAACATTCAGCTTCGTGAATTGTCAGTGAGCTCTGAATCTGAGCGAGGGGGAGTGGCATTGCTTATTAGACCCCTAGTTGCTTTGTGTTGCTTTGGAGTCACTGTGACTCAATGGACTGTGGCATGCCAGGCTTTCCCGTCCTTCACCATCTCCTGGATTTGCTCAAACTCATGTTCGCTGAGTTGATGATGCCATCCAACCATCTCATCCTCTGTCTTTCCCTTCTCCTCCTGCCTTCAATCTTTCCCAGCATCAGGGTCTTTTTCAATGAGTCGGCTCTTTGCATCAGGTGGCCAAAGGATTGGAGCTTCAGCTCCCAACAATAAACTTAAAATGTGAATTAAACTATTTTAACTTAGAGAACTGGCAAAGAAAATGTGATGATAACTGACAACCATCATCCACTAGCTTGGTGATGAAGAGGCTTCAGAAAGGAAGGTCATAAATGAGGACCGCCTTCTGGAAGGCAAAGTAACACCCAACACGCATTTCAGAAGGTACTTACTCCTCTGTTCATCTGCAACTGTAATGCACTCTTGTTCACATTTATCGCGATTTCTTTCTGGACTCTAACATTTATATGGAAAATAAGTGAGGCACATAGAAAACTGCTAAAATAATTGTATAAGGGGTTTCGACCGGCCGGATATTAGCAATATCAAGCAGCGTACTTAAGTGTGCAGCACCAGTATACGATAGACAGATCAATAGAAATAAATGAAAGGGAGGAAACTGAAAACTTAGTGTATGACCGAGTAGCACTTCAAATCAATTCAAGTAAAATAGTGGTCACAAGTGGGAAGCCATCTGAACAGAAAATGGATTCCCAGTCTCACTCTTTATACCAAAATAAATGCTAGGTGGGTCAATGATTTAGTGTAAGAAAAGCAAAACTGTAAAACTACTGGATGAAAATGTTGGAACCACAGTAACTTCATGCAGCCTTTCTGGGTTTCACAGCAGGATAACTAACGGTAGCAACCCCATGAGACAAGATCTGATATTGTCCAGTAGGACAACAGGCTAAAGATACGCATTCTAACGGGGCTTCCCAGGGGGCTCAGCAGCAAAGAAATGCCCGCCAGTGCAGGAGACTCAGCAGAGGCAGGTTTGATCCCTGGGTCAGAAAGACATGCTAGAGAAGGAAATAGCAACCCACTCCAGCGGGAAATCCCATGGACATAGGAGCCTGGCGGGTTATAGCCCATGGGGTCACAAAGAGCCAGACACTACTGAGCACACACACACACACATTCTAATCCCTACAGCGGCCACTAAAAAGTGACCATAATCAAATTAGGAAATAAAGCAAAAAATAATTGAATACTAAAATGACTCCATCAAAAAGAAAACAGGAAAAGAAGCAAAAGGAAAACAAACTGGGCAAATATGAAAGAGCAAGATAATGAACTTAACTCCCCATATGAATAATTAGATTAAATGTAATTGAATTAACTTCCATTTGAAAGAAAGAGACTCTCAAATGGATTAAAATGCAAGGCCAACTATTTACTATCTACAGGAAATGCACTCGAAGCATAAACACAAAGACAGGTTGAAAGTATAAAAACAAATAAAAATAGAAAAAGACACTTTATGCATACAAATGCCTGCACTAAGAATAAGAAAGCAGAGGTGGCTGTATTAATATGAGTCAAAGCAGACTGACAGAGAAGAATTAGCACCTGCGATCAAGAGGGAATTTCATAGTTATAAACAAGGTCAATTCAAGAAACAGAGCGACAATCCTAGATCTGTACAAACCTTGTAAGAGTTTCAAAATACATGAAGAAAACTGACAGAATTGAGAGGAGAAATAGATCAATTGCCAATTCTAGTTAAAGGTTATACTCTTTCCTTGTAATTAATAGAAATGGTAAACAAAAAAATCAGTAAGTTCACAGAAGATCTGACAATGAATGAGTGAAGTCGCTCAGTCGTGTCCGACTCTTTTACGACCCCGTGGACTGTAGCCCACCAGGCTCCTCCCCCATGGGATTCTCCAAGCAAGAGTACTGGAGTGGGCTGCCATTTCCTTCTCCAGGGGATCTTCCCGACTCAGGGATAGAGCCCGGATCTCCTGCATTCCAGGCAGACGCTTTAACCTCTGAGTCACCAGGGAAGCGCAGATCTGACAATACCAGCCACCAATTTTGCTATTTATAGAACACTATCCCAACCAACAGGCTTCCCTGTTAGCTCAGCTGGTAAAGAATCTGCCTGCAATGCAGGAGACCCCTGTTTGATTCCTGGGTCGGGAAGATCCCCTGGAGGAGGGCATGGCAATCCACCCCAGTATTCTTGCCTGGAGAATCCCATGGACAAAGGAGCCTGGTGGGCTGCCATCTATGAGGTCTCACAGAGTTGGACACGACTGAGCAATTAAGCACAGTATAGCGCCTCAACCAACAGCTACAGAACACACATTCTTTTCAACTGAAAAGTGAAAGTGAAGTCACTCAGTCATGTCCGACCTTTCAACTGCTCACGGACTATTCATCAATATAGACTACAGAGTATAAAACAAGGCTCAAGTGTAAAGATCAAAAGCATACGGACTATATTCTCTGATTACAAGAAAGGGAAATTGAAAAATAAAATTAGAAAGGTATCTTTTAAAATTCTCAAATATGTGGACATTAAATAACGTATTTCTAAATAAACTATGGGTCACCTAATTAAGTTACAAGAGAAGCTTATAAATATATTGAGTTGAATGATAATGAAAATACAACCTATAAAAATTATGACATGCAACTAAAGATCTGAAGCTAAGCAACTAAAGATGTGTTTACAGGGATGTTTATATTTCCAAATACTTATCTAGGAAAAGGAAAAAAGGCTTTATGTCAATAATCTAAAGGTCCACCATAGAAGAGCAATTCAGAGACAAAGTAGAAGGGAAAAAGTGCCAAAGCACAGAAATAACTGAACTAGAAAACAAAGAGAGTGTCTTTGAAACCAACAGTGAGCTGTCCAAAAACGGTGATAAAATTGTTATATTCCTAGCAAGACGAAAGAAAAGGTGAGAGAAACCACGACTCACCAGTTTCATGAATTAAAGAGAAGACATTAGTACAGGTGTGTGCCTGCGTGCTCAGTTGTGCTGACTCTTTGCGACCCCCTGGACTGTAGCCCACCAGGTTCTCCTGTCCATGGGATTTCCCAGGCACGAGTACCGGAGTGGGTTGCCATTTCCTCCTCCAGGTAACATTCCTGACCCAGGGATCAAATTCACGTCTCCTAGGTCCCCTGCATTGGCAGGCAGATTCTTTACCACTGCACCACCTGGGAAACCCTCTAACATGGGCATTAAAGTGATAATACATGTATAATCAGCCAATAAGTCTGTAAACTCAGATGACATAGACATGTCATGTCTATGTTTTTTTGAAAGACACAAATTATGAAAACTGGCACAGAATGAGAAATATCTATATGGCCTTGTATCTGTTAAAGAAACTGAACTCATGATTAATTCCCAACACACACAGACACACAGATACACAGACACACACACACACACACAGCCTTACCCCTCTCTCTGGGCCCAGACAGCTACACTGATGAATTCTATCAGGCATTTAAGAGAGAAATAATAACATTTTGATGCTAACTCTTTCACAAAATACAGGAGGAAGGAAAACCTCCTAACTCTATTTATGGGGCCAAGATAACCCTGATATCAAAACCAGAGAAGAATAAGAAAAATATTGCAAACCAATATCTCTTATTAACAGACATAAATCTTTAACAAAATATTAGGAAATTAAACCCAGCCTGCTCTTACATGCTTGCTCTCTCTTTCCGCAAACACACACACACACACACACACACACACACACACACACACACACAGGAAAAGAATGGGCCTGTTCATCTGTAGACCTAAATAGTCCATATTCCCAGGACTATACCTAAATAGGCCACTCGGTTCTTATTCATAAAAACTTTTCAGCAACATAAATTCCACTTTTCCTTTGATAACCTACTTCAATAGTTCATGAGCTGGGCTTAGTCTGTATCCTATTTATGGAAAGGACTGATGGTAACCACCAAGATAAAGTGTATTATAAAAATAAATAGGGCACAACCTTAAGAAATGTACTGAAGAAAATTACTGTGAGTTTATCAACAATAAACTCTGATGTTCTCAGACATTTGTATAGAAAAATGTTTTTCCCAAAGCACTGAAATCAGCCAATGCAGACATAAATAAAAGGATAACCAAGACCAATGTAAGGCAACAATATAAAACAAACTCGTGATTTGCAGCTTAGCCTGATGGGAGGTTTTATGGCTTGTTTTTTTGTTGCTTTTGTAAATGCTAAAGTTGAGTCTGTTTTAGAAAGAGTCATTTAATCCTCCAATTGAATTTTGACTTGTTTGGGTCAAAACCATTTTAAAAGTTGAAAATGAAGGGAAGAGGGATTAAAAAAGAAAAAAAAAAGGGGGGGGAATATACAGCTTTTATCTTCTAGGTCAGTAGATAGTATTAGGGAAAATCCAAACCCAAGTCAGCAAACAGTTATCCTTCCTTCCATCTGGGTGCTTCTCAGTGATATCACAGGAATAAGCTAAAACTGGTGGAGAATTCCTCAGCTCTAATTAAACGATCAGCTCCTGTTTTCTAGCCAATACAAATAATATTCAAAGAAGAGTTTCACAGTATACCCTGGAGCTGTTTCTTTTGGATCACTCATTAGATACTAACTACCTTTCTGTACCAAACAGTAGGACCCCTGGTCTTTTTATTTAAAAGAGATTTTTCCAAATGTGCTCATTCATTACAGGAAAGTTTGTACAAAGGCAAAATATTTCAGTAAATAACTGAGGTTTAGTCAACCACATTTGCTGAAATGAAATAGAAGCACATGAAGTGATGCTTTTCACTCATTGTGCCAATATTTATTGACCAGGTGGGATGTGCTGAGTGATGGGGACAGCAGGGAGGAAGATGGATGTGGTCTCTGTCACCGCGGAGCTTAAATTCTAACCAGGAAGACAAATGGATCCTTTGACAGAGAAGGAGCACTTTGGGCATGCTTACTAAGAGGACCTCTCCTCGCCTGCAGTGAGGCAGCAAGGACCAAGAACATGGTGCCCCTGAAGCAGTGATAATCAAGCTGAGTAGGAGACAGAGCAAATGCTAGAGCTCAACATTCAAAAAACTATGATCATGGCATCTAGTCCCATCACTTCCTGGCAAACAGAAGGGGGGAACCTGGAAGATTTTATTTTATCCAGTGACAAATTTTATTTTCTTGGGCTCCAATATCACTGCAGATGGTGACTGCAGTCATGAAACTAAACGACCCTTGCTCCTTGGAAGAAAAGCTATGACAAATCTCGACAGTGTATTAAAAAGCACAGACATCACTTTGCTGACAAAGCTCCGTCTAGTCAAAGCTATAGTTTTCCAGTAGTCATGTATGGATGTGAGAGTTGGACTATCAAGAAAGCTGAGGGCAGAAGAACTGATGCTTTTGAACTGTGGTGCTGGAGAAGACTGTTGAGAGTCCCATGGACTGCAGGGAGATCAAACAGTCAATCCTAAAGGAAATCAACTCTGAATATTCATTGGAAGGACTGATGCTGAAGCTCCAATACTTTGCCACCTGATGTGAAGAGCCGACTCATCTGAAAAATCTCTGATGCTGGGGAAGATGGAGGACAGGAGGAGAAGGGGGTGACAGAGGATAAGATGGTTTTTGGATGGCATCACCGACTCAATGGACAAGAGTTTGAGCAAACTCCAGGAGATGGTGAAGGACAGGGAAGCCTGGCGTGCTGCAGTCCATGGGGTTGCAAAGAGTCGGACATGACTTTGTGACCAAGGAACAACAAGGGAGGGTAAGAACTGTCAGGCAGAGACAAAGAATCACTGCAGCACTAAAGGGCCCACAACAGTTCAACAATTAACGATCAAAAAGGCAGAGACACACAGCCACCTTACTAAGAGGATGCCGCTACCAATTCCAGCACTTGTACATAGTAAGTGTACAAGCTCTGCAAACTGAAGCTTCCCCTGTCAGAGTCATACCTGATATTAACAATACTCATAATCCACATAACTCATTGTGGTGGACAGACTGTTCAGATGGTTCTGAATGAGCATCTGAGATTCAGACCTGTGTATAGTCTCCTCCCTGAGAGAGAGGCTGGTTGGGTGGCTGGCTTCTTCCCAGTGGAATACGGCAATAACGTCCACGATGAGGTTACAAAGACGTAACTTTTTTCTTTCTGATTGACATGCTCTATGGCCTTCTCCACTTGCTCTGATGAAGCTGTAGTGTTGGAGGGGCAAATTGTCAGGGACATGAGAAAGGCCTCTAGCCAACGGTCAGCTAGGAGCCGAGACCCCGGTCAACAGCCCTCCAGGAACTGAATTCTACCAATAGGCACGTGAGCTTGAGAGCAGATGCTTTCCCACGCAACAGTCAGACGAGCCTGGACCTGGCTGACCCTGGATGGCAGACTGGAGAGAAGCTGAAGCAAAGCTAAGCTCTGCCCACATTCCTGATCCACAAAACGGTGAAATTCTAAACGCCTACAATCTGAAACCACTAAGTGGTTGCACAGCAATTCATAATGAACACACTCACATGTATGCATTTAGAATTTTCAGATTTTCCGGAGCCATCCCAGAGAAAAGTGATGAGGGTGAGTCTCCTGTTTCATTTGTGAGAAAGAACAGAGGACAGATGTTTAATCATCAAACAGTAAGCTTCCCCTGCAGAGAAAATGTACTTTAGCCAAGTCCACACACTGCTTTAATGAAGAAACAAAGGGTCAAAGATATTGGACCTTGAAAATCAGTCACTAGTCCTGCCTTTCCTATGACTCCCTGGAAGTCAGGACCCACCCCTAGAAAAGCCCCCGGGTTCTACAAAGTCTCAAACATTGCTCCATTTGGTGCCCTCCTAGAAGGATGAGCTGTTCTGGCCTCAAACCCCGATGTCCCCAAATCAACACAAGATGGGACAGCTGCAACGGGTTGTGAATCTGGAAGGGCACTTGGAAATTCTGGTTGTAGCCCAGGGGCTTATCACGTGGACTCCAAAACCAGTCATCTAGCTTGCTCTTGGCTCAGCCTCTCATGAGAAGCGAGGGCTAAAGCAAGTCCCAAGTTCTCCATGCCTTGTCCCCACTTCTGTGAGATGGACATAAAGATGGTGCACACCTCCCAGGGCTGGAGTGAGTCTTTAAAGAGAGAATTGATGGAAAAGGCTTAGCCCAGCGCCTGCGGAAGGGAGGTGAGCTGCTGAGTCGGTACGATGGCTGCTACTGGCGTCTGTTGCGTTTCTGTCGTCCTATGTTACAGTCACTCAGGTATGAAACCCCAGTTGTACCACTTGCTAATGGTGTGTCTTCGTGCAAGTTTATTTTTTTTTAATTTTAAGTATTTATTTTTTATTTTACTTTCAGCTGCACTGGGTCTTCCTTGCTTTGTGCAGGCGTTCTCTAGCTGTGGCAGGCAGGGGCTACTCTCCAGCTGTGATGCACGGCTTCTCATCGCAGTAGCTTCTCTTGTCGTGGAGCAGACAGGCTCTAGGCATGGGGCTTCAGAAGCTGCAGCTCATGGGCTTAGCTGCCCCGCCGCATGTGGGATCTTTCTGGACCAGATTCCTGTGTCCCCTACATTGGTAGGCACATTCTTAACCACTAGATCACCAGGGAAATCCCAAAGTTAACATCTGAGCTCAGCTTCCCTCTCTGGAAAAGAGAGTGTTTATACACCTACCTCCCAGGTGAAAGGGTAGGAGGGATTGGGAATTCAGGGAAAGCTCTTGAACAGTGTCAGCATACAGAAACCACAAAAGCAAAACTGCCTTGGTGGAATTCCTTGATCCTGTCCTCAAAGTATGAGCAGTTACCGTCGGGAAGTAGGACTGTCATTCAGGTACAAAGGTGAAACTGTAATCAGGAACCATGGGTAGCGTCTGATAACATGATGGGCTAAGACTGAGTGGGTATTCTTGAAAACTGACTTGCTTCTCCACAACTCAGGGGGGATGATAGCCAGAACCAAGATTTAAGAAAGAATCGGGAGATAAACAGTCTTGGCAGTGGGGGGAAAATATCTTTCCAGTGACAGTACTTTTTCTATAAATTGGGGGAAATGACACCATTTAGTCTCAATGGAACATTTCTGTCAGATTCTGGAATATTCTACATTTGCCCTGATTGGAACCACAAGGAGGCGGAGCCTCTCATGGCCTGCACTGCTGAAATCACATACTCTAAGTGGTAATTCACGCAGAAGCTAAGAGCTTACCTCTATGCTTCCCTGTAAAATGTGAAAGGCCTATTCCTGTTCCTCTAGCAGTTCTTACTAACACCCACCCAGCACCGGGATTAGCATGTTCAGTTTTATCTTCCTCGCGATTCTGCTCATAGTTGTCCTCCCAAACCCCTTTCACTAGAAGGTGGGGGCCAGGAAGATGCCCCTGGCTTGGCTCCCCTTCTCCAGTTCTGATGCTTTACCCACTACATGCCCTTTACGGTGGAGAAGAAGGAACCTAACCCACGCTCTGTTTGCTATGACTAAATGATATTTGTAAGAGCTGACATTATTAAGGCAATCTCAACTGCTCCTTGTTAACAAAGAGAGGCCCTAACCCAAGAGCATTAAAGGCAAAGAATGACACACGCGATTTAAGGTGGGAGAAAAAGGTCCAGAAATGTCTGTCTCTGCCAAACCTCTCCTGACCTTTGGGACTAACTTGCAAACCCATCTGCCAAAAGCAGGGAGGGAGGATGGTTCACGGATGTTGCGAAATGTGTGCCTCCCAAGACAGGAGGGCGAACCCTCATCACTGAAGGAATGGAGGGATCATACGCCCCACAATCTGAAGGGCAGATTCTAAATTACAAACTGCTTTTTCCCAACATTCCCCTCATTCAATGGTCTCTGCAACCCAGAGAGGTAGGACTATCTCCCTATTCTTCTTTGACAAATAAGGAACCTGAGATTCAGAAAGACTTAGTAGGTTCCTCAAGGTTACACGAGTGACCCTTTGTGATCACCTGGCCAAGCCAGGACTCAGCCAGGCCTCCTCAGTCCAGAATTCTGGCCAGCTCTCAGTGTCATTACTATAGCACGAGAATATGCTTAATCCACATGGGAGAGATGTCCGGGGAGAAAAGTCAAAGGAACGTCATTATTTGCTGTTATTTATGCCCATGAGAAAACCAGAAGCTTCTAGGATCCCTTATGCTTTAGACAGTTGTCTTGGCTTTTTTTTTTTCTTTAGTCTTTTGGTCCCAACTTGTGGCTTGTGGGATCTTTGTTCCCCATCAGGGATCGAACCTGTGACCCCTGCAGTGGCAGCGTGGCATCTTAACCACTGGACCACCAGGGAACTCCCGTGACCTGGCTTTTCAAACTACATCCCAGCCAGTCCCTTGGGCCACCCTTTGGAGTCACTCTCTCACTGGCCTCTGTAACCAACAGCTTGGCCCTCAGCTGTGTTGAGTGACAAATAAAGGTTGAAAAAGCCTCAAGCATGAGGTGAGACGAGAAAAAGAGCGGCTGAAACATGTGTCTGCTTTAGCAGGAAATTTCAGGAGGACCATCCATTACAGCTGAGGAAGACTTTCCCTCCTAAGAAGCTGGAAGCCGAACTTCACGGAGTAGACAGAATCGGACACAGCCAGACTTCTGCGACAAATCAGGCATCTGAGTTTTCTAGATAAATCAGCGGAGTCACCCATCTCCAGGGAGCGTGTTCATTCCAAAAGGTACAGAGGTAGAGAGAGGAGGGTTCAATCATCAGCTCAGCCCACCATCCAACTCACTCTCTGTGTTCAAGTTTGAAAGCATGGAATAAGTTCAGCGCACGCTCCTGGAAGGCTCAGATGAATGGAATTCTGTTGACACCTCCGCTGGCAGAGGAGCAGCTTCTGGGATTGTGCGCCGGCCTCACTTCCCAGCTGCTCTCACTTTGCCACAGCCGGGGGGCGATGGGAACAGCTGATGGCTTCACCCCCAGAGCCTGGCTTGGCCCCCTCATCAGCACATCTCACCCCGGCAGCTGCCAAGGCAAAGACTAACATACCAGCGGGGAAAGCAGCTGACTCGCCTCTCTGCCCGAGTTCTTGGAGGAAGGGGAGCGGGAAAACCAGGCGGGTTCGATTCATCTCCTGTACCCCTGTGGGACCCACTCACTCCACGTGCCAAGTGGTGAGGGTCCGTGTCCGCTTTCCTCACCATCACATCCTTAGCCCCTGGCACGTATCCAGGAGGAGGGCAAGGCAAAGAGACCAACTTGGAGACTCACGGGATCGGTGTTTTGGGGACGTCCAGTTCTGAAGGCGCGGTGGTGAACTGAGCTGAAGCAGATAGAAAACCATCCCACTGCAAACACATAAAAATGCTAAATAAAATGTGACATTTTTATAGCACATACATAACTAAACGAGAAAGAAAGGAAAGGAAATTACCAAGATTCATAAATAAAGAAGGAATTCATAGCCAGAGCATTCAGACACTGCCAGTGCCATGGAAATGGAGGAGGCCCAGCAGATACAGGCCTTCAGTCTAGGAGCTGTAATTTTAATGACAGGAGGTATGATCTGGAACACATGAGATGGGAAACTGGAGCTGAGAAGCTTGCAGAAAGCCAGGATTCCGCAAGACTGCCCTTTCCAAGTTCAAGGGGCTAGAAAAACTCCACCAAATGCCCCAGGGAAACTGCAAAGTGGCTATGTTTACCCAAACTGCTGGTGAGCTTTGGGTGGTGTTCTGAGAGAAATCAAAACTCTGAGCCTTCACCACATTGGGTGTGGAAACCAAAATTACAATAAGCAAGGAGTGGAAAATTCCCAAGATGAGAAATGAACATAAAAACTGGGCTCTGATGAGAAAACCCCCTGAAACACCTATCACAAGTAAGACTCTGCTCGACTGGACCTCTTACAATCTGAGGTGCACAGACTCTTGTGGAGGGCATAGTGGTGGAAGGGAAAAACACTGACAATGAGTTCACAGTTCAAAACAGCAAGGCATTAGAAGAGATAATTTATGATAATACAGGTTCGGCACTCTAAGAACTAGAGAAAATAGAATAATCCAAAAGGGATAATAAACTACGCATCCCAAAGTTGCAAAGATATAGAAGAAAACAAAGACACCATAATGGGAGACAGTAAACAGACATGATTTTTAAAGATCTGTCAGGTTTTTAAAAGAACAAAATCGAGCCTCTATCAATGAAAACTCAAAGGCACTGGAACTCGTAAGTCCATAGGTGGTTTATACAGCACTCTACACGCAGCTTCAGAGAATTATGAAGTGGAATTTAGGTTTGGTGACATCACCCAGCATGTAAAGCAGAGTGATGAAGAGAAAGAGATGTTAAAAACAGCATGAGTGAATGACAAGATCCAATCACATATGAAAAAGTTCCAAAGGAGATAAAAGAGAAAATAAAGGCAAGAGAGCAGTTGAAAAGATAACTTTCTATAATTGATTAGATTTGAGAAATACTACAACGGAATACTGTTCAACCATTAAAAAGAATGAAATAAAGCCATTTGCAGCAATATGGTTGGACCTAGAGATTGTCATACTGAGTGAGTTAAGTCAGACAGAGAATAACACATCATATAAGATACCTTACATGTGGAATCTAAACAGAAATGATAGAAATGAATTTATCTACAAACTGGAAACAGACTCACAGACTTAGAGAATGAACTCACGGTAATCATGGGGGAAGGATGGGTGGAAGGGATAGTTAGGGAGTTTGGGATCGACATGTATACACTGCTGTATTTGAAATGGATAACCAACAAGTTCCTGCTGTAGGGCACAGGCAACTCTGCGCTATGTTATGTGGCAGTCTAGATGGGAGGGGAATTTGGGGGAGAATAGATACATGTATATGTGTGCCTGAGTCTCTTTGCTGTCCACCTGAAACTATCACAACATTGTTAATCAACTCTACTCCAAAATCAAATGTTCAAAAGTAAAAAAGATTCAAGAAGCACAGCAAGGCTGGAGAGACATAAGGTAAGTCTATTTATTAAAATATGATAATAAAGCCACGAAACCACAAACAAACAAAGGATACCCTGAAGAGCAACCAGAGAAAAAGGTAAGTTTAGTGCAAAAGAACAATCTTGAAACTAAAGACTTGTCAACAGTGACAGCAGAGGCCAGCACACCCCAGGTAAGACCTGCCAAAGGACAGTAACTGTCAACCTAGGATTCTATATACAGATAAGCTAACATTTAAGAAGAAGAGAAAACAAGCACTTCCCAGCAAACAAACACAGGGAATTTGCTATTCATAGACCTTCAATGCAATACGACTCTGATAAGAGGCAAACTGAATCCAGGAGGCAGAAGAGGTTTGAACGAAGAAGGGTGGAGAAATAACTCCAGAAAGAAAGAAGAGACAGAGCCAAAGCAAAAGCAACGGCCAGTTGTGGATGTGACTGATGATGGAAGTAAAGTCCAATGCTGTAAAGAGCAATACAGCATAGGAACCTGGAATGTTAGGTCCGTGAATCAAGGCAAATTAGAAGTGGTCAAACAGGAGATGGCAAGAGTGAACACTGGCATTTTAGGAATCAGTGAACTAAAATGGACTGGAATGGGTGAATTTAACTCAGATGACCATTATATCTACTACTGTGGGCAAGAATCCCTTAGAAGAAATGGAGTAGCCATCATGGTCAACAAAAGAGTCCAAAATGCAGTACTTGGATGCAATCTCAAAAAGGACAGAATGATCTCTGTTCGTTTCCAAGGCAAACCATTCAATATCACAGTAATCTGAAACTATACCCCAACCAGTCATGCTGAAGAAACTGAAGTTGAATGGTTTTATGAAGACCTACAAGATTTTCTAGAACTAACACACAAAAAAGATGTCCTTTTCATCACAGGGGATGGGAATGTAAAAGTAGGAAGTCAAGAGTAACAGGCAAATTTGGCCTTGGAGTACAGAATGAAGCAGGGCAAAGGCTAATAGAGTTTTGCCAAAAGAATGCACTGGTCATAGCAAAAACCCTCTTCCAACAACACAAGAGAAAACTCTACACATGGACATCATCAGATTGATTATATTCTTTGCAGCCAAAGATGAAGAAGCTCTATACAGTCAACAAAAACAAGGCCAGGAGCTGACTGTGGCTCAGATCATGAACTCCTTATTGCCAAATTCAGACTTAAACTGAAGAAAGTAGGGAAAACCACTAGACAATTCAGGTATGACCTAAATCAAATCCATTACAATTATACAGTGGGAGTGACAAATAGATTTAAGGGACTAGATCTGATAGACAGAGTGCCTGATGAACTATGGATGGAGGTTCGTGACATTGTATAGGAGGCAGGAATCAAGATCATTCCCAAGAAAAAGAAATGCAAAAAGGCAAAATGGTTGACTGACAAGGCCTTAAAAACAGCTGAGAAAAGACAAGAAGCTAAAAGCAAAAGAAAAAATAAAAGGTATACCCATCTGAATGGAGAGTTCCAAAGAATAGCAAGGAGAGATAAGAAAGCCTTCCTCAGTGATCAGTGCAAAGAAATAGAGGAAAACAACAGAATGGGAAAGACTAGAGATCTCTTCAAGAAAATTAGAGATACCAAGGGAACATTTCTTGCAAAGATGAGCACAATAAAGGACAGAAATGGTATGGACCGAACAGAAGCAGAAGATATTAAGAAGAGGTAGCAAGAATATACAGAAGAACTATACAAAAAGGTCTTCATGACCCAAATAACCACAATGGTGTGATCACTCACCTAGAGCCAGACATCCTGGAATGCGAAGTCAAGTGGGGCTTATGAAGCATCACTATGAAAAAATCTAGTGGAGGTGATGGAATTCCAGTTGAGCTATTTCAAATTCTAAAAGGTGATGCTGTGAAAGTGCTGCACTCAATATGCCAGCAAATTTGGAAAACTCTGCAGTGGCCACAGGACTGGAAAATGTCAGTTTTCAATCCAATCCCAAAGAAAGGCAATGCCCAAAAAATGTTTAAACTACTGCACAATTACACTCATCTCACATGCTAGCAAATAATGCTCAAAATTCTCCAAGCCAGGCTTCAGCAGTATGTGAACCATGAACTCCCTGATGTTCAAACTGTATTTAGAAAAGGCGGAGGAACCAGAGATCAAATTGCCAACATCTGCTGAATCATCAAAACACAAGAGAGTTCCAGAAAAACATCTATTTCTGCTTTATTGACTATGCCAAAGCCTTTCACTGTGTGGATCACAACAAACTATGGAAAATTCTTCAAGAGATGGGAATACCAGAACACCTTACCTGCCTCCTGAGAAATCTGAATGCAGGTCAAGAAGCAATAGTTAGAACTGGACATGGAACAACAGACTGGCTCCAAATTGGGAAATGAGTAGGTCAAAGCTGTATACTGTCACCTTGTTTATTTAACTTCTATGCAAAGTACATCATGCAAAATGCCAGGCTGGATGAAGCACAAGCTGGAATCAAGATTGCTGGGAGAAATATCAATAACCTCAGATATGCAGATGACACCACCCTTATGGCAGACAGTGAAGAAGAATTAAAGAGTCTCTTGATGAAACTGAAAGAAGAGAGTGAAAAAGTAGGCTTAAAACTCAACATTGAGAAAGCAAAGATCATGGCATCTGGTCCCATCACTTCATGGCAAATAAATGAGGAAATAATGGAAACAGTGAGAGACTTTTGGGGGGGTGCTCCAAAATCACTGCAGACGGTGATTGCAGCCATGGAATTAACAGACGCTTGCCCCTTGGAAGAAAAGCCATGACCAACCTAGACAGCATATTAAAAAGCAGAGACATTACTTTGCCAACAAAGGTCTGTCTAGTCAAAGCTATGGTTTTTCCTGTAGTCATGTATGGATGTGAGAGTTGGACTGTGAAGAAAGCTGAGTGCCGAAGAATTGATGCTTTTGAACTGTGGTTTGGAGAAGACTCTTGAGAGTCCCTTGGACTGCAAGGAGATCAAACCAGTCCATCCTAAAGGAAATCAGTCCTGAATATTCATTGGAAGGATTGATGCTGAAGCTGAAACTCCAATACTTTGGCCACCTGATGTGAAGAACTTACTCACTGAAAAAATCCTGATACTGGGAAAGATAGAAGGCAGGAGGAGAAGGGAATGAGATGGTTGGATGGCATCACTGACTCAATGGACACGTGTTTGAGCAAGCTCCAGGAGTTGGTGATGGACAGAGAAGGCTGGCATGCTGCAGTTCATGGGGTCACAAAGAGTTGAGCTTGATTGAACAACTGAAATGAACACTGGATAAATCAAAATAAGCCTGCACTACTGAAAACAAAAGCGAAGCCTACCTACCACCACCCCACTATATTTGTCCGATGAGAGATGTGCTTCGAAATGGTAGACTAGGGACTTCCCTGGTGGTCCAGTGGCTGACTCCATGCTACCAATATAAGGAGCTCAGGTTCCATCCCCGGTCAGGGAACTAAATCGCACGTGCCACAACTAAGAGATTGCATGCTTCAGCTGAGAGCTCGCGTGACACAGTTTAAGATTCCACATGAGACTCAATGCAAATACATACCTGAACTAAGGAGTTCACACATCCTGCAACTAAGATCCAGCAGAGCCAAATAAATAAACAAATATTTTTAAATAGTAGACTAAAATACTAGACAACAATAAGAATAAATAGGAGAGACACTGAAAGACATGGAAGCATTCTCAGTTCGTGGAGGTGTTTGGGAGGCAGCTAGAGTCCCCAGCTACCTTTATACTTTGTTACCCGAAGTGCAACATTAAAGGTTTAACACTATTACTAAATTGTGGAAAACATACGTAATCTCTCAATGACTAGAGCTGGAAAGAAGTAGGCGTAAATAATCCTTCAGCAATATCATGCATGCATGTGTGCATGCTAAGTCACTTCAGTTGTCTGACTCTGCAAGCCTATGGACCACAGTCCACCAGGATTCTCTGTCCGTGGGATTCTCCAGACAAGAATACTGAAGCAGGTTGCCATGCCCTCCTCCAGAGGATCTTCCCAGCCCTGGGATCAAACCTGCATCTCATGTCTCCTCCATTGGCAAGTAGGTTCTTTACCTCTAGGGCCACTTGGGACGCTCTCAGCAATATAACAGGACACAGGAAAAAAAGGTGTGGAAAAAATATCAAAATTCAGTAAACTTTTAGTAAGCAGAGAACAAAGTGGAAGAAGAGTTTAAAAACATCAAAGGTCAAAATACACACGAAGGAATGGACCTCGTGAGCTAAGAGGCAGCAATCATAAAGTTTTAAAATCCAGGCATATTTTGTATAAAAAAGACAGATGTTAAATATAATGATATGGAAAATTTGCAACCAAAGAGATAGGAAAAGACATACCAGGAACGTATAAACCCAAAGAGAACTGATGTGGTAATACCTATGAATTGGTACAACAAGTTTAGAGAGCAATGTAGAAATAAAGATCAAGTTAGAAAACTGGCTTACTCTACAACTCAACCATACATCTGCTGTCAATTTTCTAGAATTCACCTACATGTGAAGAGATAAGCATAAATATCCTTGGACCAGGCTTCCCAGTGGCTTAGCAGTAAACAACGTGCCTGCAAATTCAAGAGCCCTAAGAGGCAAGGGTTCAGTTACTGGGTTGGGAAGAAGCTCTGGAGGAGGGAAATGGCAACCCACTCCAGTACTCTTGCCTGGAGAATCCTATGGACAGAGAAGCCTGGCGGGCTACAATCCACAGAGTCACAAAGACTTGGACATGACTGAAGCAACTTAGCACACATGCATCCTTGGACCAGTGCAATATCAAAAAGCAGGGGAAACATATTTATCCATACAGGGGTGTACAGTTCATGGTTTAACCATTCATTTAAAAGGAATCAAGCAAGCACATGTCTCAGTAAGTCTTCAATAGTTCAGTGATTTTTTTTTTTAAGCAAGTTGCCGAAGGCTGTTGTATACAGTAGGGTAGCACTTACATAATATTTAATATAGAAATAATATCAAATATTTATTAAGGATCTGCTGATGCTGCTACTTAGTAGCTCAGTCGTGTCCAACCCTTTTCTACCCCATGGACTATAGCCTGCCAGGCTCCTCTATCCATGGGATTCTCCAGGCAAGAATACTAGAGTGGACTGCTATTTCCTCCTCCAGGGGTCTTTCCAGCCCAGGGATCCAACCTGCATCTCCTGCTTGGCAGGCAGATTCTTTACCACTGAACCACCTGATATAAACATATATATATATGTATAATATTTATATATCTATATCAATTTCAGAGTAGTGGTTGTCTCTTCAGAAAGAGAATGAAGAACTGGATGGTTGGAGAGAATGGGGGATGGTTACAAATAATCTTTAACATTTTACATCTTTAAATTTGAAAAATTCTGAAGCATAATAAAATCTGCTGGACAGGAAGAACATGGGTGTGTAACTTATTCTACATCCTTTTCTCAGCTCTTACGATATTTCACATTTTATGAAAGAATAGATAATGGGGCCCAAATTCTTTTTTCATGACCATATCTCAAATTTTACTGAAACTGGTTGAATAAATGATTTTAGTTTAGACATTCTGGTCAGCTTGCCTTATTTCAGGAATATGTGTGGTCCATCAACCAGAGTGTAGCTGCATTTTAAGATGTAACACAGACTAAGTTCTGATACAGCCTCTCAAGAGCGCCACCAAAACCCCCAGGAATTCAGAAAGCAAACCCAGGTTCTCTGATGACATTCAGGTTCTTGTGAACAGAGACCTCACGAGAAATGCTTCCTCCGATCCTGCTTTTAACCACAAATACAGCAAAACACAAAACAAGGAATCTTTTGGTAAAATGGCAGGCTGTTATTTACCACACCCTGCCAAGACAGGATGTCTGGGTGTATCACAAACAGTCCTAAGAACGGTTCATCTAAAGGGATTGGAGAGATCAATGCTTCCAGGACAGACGGAAGGTCCAGAGTTGGTCCCATGAGGTTGCCCAATTTTTAAGCAGCTGCCTAGAAACTAAGTTCTTAGCGTCAACTTTGCTGTTGTTCACTTGCCAGGTTACATGGACTGGGTGACCCCAGGGACTGCAGCACACCAGGCTTCCGTCTCTCACCATCTCCTGAAGTTTGCCCAAGTCCATGTCCATTGAATCGGTGATGCCATCTAACCATCTCATCCTCTGTCTCCCTCTTCTCCTTCTGCCCTCAGTCTTTCCCAGCATCAAGGTCTTTTCCAATGAGTCGGCTCTTTTCCTCAGGTGGCCAAAGTACTGGAGCGTCAGTTTCAGCATTAGTCCTTCCAATGAGTATTTAAGGTTGATTTCCTTTAGCATTGACTGGTTTGATCTCCTTGCTGTCCAAGGAACTCTCAAGAGTCTTCTCTAGCATCACAGCTCGAAAGCATCAGTTCTTTGGCACTCTGCCTTCTTAACGGCCCAGCTCTCACATCCACACATGACTACTGGAAAGACCTATACTGCTTTGACTATATGGACATTTGCCAGCAAAGTGATATCTCTCTCTGCTTTTCAATACACCGTCTAGGTTTGCCATAGCTTTCTTTCCAAGAAGCAAGCGTCTCCTAATTTCATGGCTGCAGTCACCATATGCAGTAATTTTAGAGCCCAGGAAGAGGAAATTTGTCACTGCTTCCATATTTTCCCCTTCTATTTGCCATGAAGTGGTGGGACCAGATGCCATGATCTTAGTTTGTTTTTTTTCTTTTTTTAATGTTGAGTTTTAAGTCAGCTTTTTACTCTCCCCTTTCACCCTCATCAAGAGGTTCTTTAGTTCATCTTCACTTTCTGCCATTAGACTGGTATCATCTGCACATCTGAGGTTGCTGATAATTTCTCCTGGCAATCTTGATTCCAGCTTGTAACTCACCCAGCCCAATGTCACCCTGGGAGGGCATATAAGCTTAAAGGATAAAAAAAAAAAATGTCAATATGATGCTGAATTATTCGGCTTCTCCGTCTCCACAATCAGTTGGAGGCAAAGTTTACTGGACATTATATACAGCCCAAGGAAGCAGGATGAAGAATGCGCTGGGGTGAGTATAAGGATTGAAGCAGCAGCCTGTCGAAAAGCATGATCTTCACGGTGCACATTTCACCTGACAGTTTATGAAGTGCACTGTCATTCTGTTTCAAAGCAAACTACCGTACAGTCTCAGGGCTGCTGCGGCGGCTGCTGCTGCTGCTGCTGCTGCTGCTGCTGCTGCTGCTGCTGCTGCTGCTGCTGCTGCTGCGTCGCTTCAGTCGTGTCCGACTCTGTGCAACCCCATGGACTGCAGCCCACCAGGCTCCGCCATCCCTGGGATTCTCCTGGCAAGAACACTGGAGTGGGGTGCCATTGCCTTCTCCAATCTCAGTGCTAGAGACATTTAATTATTTTCAAGATAGAGTATAAAGATGACAGAACGTGAACAACGCCGAGGCTAAGACCTGGTCCCCATCATGAGACAGCCTGGGGATGGCCCTTAGCAGACACTCAGCCATCAAAGCTGTGGTTTCCTCCTCTGTACGGTGAGGGCAGTAATAGCACCAATGGCAAGATGCTTCCCCAGGGACTGAACGAGACAGTGTATGCAAAAACCTTACAAGAGCTCCCGGCACCAGAGCACTCAATAACAACTGTGGGCTGGTATTAACACTTTGGCATCTTGGCCTGCATGCTCAGTCGGGTCCGACTCTTTGTGACCCCACGGACTGTAGCCTGCCAGGCTCCTCTGTGCATGCGATTATCCTGGCAAGAATCCTGGAATGGGTTCCCATTTCCTCCTCCAGGGGATCTTCCTGATCCAGGGATCAAACCTGTGTCTCCTGCAGCTACTGCACTGGCCGACGGGTTAAAACCTCAGGGTTCACTGCTAAGTCGCTTCAGTCATGTCCAACTCTGCGCGACCCCATAGATTGCAGCCCACCAGGCTCCACTGTCCATGGGATTTTCCAGGCAAGAGTACTGGAGTGGAGCGCCATTGCCTCCTCAGGGTTCACAACACACTAAACAAACACACATAAAGAAACGGCTACTACAAATGCACAGAAACTACTCCCTGAATGTTCTGTATAGATCATATCAACTCCACTTTCTCAAACTCAGAGAGCTAATCATTAGAGGACTGTGTATCCTACAGAGCCGTTTCACACAGCTTTCTGTGGGCACGCAGCCAAGGGGCTAGCCATTTGGTACAGAAGGAACAGGTGAAAGCGTTCCTCACACCTGTCTTTATAAATCAGATACTGCAGGAACAATTCCACTTAAAGAGGCCTCTGGAACGCACTACGATACAGAAACAACAACAAAATTTTTTTTGCAACTGTAACGAGTTCATTACGGCGTCATCTACACCAGGAAGAAATGTGCTTAGCTTCTTTAGATGATGTAGCTGCATTCCTGAAAAAATGTCCTTACAGTTTCCACAGCTGCAACATCTATCTAATTAGGTGCATGTTGACTTTGAGTATTTATAGATTTTTAAAGGAAAGTTTTGAAACATTTAAAAATGAATGTAATTTTTGTTTCCACCAGGAAGGCCTAGAAAGCGCCAAATGACAAGCGAGTTGAGGGGGAAAAGAAAGCACGTCTGTACACAGAGTGCGGTAATACAAGCCTGGGCTGACTTTTAAATGTCCAGGGCGGACTCAGAGGTGTTTATCTGCACTCCCTCCTGAAACCCTAGAAAACAAATAATAATCATAAAAATAATTTAATAAAAAACAGAGTTGGAGAGAAAATAGCAACACATAAGAGAAAGCAACAGGCCTTTAGAAGAGGGGAGACAAGTGATTACGTCCTCAACAGAGGACAGACAGGTGGGAGTCCTGCTTGGAGAAGAGGGAAGCCGTCTAGGAGGTGAGATGAGTGCCAAGAATCTTGGAGAGACTTGGGCATGGGAGGCACTTAGACACCTCTGATGGGCAATACCGTCTAGGCTCAAAGACAGTCCAAGGCAAAGTTAGAGCTGCAGGTCCCTTGCAAAGGCACCACGTAGATGACTGCCCCTCCCATTTCATCAGACAGGAGATGTATTTTCTGGAGGTTCTGAAGCGGAGCAGTTCTGTATGCTAGGACCCAGGTATCGCTAAGAGTGAGGTCTCCTGCTTGGCAGGCTGTTTACCGCTGAGCCACCCAAGAGTGGTACCAAAATTCCTTTCTGGACCAACCTAAGAAAACAGACAGAGTCAGCGATGTATGGAGGCCCCCAACAAAATGTAGGCCCAGCATTTACTAAGCTCTTCTTTGAAGCATACAGAAGTCTCAATCAACTTCTTAGTGTCTCATTGTTAAATATAAACAGACTGCCAAAATATAGACATTTGAAGCAACTCAAAGACTATACCAAATAGGAGGGTGAGAGCTGAGAGCTAACAATGAGAATAAAGTCAGTGACACAATGTTTAAAAAGTAAAAATTAATATAAATTCATAGAAATCTTGCATCCATTATGAAAGAAAAAAAGAATAGAATCTTATTTTTTAAAAAGTAGAACATTGATAGAACAAGAAACATTCCGTAGAAATTAAATATATAGTAGCAGAAATAAATAACTTGAGTAGTGGGGTTGGAAAGTGAAATTAAACAAACTCTCCCAGAAAGCTGAACAAAGTAAAAGAGAGGAAAAATAGAGGAGACAATTAGAGGATGTTTTCAGGAAGTCGGGACATATAGCTAATAGCAGTTTAAGAAAAAAGCATGATAAGAACAGTGAGGAAGAAATAATAAAAGGAAGTATATTGGAACTTTACAGCATGAATTCTCAAGCAGAAAGTATCAGCATAACTACTGATAAGAATTTAGCTAAAGCACATTATCGTGAAATGTAAAAATACTGGGGACTAAGATGACAAAAGCTTTGAGAAAGAAAACAGGCTACATATAAACGATTAACAATCACCAAGCTCTCAACTTCCCAATGGGCACAGTGACAATGAAGAAATGTCTTACAAAATATCGAGGTAATATGATTTCATCTTGAAATTTTATTCCTAAGCTAACAATAAAAGGTGATATATATATTACCACTTTTAATATATATATATGCGCCTCTGCTCAGCTGTGCAGTTGGTCTGACTCTTTGCGACGCCATGGACTGCAGCCCTCCAGGCTCCTCTGTCCATAGGATTTCCCAGGCAAGAACACTGGAGTGGGCTGCCATTTCCTCCTCCAAGGGATCTTCCTGACCCAGGGATCAAACCAGGCTCCAGTGGCTCATGCCTTGGCAGGCGGATTCTTTATCACTGTGCCACCTGGGAAGACACACACGCACACGTGTGCACACGCGTGCGTGTGTGTGTGTGTGTATTGTTGTTGTTTAGTTGCTAAGTTGTGTCCAACTCTTTTGGGACCCCGTGGACAGTAGCCTGCCAGGCTTCTCTGTCCATGGGATTCCCCAGACTAAATATATATATATTTTAGTAACACCAATGTGTACAACTAAAAATAATATTTTTTTCTATCTTCCATGCGGCCAGCATGTGTCACAGTCTAGCCAAGAAAAAAATCTGCTACAAAGGTTTCTGGAAATAGTCTTATCTTCCCAATAAAATAGATTTAGCGACTCTGTTTTTTGCCTCTTCTGCCTTATTGCTGCCTAGAATGCAGATATAATGCCAAAATGTACAGCAGCCATCATGGGAGCATGAGGCACTAGCCAAAAAAGCAAAGGCCAATATGTAAGTGTGGCAGGCCAAGCAAGAGCAACGGCTCAGGTCCCTGATGAGACAGAGATGAAGGGAAATCATAGAACATGGTGTGGCATGATCAGAAGCAATATTTGCTTAGCGGTGCAAACATGAACGTTGTTTGTTCAAATGGTGGCAATATTAGATTGGGAAGTTGGAAAGAAGAGAAGCCCGTGAGGCTGGAGTAGAGATAGCAGAGGGTGGGGGTGGGGGTAGGTAAGAAAGCAGATAACAGGAAAACAGGCAATAGGTTATCCAGAGGTTTGGATTTTCTTAAGAACCATAGAAAGCCACTGGAGAGTTTTAAACAGGAAACCAGCACAATCCAACTCATGATTGAAATAGATGACTTTGGCCGTGGCGCTGGGAAGAGAACTTTGAGCAGGGACAGAAGGAGAAGCCAGCAGATGGGTTAGGAGGTGATGACGCTCGGGATGTGAGCCTCCACAGAGGACATCAAAAGAAGGGAGAAATAGAACCCAAAGCTGGGGAGGGCCTCTTGAAATGGGGGGGGGGCGGTGCGGGTGGACACGGGTAGATGGAAACACACTTTGGAGGTTGGTGGCTTATGGAGGAACAGGCACAGACTCAGGATGACCTACGTGTTTGCATGGCATCTGGAAAAGGCAAGGGGCATTATTACTGAGTTGGGAAGATAGGGGCAGGTGGTGGAGAGTGTCTAGGGTTCTGTTTTGGACCTGTTAAGGCTTGCCCGGTGGCTCAGCTGGAAAGAATCCACCTTCAATGCAGGAGACTTGAAGGAGATGCGGGGTCCATCCCTGGGTCGGGAAGATTCCCTGGGGGAGTAGATAGCAACCCACTCCAGTATACTTGCCTGGAGAATCCCATGGACAGAGGAGCCTGGTGGGCTGCAGTCCATGGGATCTCGAAGGAGTCGGACATGACAGCGACTTAACAACAGCAACAATAAGGGCTGAGATGACCCCGAAGGGCACCACACAGGAGACTGTTCTGGGAGACACAGAAAGAGAAACCCAAAATGTGCCCCGTCTTCAACAAGTAGTAACTCATCCCTCACTCTTGCCAACACAAAGAGACGTCTCATTACACATTTGGGTTTTTAAACAACCTCCATGCTCTGATTTCGTGCACCGACTAATTTAAGACTTGATACTGAGAACCCAAGGATAAACAAGCAGTGAATCCGGGGCTATCTCAGCATGTAAATGTTTCAGCTTAACTGGTTTTCTAGCGATAGTGTTACTCGCTCAGTCATGTCCCACTCTTTGCAACCCCATGTTCTGTAGCACACCAAGCTCCTCTGTCCATGGAATTCTCGAGACAAGAATACTGGAGTTGGCTGCTATTCCCTTCTCCAGAGGATCTTCCCGACCCAGGGATCGAACCTGTGTCTCTTATGCCTCCTGCATTGGCAGACGAGTTCTTTACCACTAGTGCCATCTGGGGAGCCCCTGGACCATTCTAAAGGTTTTGGTTTAATTGGTTTTCTATTCTGAGTCATAGCTATCCTAGGGAAAAACTCTCTCAACCAAAGCTGCAGCCATAAAATAATAAAAGTCCTTCCTCCATGAAATAATTTCCCATTATTAGCTTCACTTAGTAAACATTTTCCTCTTAAAAAAAAAAAAGCATTTATTGTACACGTTCAGTGGACTTCTGTTTATGTGTACAGAGTGTGTGCCAAGGCAAAGACCACCTCAGGCACACTCTGAGATTTTGTTTCAGTTTTTTCAAAAGTTCTTTCTCAATAAATATTCAGAAGGACCAATTTGTACAAAAGTCTTTCAAAACATTTTTGATGACTATTATTTTCACTTGCAGGTCAGAGAGTTATTCAACTAAACAGTCAGCAGTATTTTTTCTTGGCTATCTCATTGCTTCTTCCTTGCTTAGAGCAATCCTTTTATTTAATCATTAATTCCAAATTGGTCTTCATTGGCATGTGGGTTTTAATGAGAGCTGGGTTTTAGCCACATTACGGTAGATGCGGTGGAGGGGGAAGGTAGAGGGTAGCCGTGGCAACGGCAAAACTAAACGTACCCTAAGATGCTAACGGTTCTTGATTGAGGCCAGTTGCTGAAAAAATAAATGCCTGCGGTACAGAACCATAGAAATTTGGAGCCGGAGATGAGGCAAGCCTTTCATCGCTAGGCCGACAGCGCCTCCGGTGGCAGAAAGACGGCGGTGGTGGGGACGGGGACCCGCAGAAACTTGCGAATTTTTAAAAAGGCACCTGCTGTTTGAGTTCTCATCGTGCAAAAAGATCCACAGGTGCCCTACTTTAACGGTAGACAACTGGGGGAAACCTAGATCTTTATAAAACGGCGACAACAGCCACACTTTAGCTTAGCTTGGCGTTAAGTTGTCGCTTTACACAAAGTTGATTTAAGCGACTAGTTGGCAGAGAACGTGAGGGAGCGGCGAGAGACAGAAAGATTCTGCTCAGGTTTGGCCGCCGCGGACCACGGGGGAGCTATCCGGAGTCCGAAAAAAGAGGGAAAGAACATTAAAGAAGTGAGCACGAGAGTCCTTTTTTTTTTTAAGTGGAGAATGCCGTGGAAGGCGGCGGGCACACCTGTAGGCACCGAGGTGGCTCACCTGCGCGGTGACGGCGCGTCCCCCGCGCAGTGGATCCCAGGGGGAGGCAGGGGCGGACAGGGAACCTCAGGGAGAGGTGACCCGGAGTCAGAGATGGGGGTCGGGGGGTATTCATCAGGGACAGGGTGAGAGGACCCGCGCGCATCCTCCGGGGCGACACGTGTAACTGTCAAGGCGGAAAGACACCCTGGCAGATGAGCCCCGGGAGGGGAAGGCGCGCGAGCGGCCCCAAGGCTGTGCCCCCAGGCTCCGCGCGCAGGCGGCTTCGGGGCCCCAAGCCAGGGGTTCCCTCCTCCCCCTGGGAGCTGGCACCTGGGCGGTGGGTTGGGGGTGAGCGGCTGGGGTCCCCTCCGAGCCGGGTGCCCGAATCCTGGCGCTCCGCAGCCGAGTCCCCGCGCGCCGCCATGCGCCCCTGAGTGTACCCCCCCCCCCCGCACCAGAAGGGCGCGCGGAGCCCCGGGAGGACGGGTCCCCAGCCGGCTGGCGGGCGAGCCGCCGCCTGGGCTCGGCCACTTACCTCGGGCCGCGCGCGGCGCCAGCAGAGCCCCGGCCAGGGCGAGCAGGAGGGCGCGGGCGGGGGGCGCGGGCGGCGGGCGCGCTGCCATCTTCGCCGGCCTTCGGTGCAGCGGCAGCTCTCGGGCTGGGCGGCGGGCGCTGCACCATCCCCCGCGGGCGCCTGGCAGGGGCCGGGCGTCGCGACCCGCGGGGACTTCCTGCCGCAGGGAGGCAGCTCCGAACCCCCTCGCGCAGCGCCCGGGCCGCGGAAGAGCTCGTCTAGGCTTTCATTTTTTTAAAAGAAAGTTTTCCCTTGGCGTGTGTGTGTGCGCGCGCGCGTGTGTGTGTGTGCGCGCGCGCGCTGTGCTGGCACGGGCCAAGCCTTGACCGTTGCAATAAATGAGCAAACTGTCCGAGTTGGCCCCGGGACGAGGAAGATCGTTAGGGCAAGGAGGCAGGCCTGTGAAATGGATCCACGGCCCGCAGTCACCGTTCTCCTGACCACGGAACAAATTATCGTCTCCCCCGCCCGCCGGCGGCGTCCCGCGGGTCCTAGAGACCGCTCGGGGTTCCCCCCCCAACCCCCGCCCAGGGTCCCGCCCAGAGCCGGCGCTCGCCCACCCCCGGGGCGGCTCGGGGCAGGGCGCCTCCCGGGCCGCGCGCCCCGGCGGCGGCGGCGGCGGCACAGACGTGGCTCGGTGGCGGCCGGGCGCAGGAGCGCACACACATCCCCGCCCCGGGGTGATGTGGCCGCGGGGCCCCGGGCGCCCGGCTGCCAAGAGCACACGCGGCGGCACGGTCCAGCTTTCCAGTCTGAGGCTGGAAATGATGACTCGGCTGCTCGCTCCAGGCCCGCCGGGAACCAGCGGAACGCGGGTAGCCGGTCTGAAAGGCTGTCCGCCGCTCCCCAGCCGGGCCTGTCCCGTAAGTTCCCAGACGGGGACGTCTCCTGCCGGAGACTGAATTTGGACTTGAAGACACGCGACTTCTGGGCATGCTGCTTTTGAGGCGTTGCTTTAGGTTTTACCATCATAGATTGGCTCACGCTTCTTTTCCAGGGCATGGACCACCCCCCCCCACCCCCCCGCCCAAGAAAAGATGCACAGCAATAGTTCCCGAAGTTTCCTGATGTAAGAAGCGACTGGGTTTGTCTGTCAAAAGTACTGATTCCTGGGTGCCCTCCCACGCCCTTGAAATGAGGCTGTCCAGGCAGGGAGCACCGGGTGTTTGGGAAACAGCAGTGAGATGAAGGAGACTTGCTTCCAGTCTGAGCTCTTGGCAGTCTCCTTCTCTTCTGCCTCCATGACCTCAAAGAGCACAGTATCAGTGTTTATTAAGGCAGGGCTTGCCTTCTCCTAGACCATGGGACCAGCAAGGAGAGGGCTACGCAGACTGAAGGAGCTGGGGCATCAAGATGGGTGTCCACCACCTGTGGAACCACCGAGATCCCTAATCTTGACCACCTATTAGAACCCTAAGGACTAAGGGGTTAATAACACCCCCACCCAGATTATTCAGCATCTCCAGCCATGGATGGAGCCTGAAGTGTTAGTCGCACAGGCTTGTCCAACTCTTTGCAACCCCATGGACTGTAGCCTGCCAGCCTCCTCTATCCAGGGAATTCCCCAGGCAAAATGCATACTGGAGTGGGTAGCCATTCCCTTCTCCAGGGGATCTTCCTCATCAGGGATCGAACCCAGGTCTCCCCAGTTTGGGGCAGATTTTTTTTTTTTTTAACCATCTGAGCCACCAGGGAAGCCTGGATGGAGGCTGAGAAGTTTCTGAAGCCCCAGGTGATTCCACTGTGCAGCCCAGAGGGAGAACCAGGCACAAAAACCTGTCCTGTGACCTCCCCCCAATTTCTGACCAAGCGTCATTCCTAGAGGCATTTAGCCAGTATTTGAGAAAACGCCATTCCTCACCACCTCTTTTTACAGGAAAGTGGCTTTCCTCCTATTTCCCTCCCACCCCTAGGTTTCTGCCATGTTCCTAAGAACCAGGTCAACTTCTCTAGACAACGTTCAGGCCTTTTATTAAAAAAAAAAAAAAAACAAAACAAAACAAAAGCCAGAAGCACTGGCCCCAGGATGCCCTCCTCAGCGCCAAGTCATCTCAACACTCCGTCTGGAAGCCAGGCCTGGGTCCAAGCCCCAGTTTCAATCCAGCCCCACTACTCACCCCTCTGTCCTTTGTACTTTCATTCTCTCCTTAGCAATTAGCAATGCTTTGTTGAGGACTTGGGAAACCAATGAGAAACGCCTCTTGCTTTCCAAGACTTCTCTGTCTACTCCGACAAACTGATCAATCCCGGCGACTGAATGGGGTGAGCTGGTTACTTGGCCTCTTTAATAATCATTAGGTTGTTTGTTGACTACTGCATTATTAATTACATACCTGATACAGTCAGAGTATTGTGCTAAAAGCGCTTCCCAGGCATTGTTTCATTTTAAGATCCTGAAGATACAGAGGAGGAAATCGCAATGTCTAGAGCTTAAGTCGTTTTCCTGTGGCCAAGCAGAGCCCACACCAGGCCTATTTGCAGGCGCAGATTTAATTCAGATCTCCAAGCTTTGGGTTTAGCATCTGTTAAGTGGAAGTAAAATACAAACCTCCCAGGTGGTGGTAGTGAGCATTCAAGGAGCTGACAGAACACCTCCCCAGGCCAGGAGAGTCCTGCTATTTTTAAGAATGCACACCCCATGTGCACTCGCGGTGCTTATTATGGAGGTCTGGGAAGGACAGTTTTAGCAAGGACCCAGGTGGTTCTGATTGCCCTTGTTGCCTAGAACTTCCAGAAACACTGCACAAGGGAGTTTTAAATTGTGTCCTTTGAGATCAGTGGGGGAGACTCACTTTCAAATGAGCCCAGCTGCTGGCCTCTTGAATCTGTCTGACTGGTTAAACTGTTTATTCATAATGGATGTAATATGCGCTGTGCATTAGTCTTTATACACTTTCTCTCCGAACGATCCATTTCTTTTTCTCCTTTCATGTTCAGCTCTTGACTACTGAAGTCCACTTTTTTTTTAAAAAACCTGGAAGTTGCAAAGCTTTCTCCAAAGGGCTAAATGTGCCCCCAGGACTGTCCTTTGTTTGTTTGTGATTGAATGAAACTAAACAGCCAATGCGGGGGTGGGGGATGGAGACAGTAAAAATCCTACCCACCAGCCCTGCTTTCTCCAGTTTCCAATTCACCACCTCTGTGAAGCAAGAAGCCTGGGCTAACACTCTATCCATAAAGACTTATGACCCCCAATAACAGCCAGCTAGGCAGAGGGGGAACCTCAGGTCCAGCAGATGGTCGGCCTTTGGATGAGAAGCCTGCCTCCTCCTCCCGGTTTGCAGGAAATGGAAGCCGACGTGGCACTCAATACTGGATTGTTAGGTAATGGTACGGGGTCAGAGGCCAGGGTCTGCTCATTAAAATCTCAGATAGATGGCTTGTTGTCCTTTCCTTCCCAGAAGAACTGACCTTTGCAGTACCGTTTCCTGAGTGCTATTTTTGCTCCACAGCCTGGGCATTCGCAATGAACAGGGCACTTATTTCTCATCCAAGCTCACATTTAACTCAGCTGCTTTGAGTCTGAGCGCGTGAAAAATGGAGGCAAACGCTCCTAAGGCAGGATTTTACAGGCAGACACTCCTGACTTCTGCTCTAAGGGAACGGTCAGCTTCCTTCCCACTCGACCTACTGATGGAGCTTCAGACACAGGCTCACAAAACAGCTTTCATCTCTCCAAGCACAGCCCCCATGGCTTGCTGCAAAGGCAAACAAACACAATCGCCCGTGATTAAGACTCTTGGAAAGCGTTTTAATTCCATCTCGTGGGGAGATTGAAGCTCATGATCTTCTCAGCCTATAATAACATGAAGTCCACTTTTGTTTTCTTAGAATCTTCACTCCAAAAGTTCTTCACCTGTAGAAACTCACTCCCAAGGAGCCTCCTCTGAGTAGATTGACTCCCCCAGATTCTGATATCCCAACTGTTGCACAGAATCAGTATGTTAGTAACCTATCCAAACACCAGAGAAAGAATGCTCTTGGAGGAATCAGGAGCTCAGACATGCTCACCACCAGAAGGGACATGGAAGTTCATTTAGGCTGACTCCCTTCCCCCGTCTATATTCATCTGTGTCACCCCGGCAATTGACCTTCCAACTTCTTCATACAGGCCTACTGTGGTGCCCACTGTGAGTACCCCAAGTGACTGAGAGCACCCAGGAGGAACAGTGCCACATGGCCAAATCACCAGCTTTTCAGAAAGCCCCCTGGCTGCACTGGTCCATCCACTCCCACCATCGTGCAGACAGGCTGAATGAAAGGACAGCACTCAGAGAAAGGCGAGCAGGGAATCTCAACCAATCGTAACTTACGATAGCAGTGACCAAATATGTGTGGATCCTCCTTCATTCAAGAAATATAATAAAGGTTAATTTCCTTCCCTTTTCATGCAGGCTGGGATTAGAGACTCATTCTAATAAATAAAACAGGGCCAAAGTGACTGTGTGAGGTGGGTATGACAACCCACTCCAGTCTTCTTTTCTGGAGAATCCCCATGGACAGAGGAGCCTGGTGGGCTACAGTCCATGGGTTTGCAAAGAGTCAGACAGGACTGAGCAACTAAGCACAAAGTGACTGTATATGAGTTCTGAGACAAGTCCTGAAGGGCATGAGGGACCTGGGTCGTCCACTTGGAGGGAAAATCAGCTGCCATGTGGTGAAGACACTCAGACAACCCCACTGGGAAGAACTGAAGTGAGGAACTGAAGTCTCTGCCATCAGCCACGTGGGTGCACCATCTTGGAAGTGGATCTTCCAGCCCCAGTCGAGTTTTCAAATGAGGGCCGCCCAGGACAGCATCTGCCTACCAGCTCCAGCGAGACCCTGATGCAAACCCACCCAGCTGAACTGCTCCTGAATTCCTGGCCCACAGAAACTGCAGGCAATGCATTTCTGCTGTCCTGAGCCACTAATCTGGGTGGTGATTAGTCATGCAGTTGGGCTTGTATCTGCCTGCAATGCAGGAGACCCAGGTTCAGTCTCTGGGTTGGAAAGATTCCCTGGAGAAGGGAGTGGCTACCCACTCCAGAATTCTTACCTGGGGAATTCCATGGACAGAGAAGCCTGGCAGACTATACCCCATGGGGTCCTGAAGAGTCAGACACAACCGAGTGGCTACTAACAGATGACTGCTGCTGCTGCTGCTGCTGCTAAGTCACTTCAGTCGTGTCCGACTCTGTGCGACCCCAGCGATGGCAGCCCACCAGGCTCCCCCGTCCCTGGGATTCTCCAGGCAAGAACACTGGAGTGGGTTGCCATTTCCTTTTCCAATGTGTGAAAGTGAAAAGTGAAAGTGAAGTCGCTCAGTCATGTCCGACTCCTAGCGACCCCATGGACTTCAGCCTTCCAGGCTCCTCCGTCCATGGGATTTTCCAGGCAAGAGTACTGGAGTGGGATGCCATTGCTTTCTCCAACAGATGACTAATACATATTTAATAAAGCAAACATTCCATTTCTATATATTTTCTAGCTTCCAAGGAGTCCTGATAATTTCAGTATCAATGGCACTCCCCTTGTTTTTGAGCTCTGAAGAAGAGTTATAGACAAGGTGGCCAGAGGTCCCAGTTTGTCCTAGCATAATTGTCTCTGGCACTCCCGCTTTACTCTTACAAGGGTCCTGGTTTCCTATCAAACTGGGGACAAAAGGGAAAGACAGGCACATAAGCTTGGGTCTGCATCTCAATGCTCTTCTTCCTATGAGCAAGGGTCGGATAGTGTCTGTACTCACAGTGATGGCTGGTGCTTAGGTCTAAGCACGGCAATGGCAGAGACAACCAGAGCAAACGCCGCAGCAGCATGGATTTCCACAAGGTTCTGAATGTGTTCGCTACACGGTTGGCCAGTCACGCAGTGACCTGAGCTAAACTGCCACTGTCGGAAGTGGCAAGACATTTTGTCACCAGGTGCCAGAGAACTTGCCGGCATTTGCTGCTGACTGTCTTGTGAACAGGTCAATGAGAAGATGTGCTTAAAGGCCATGGATGAAGAGACCTGCGAGAGAAAAGCAAAGATGCTCCCACCATGGAGGCTGGCCACTCACTTCTGTGAAAAGATGCCTGGGTTCCCAGAAGCCAGAAGAGCTGGGATGCTTGGGGGTGGAGGGGGGGAGGCGGGGGGCGAGAGAATGGCTTTGGAGACTAGCCAGGGTCTCCACACCTCCACGGCCCCAGCAGATTTCTCCCCTGCAGCCTTATGGTGCAATAATCCCATGGGAGCCCATTCCGAGACGCACATACGTGTATGATCTCTCCTGTGGCAAGTTAGGCCATTTGCCTCTCATCCTGTGCTCTTCAAATTGGGAAATAAATGGACAGCGGCCCTCTTCATGTATATGAATGCAGTTCCCATTTTGTCTTTACTGTTTCAGGCAAATCAAGCCCAATTTCTTTAACTTGCCTCTTGGGTCCTATTCTTCCTCTCTTTAATCATGTTTTTTTTTTTTTTTTTTTGCTCTCTTTTGGATCCTCTCCAGTTTCTTGATTCCTCTGAAACTGTGGAGGCCAAATGTGGCCACGGAGTTCCGAGAAGGGTCTGCCTGGGCCTGAGGGAAGCGGAGGAAGTGTCTGTTGCACCTGGTTTATTGGGTGGGGAGGGCGCAGCATGTCTTTCTGCAGTTGAGACTTTTAATTCTCTTCAGAGGCCTGGACTCACTTCCCTTTGAGGGTGAAGGAGCAATTCTGGGGGGCTCTGGGGAGGCCAGTTGCTCTGACATGGGTGTGTTTGGCTCTCCACTTGTCCATCCGTCCATCTGTCCACGCCAGGGCCCTGCTTCTTCACCACAGCTATGTCAGGCTGTGCTTTCTGGACCTCAGATTTCCAAGCTTTTTTTTTAAATTAATTGATTTTTATTGGTTATTTTTACTGGTTTATTTTTTATTAGTTACTTTACAGTGTGGACACTAACACAACGTTGTAAAGGAACGATACCTCCCGTGCTTCTTTGATGGACACTTTCTGGAGGGCTCTTGTCTTCCATGAACTCCTTGACGAACCCAGGCAGAAAAGCCACCGCCAGTTTCCAGAGCCCGGGGTCTATTGTTCTTCCTCCTGCACTCAGCTCCAGGCTAGGATCTGATGCTATTTGCATTTTGTAGCAGTTACCAGGCATGTGACGCTTTCCATTACCACCACATCCTGACTCAGTAGCTCTCCCATCACACCCATCAGTGGAGAAAGCCCATCACTGCCTCCCAGGTATAAACAGTGTTCCTCCAGTTTTCTTCGGTAATACTCATGAGCAGCTTTTCAGCTTTCTCTGTCCCAGTGTGTTGACCCCTCATTCGTGTCTGATTCTTTATGACCCCCATGGCCTGTAGCCAGCCAGGCTCCTCTGTCCAAGGGATTCTCCAGGCAAGAATACGGGAGTGGGTTGCCATGCCCTCCTCCAGGGGATCTTCCCGACCCAGGGATCGAACCTGCACCTCCTGCATTGCAAGCAGATTCTTTACCATCTGAGTCACCAGGGAAGCCCTTCTTTGTCCTAGGCTGAAAAATAAAGTTGAGCAAACGTCCCCAGTGCTTTCCTGTCTCCTGTGCTGAAGGTTAGAGACACAGACAACGCCCTCCATTCTCATGCCACACTCATCCTGTGATGCAGAGAAGACCCCAAACAGTCATAAGCAGACAGCATCTGCTGTGTCTCCTCTGCCCCAGGCCTCCAGGGTCTCATCAGCCCTCGGCGAATCCTGCTCTTGCTCTTATTTTGAAGGAAGGAACGGAGGCTCTGAAAGCTGACTTGTCCACACATGGAAACCTTGAAAGTGCTCCTGGGATTGGACACTGGGTCCTTCTGACTCCCAGGCCCCTCTGTCTCCTTCCCTCCCTGCTGGTTCCGGCCCTAAACTCAAGCCACATCTGACCCCATCCTTTCTCTCTCCCTCAACCCCGCCCTTCTAATTAGTTAGCAAGTCCTGTTAGTTCAACCTCAGAAATGCCTCCTATTCTGGCCCCTCCCCTGCCCCCCAGCGTCCCAGGGCTAGGGAATTACGGTATCTCTGTTCAGTGAGAGTCACAGGCTCCTGGAGCTCGTCTCCCGTCACCCTGTTTTTCAATGAAAATATCACATGATATCACTTATATGCAGACTCTTTAAAAAATGATACAGATGAACTTATTTACAAAACAGAAACAGACTGGTATACCGAAAGTAAACTACCAAAGGGGAAATGTGGGTGGGGAGGGATAAGTTAGGAGTCTGGGACTGACAGATACACGCTGCTATATCTCAGACCGATAACCAGCAAGGACCTCTTGTGTAGCACAGGCAAGCCTGCTCAGTGTGCCATGATAATCTGAATGGGGAAAGAATTTGAAAACTGGATCTGTGTACGTGCATAACTGAATCACTTTGCTGTACACCTGAAACTAACACGACATTGTTAATCAACTGCACTCCAATGTAAAATAAAAAATAAAACGAATACCTGGTAAGCATCACTGACTCTTCATTGCCTTCAGTAATATATCGAGTGTCCTTCACAGCCGGTGCTCCCGGCCTCATATTTCTCCCACCCTTGATACCCAGTCCCATCCTTCAGCTATATGGGACCGCTCAACGTCTGAAAAGTGTTTGACCCAGTGTGGTTTCCTGTACGCTTCTCTCAATGTCAAAAGGTCCTTCTCCCGCTCTCTACCCTCTGACTCAACGTTCAAGGACCAGACAGGTGCCATTTCTTTTGTGTTGTGTTCTCCGTGTATCAGTCGATTGCTCAGTCGGGTCCAACTCTTTGTGACCCCATGGATTGTAGCCCGCCAGACTCCTCTGGCCATTGACTTCTCCAGGCAAGAATACTGGGGCTGGGAGCCATTCCCCTCTCCAGATCTTCCTGATCCAGGGACTGAGCCCAGGTCTCCTGCACTGTAGACTCTTTACCATCTGAACCACCAGGGGTTCCCTATGAACTCCAGGCAAAAGGGTGCCATCCTCATTCTTCTGGCACATTTCTGGGGACCCACAGCTGGCATGACCTGGGCTTGCCCACATTACTAGACAGGGAACCACTTGGAGGCCGGCCTCCTTCACTGGCTCATCATTGTACCTGACATGCGCAAGTGTCAGCTTCCTAGGTGGCACCGTAATAAAGAGTCCCCCTGCCAATGCAGGAAATTCAAGAGGCACGGTTTCAATACCCAGGTCGGGAAGATCCCCCAGAGGAGGGCATGGCAACCTGCTCCAGAATTCTTGCCTGCAGAATCCCATGGACAGAGGAGCCTGGGGGGCTACAGTCCCTGGGGTCGCAAAGAGTCAGACTCAACTGAGTGACTGAGTGACTGGGCGCACACAGGTGCCCAAGCCCAGCCCCCAGCCCGGAGAGGAGGAGGGGCAGCAGTTCCTGGCTGAGTGGACAAATGAACCAGTGTGTGACCCTGTTCCCATTTGGGTCTTCACGGGTTTTCTTCCCTGTGCAGCTTTCCACCCCAAGCTCAAGAACAGTGATTCCCTGCAAGTGTATTTATTGCCGAGGCCCAAGAAGATAAGTAGGCAATATTTCATTTCTTTCCCAAACCTCTTTCATTTCTTTCCCAGTAACCTCTATAATTATTCCAGTTAAGGCCCATTACCATTGCAAATCAAGTTAGAGCTGATTTCCACAGAGCTAGCAATCTGCACCAGGACATGTTTTATTTTCTAAAATCTTCGATTTAAGTCTGTTACTTCTGATACTATTTTCAATTTAATAGAAAAAAAAAATAAAAGTCTCTTAAAACTCCAAACAGCCTCAAACTGTGTTTTGTTCTGGTAATCAGACAATGGATAAGGATTGTGGTTACTCGGAGATATTGCCAACGATGGAAAAAACAAATAAGAGCATGAGTCAGAATAATTTAAAACCAGAAGTGTGTGTCGGTAATAACTCAGAAAGTCACATGGAAGAGCCTTGGTCACAAAATCAAATTTGATGGTTTCTTAAAAATCATAATCTCATATATTAGAGAGCCCCTTGTACCTGGGAGACTGCCAAGAAATCTGACAAAACCCAGTCTTGGGAAAGCAAACTCCCTCCCCATCCGGAAAATGCTGTCTCTCTTGGGGCAGGATGTAGACAGTCTCGCGTGCCATATGGAAAAATGAGCCACCACAGTAAGGAAGCAACATATCATTAAAGAGGAGACCGTTGGAGTAAGGTAAAAGCCATTCCTGCAGTCTAATCCTTTTAGGCCCCTTTCCAGCAGCACAGAGGGAACTACAGCCTCACTCCGGTGGGTGATGTGGGATGAGAGTCTGTGTCCAGCTGCACTGCATCGGAATACCAGAAGCATTACCCAGAAGTGTGGTTTTGCTGTTCAAAGCCAGCCACTTCCCGACCTATCCAGAGAGGGGGAAGAAGTCCCCTGCTTATTCATCCTCAGGCAGCATGCTGTCCCTGACCCCGTGGTGGGCTTCCTAATGACCACCGAGCTTAAATCTGCCACCTAGGTCCTGATGACCAGTACCTATCATCTCCAGCCTAGAGAGAGGGGGGCCATCCTGGCAAAGAAAATGCTTGTGGTCAGCCAGGGTACAATAGAGTATCTGATCCCTCCCCACCAAAACCAGAAATGGTCCTTTAGGCTTTGTTAGAGCAGGCTCCAGAGGTCTAGAGCCTGCAGTCTCTCCGAAGCTGAACCCCAGTTCCTTCTTCTGCTTAGATTTATGGCAATTGACCTGTTTTACAGCTCTTTTACTGACCTACTTTTGAGTTCTATTTTGGAAAGTGACACAGAACTCTCTCGGATCCCTGCAAAGGAAGAAGAGGAAGAAATATACACATAGGCGCACACGTATCCACACCCCAGAAATCAAGGCTGTGTTAATCTTCCACAAAAAAAGCATTCTTTTTATTTTTTTTCTCACCAATAAAACTTGTCAGAAAGCACTGGAAGAGTGTCAACAGTCCTTTCAGAAGTAAAAGATATATAAGTTAATATATTAGATGCTTATTTCCTAGTAAAATACTTGCAGAGTAACCCCCATGCCTGCTGATGGAAAGCTTTACATTGAGACGCCAGCAACTGACCTGTTAATCCAGCAGACTGGAATATAATTGCCCATCCCTGCCCCCCAATTGCCCCTGCTTAGGGCCACTTAATCAGAGGAGGCATGTCTGAGTTGTAACCCATGGTAAGCTGGTGGGATAAAAATTACCTATCTCTTTATAGGATGGGGGTTCATGTTTGGGAATGCATGTAAGAATTAAAGATTTTAAAATTAAAAAAATAATAATAAAAAAATAAAAAAAAATTTAAAAAAAAAAGGAGAGAATTACATTCTGGGTAGCAGAGGACCACACATCCATTTCCTAAATGCTAGTTACAGGCCTACCCAACAACGATGCTGTGAGAATGGCAATGATCATTTACTGAGCATTTATTATGGTCTAAACACCTCACATATATTATTTATAAACTCTCATATTACCCAGTGAGGGGTATTTTAGCTTCCCATTTTACAGATGAAAAACTGAGGCTCAGTAGTATGAAATATTCCAGACCTCACAATTCCTCAGGAGCAAACCCGAGCAAGCCCCCAGCTCAGGTCTGCCTAATTCTAGAGTCTGCACCTTCTACATCTAAACCAGATTGCCTCTTCGCAAAGAAGAGTCCACCAAGGTTTAAATCCTGTGATCATCCCACTGCCAGCAAACTGCACTGTCTCTGACCCTCACCACCTATAAAGTGGGGATGCTGTTTAACTTTGATTTGTAAGTCAATTAAAAATGGAAAGATATTAAATGCAATGTGGTATTCTGCATCTGATTCTGGAACAGCAAAAGGACATTAGTGGAAAAATTAATGAAATTTGAATAAAGTCTGGAGTTAACAGTGATGTTCCAACATTACTGTACCAACATTGGTTTTGCGGCTCTGACAAATATACCACATTATTTTGGACATTGACAAGAGGAGAACCTGCTGCCAAGTATGGGAGAACTCTCTGTGTGATCTTTGCAACTTTTCCATAAATCTAAAATGATCCAAATTTTCAAAGTTTATCTTTTTTACAAGAGGACATCTAAACAAATAAAAGGAAAAAAACCCTGAAAATCAGTTTTTCTTCTTTTGCAGTTGTCTGTGTGCAGATACCATATTAGACTCCAGTACTTTGGCCACCTGATGCGAAGAACTGACTCCTTGGAAACGACCCTGATGCTGGGAAAGACTGAAGGTGGGAGGAGAAGGGGATGACAGGGGATGGGATGGTGCGACAGCATCACTGACTTGATGGACATGAGTTTGAGGAAGCTCTGGGAGTCGGTGACGGACAGGGAAGCCTGGTGTGCTGCGGTCCATGGGGTTGAAGAGTTGGACACAACTGAGTGACTTGACTGAACTGAGTTGAACTGAACCCTATTAGACAATTTCAGATGTTATTAGCGTAAGTGTCAGGAAGTGAAGTGCAGGAAGGCATTTTGTCCAGGGTCACTGTGCTATGGGTGAGGTCAGTCCCGAGGTGCTCTCTACCCCCTGTGTCCTCTTCCTAGAACTGTAGCATTTACAATAAGAAATGAAAGCTTTCCCAGCACATTGTCCACAATTCCTACAGTCTTAGGGATCCTTTATGTGCTCTTCAGCATCAACTGATTGCACTCTGTTTTGTGTATTTTCTACTAGGTTTTTTACTTTAAATTTTTACTGAGTTATACATGCAGTAAAGTGCGTGGATTTTAACTGTGCAGCTTCACGAGTTTCATTTATGTATGCAGCCCTTGTATTTCTGGCACTTCTCCCCCGGGGGGGACTGCTATGCTGATTTCTACCACCACAGATAAAAACAGGATCCTAGTGGGTAGTCTTTTGCACCTGGCTTTTCTCATTCGTCATTATGTCTATGAGAGTCACACACGGTGTATGTGGTAATAGTTTATTCCTTTTTATCATTGCATACTATCTCATTGTATGACTAGACCTCAATTTATTTGTCCAGCCTGTTTAATGGAAATCTGTGTTGTTTCCAGTTTTAACTATTGTGAATAAACCAGCAATGAACATTCTCGTAAATGTAATCTGGTAGGTATACGTACACATTGATTGTGGGTATAAGCACAGGAGACGGTTGTATGGATGGCAACACCAACTCAATGGACATGAGTTTGAGCAAACTCTGGGAGACGGTGAAGGACAGGGAAGCCTGCAGTCCTGCAGTCCACGGGGTTGGAAAGACTGGGACGTGACTGAGTGACTGAACAACAAGCAAAGGAGCGGAATTGCTGGGTCATAGGAATATGACCATATATTTACCCTTAGTTGGTAATTGCCAAGGCATTTCCCATGACGTTGTACCATCACTCCCACATATAAAGGTCCAAGTTGCTTCAGATTCACAGTGACACAACTGTCGCTGTTTCTACCTTTCTGATATCACTCTGTTTTGGAAACCACTTCTGAACTGACCTGTATTCTCCTACAGAATTAGCACCAAGGACGGGGCAGTGTCTTCTTCTTCCTGGTATTCCAGGATTTAACACAGGGCCCTGGAACACAGTCATTGCTCGGTATTTGACCCAGTGAAGAAGTGAATGAATGGATGTCTGAATCTGCTAATCAGCCAGTATTCTTAACAGCCTTAAACATGCTTACCTGGTAGAGCTTGGTACACATTTTCAGTGCTGCTATGCTGTGCTCAGCCTCATCTGACTCTTTGCGACCCCCCTGGACAGTAGCCCACCTGGCTCCTCTGTCCATGGGATTTTCCAGGCAAGAATACTGGAGTGGGTAGACATTCCCTCCTCCACACATTTTATATAAATAAGCAAATTCTTTGAAACTTGTGAGACTATTTCTAGCACTGTAACACACAGGGAGAATTTGGCCTGTAAGTCTCTGAGCTCTCAGGACTTGGGGAATATTTTCTGTCTCCAAGGCCACTTTTGTTGAGGCCTGGGGTCCCAAAGGAGCAGAACTCAGGTCCCAGGGTTGGCACAGAACTTAGATAGTGTGGACCTGTTTTGAAAAGTCCACCTCTCCCCTACCCAGCCCCGTCAACCGCCCGCCATGTTGCCATGATCACACCAAACAGCATCCACACACTGTGGCCTCAATACTCATCAATACTTGCCAAGACCAGCAATCTTCTCTGTGTGGAGGCTGGGTCGGATATAAATACTATGCCTGCCCTGGCCCACCTCTGAGTTCAGGAATTCCCAGCAGTGACCTCATGGCCCGCATGCACACACCAAGGGGAGCATGATCACGGAGACGTGCGCGTAGCCTCCTGTAATAGACACGTCCACACAAAGGCTGCCATTTGTGTCACAGGGAGTTGAGAATTCACTGCTGCATTCAAATCACCTGGGTGCCTGTGCAGATAATTGTAACCACCGGCAATTAAACTCAAAAGCCCATCTTTGAGCCAAATATTTGGCTTTCACTGAACTTCAGCAAAGCGATGACACCAGTGAGCTGACATCTGTGGCTCTGGTTGTGAGCATTTCTAGATGTAGAGAGAACCGCAGAATGGAAACACACTCGAAGAGAATCGTTGCAGAGACCAGCAGAGCTGGGAGGGAGAGAGACTGATGAAACAGAGGAGAATGTAATTCCAGTCTCCCCAGTGTTTCTTTACGTCATGCCAGCCTGGAGGGGAGAGAGGGGCTGCGATCATTACTGCATTTTACTGCATCTGTCTGGGCCTTTAGTGTATTTCCTACGCTGGCTCTTATGACCACACAAGGGCACAAAACTCAGCCCTACCCTTCCTGGGGACCCCCAGGACTGTCCCGTGTGCTGTTGATCAAATGCCCTTGGCCTCCACTCCCTCCCCCCGCCCCACCCCAGCACTGCCTCCAGCCCCATCTCCCTGAAGCTGTAAATCAATAGGAGACACCAGAAGGCCTGGGGGACTGGTGTGGTGACACGTGACACCAATCTGGCTGCCCTACTTCCAGTTGTCTCTTGGGAGTTTTAGAGACCCAAGCACTTGTCAGTTCAGGCTGAAAACAACCCACTATTGTGGTGTGTCCTCACACTTACCTTCCCTGCTCTCCCAAGGACAGAAATCCTGTGTGCGTGGCCTCATTCACCTGGATGCTGGAGATAGTTGATTTCTGCTGGGTTTTGTGTTGCAGGAGAAGAGGATGAGCAGGAGAAAGGCCAGCAAAAGTGACGACTCACCCGGAAACCCATCAGTATGACTTGGAGCCCTGCCTTGACCCCACCCCCACAGCCATGGACTTCCCCGGTGGATTCATCAGTAAAGAATCCTCCTGCAATGCAGGAGACCCAGGTTCGATCCCTGGGTCCGGAAGATCCTCTGGAGGAGGGTATGGCAACCCACTCCAGTATTCTTGCCTGGAGAATCCCAAGGACAGAGGGGCCTGGAGGGTCATGGTCCATAGGGTTGCAAAGAGTCTGACGCGATGGAAGCGACTTAGTATGCATGCAATCACGTTTTAGTTTGGAGACACTTTTATACGTTTAGCTAAACAGACGGGGTTGCTCTGCAGCACTGGGAAAGCGTCTCTGAAAGCCCATCCTCTCTCCTGGGTATGATTGCTCTTTCCTTCAGAAGATGCCTTTTTGAAAACTGACTTACGACTTCCCTCTGAAAAAGAGTCCCACCCCACTGTTCCAGAAAGGAACTGAGCCGGCCGGATTCTCCTAGAACGCCACCCTGACACCCAAAAGTCACAGGCCAATGACAATGGCACCCAGACGGTCATGACCTTGAAGGTTTGAAAGGTGGAGATCCTTCAAGACTTGCGATGACAATCTGCCGCAGAAGTGAGATTTACAGGCAGAAATAAACACATTTCACTACTACCAACTCACACGCATGTCTGGGCAGAAAGACAAGACCGCCTTTACCAGGTACGATGTGCCGGCCTCACAGGTTCTAGAGCCGTGAGCCACAGGGTATTTTCTGGTCTGCATTTTCTTACAGAAACTTGATTCTAAGCAACTGCTTCAACGGGCAGACGGTTGGGTGATTCATTTTCCTCCTTTGAGCCACTGGAAGATAGTCGGGACTCTCTGCCAGGGCTCCCTTCCAGGCCAGGTTTGCTTGGCTTCGCTAAGAGCTTCAGTCCTAGAGGCCACTTGCTTCACTCTTTCCCCAGGAGAGGATGGGAACAACTGGGCCTCTGCTCACCGGAGTGAAGACTTTCTCTCCTGTGATAATGAACCGATTCCTGCTCTGGTCTCCAGACCAGGGTGGATGAGTCATGCTGAATATCCCTCTCCTCCCTGGCCCAGTTCTCGCATTTTCCCAGGCAGGGGAGACGGCAGACAGCTGCCCTGCGGCCCTCACTCTCTCTGGGGCGTGTCCACGTGTCCCACTGTTTGCAAAGTCTGGGAGTGTTGAAGGCTTCCTCCCTGCCTCTCCCCTCCACTCTCGTGCCTCTTGATCCAGCCTTAATTCCACCTGGGTACGCTGTCTGCTGCCCTTTCAAACATCAAAGAGCAGCTGCTCTGGCCGACAGAATGGTCGTCTTTGTTACTCCTGAATGACCTGAACCTTTAAAAATGTCACTCCCTTGCCGATCTCATTTGGTATAGACCCAACTGATTTTAAAGTTTAAACTTGCACTTGGAAGTTGATTCCTGAGGACTGCATCTTTTTTTTTTTTTTTGCCTTTCAGCTGGCTCACCCCTTGGACCTGACATCCTGACATAGATATATAGGGTTTGCTTGCAAATCCTCGAGACTCCTGCAGTTTCTAAATCTTTCTGATCTGAACTTAAGGAGGCATTCCTTAAGGACATGTAACTGCTGCAATCTTGTGTTTGGCATGGAGAATATCACTACGTTTAATGATTTTCTTCTCAAGCAACAATTATGGTTCTGGTCATTTTAGGAATGTTTTTTTTTTTTTTTTGCAAGACTGGACGAATCATATTGGAGGATGACCAATTCCTTCATGTCCTGGCCTGGCATCCACCAGAGCTGTGGCAGCAAGTCTTTTGTTCTGGTTGGGGGTGTGGGGGGGCGGGAGGGGGTGTTGGCTGTGGTCTGCTCAGGAGTGAGAGCCTGTACCCCGTGTTTATCTGGGACTCCAGCAAGAAGGTTGGCAAAGCATAGCATCTGGATCTCACAGTCACTGCTGCATCAGGCTATGTTCACTCACAGCCAAACGTCCACCGAGGAAACCAAAGGGCTGCGCTCCAAGGGCAAATCAGGTCATTACAGTAGCCTTGACAAGAAGGGTGGGAGCAACCAAGGAGGGCTACATAGCCTGGAGTGAAGTGAAAATGAAACCCTGACCATGCACAGGATTTTAAAAGAAACCTTTTCCCCAGGTCAGCGACCACTGTTTCTGAAAATTGATCTTTTTGGAGGTGGGCCTCTCCTCCCAGGGTGCTGATGGCTCTGCTCAGGGCCAGCTTGCCCCTCCACCGGGATTACTGGTCCAAGAGTCTCCACGCACACTTTGAGCTCCAAGGCTTAGCTCTGAGGTTGATTTCATAGGGTCACGTCCAGGGGGCACAGCGCCTTCCAGGAAGCTGAGTCGCTGGTGGATTTAGTGGGAGAGAAGGCAGCCTCGGTGGTGGACAAGCATTGGGAATGAGGAGAAAGGCAAGTCCTCATTGCTGAACTCCTGGGATGGTCGGGGGGTGGGGGGGTGGGGGTGGTCTGTCCATGCTCGCTTGTCCCCCTGGAGGAGGGGTCCCCAGGCAAGCGTACTCTGGGCTGTCTCTGGCCTCTCCTTTCCTGATGGTACAGGTGATCTTGGCCTGCAGGCTGAGCGGCCTCCCCATTTAGCAAGGCTCCTTTCTCGGGGGCCCCACCAGAGCTTGTCGGAATGATCACCCGGACACACACCCCACTCAGTCAGACCATTGGTCCCAGGTTATCAGTTACTAGTATTTTCCAGTGGTAGTAAATCCTTCACACATGTGATTTTAATGCATGTATAAGATTTCTTCAAAAGGATAGACTAGTTCTCACTTCTCTCTTGTTGAACATTTGTCTTATTCACATTTTTTTCTCATAAAAAGAATATTATGATTCAATTTTTCACATAATGCCCTTTTAAAATTTGAAAGTTTCTTAGAATAGAATCCCAGGAGTAGGATTATTAGTTCAAAGGAAATGTATGTTTTAAAACTTAGATGGTATTTCTAAGCTGATTTCAAAAGAATTATATCAACTTAGTATCCCGCCAGTAGTCTTTAAATTATTTTAAAAATTTGAGAGGTAAACAGTTGTGAGCTATGTCTTAGGACACAACAATAAGTTATTTTTTTATCTAATTACAGTGATAGAAGATTTGGAAAGTACAGAAGAGAAAAGGGAGAAAATAAAAACTAGATGTGAAGGTCACTCTTTAGGGGGAGAAAGTCATGATTTCTGCAATTTTCAATTAAGTAGTTCAGAAAAAAGAATTATATGATTTTAAATAATGTGTAATAGTACATATACAATAACATACCTTATACACACATTATTCATATAAGATATAAATAGTGTACATCTTAAACATACATAGTATATCATATAAAATTATGTTATGTAAAAATGATGCAATGTACTTACTATACACATATATAATTTTCTATAAAATAAAGTTATATATTATTTTATAGAGTGTCAGAATATTTGAGTGTGTGTGTGGTGTGTGTAGAGAGAGAGCAAACATGGTGGAATGGGAACAGCTGGTGAGCCTGGGTGAAGGTGTGGGAGAATTCTTTGCACCATTCTTACAACTTACCTGTCAATATCATATTATTTCCAAATAAAACATTAATAAACTTTGGGTAATATACTTTCAGGGTTATTTTCTTTGCATAAAAACACCATTTTCTGCCAATTCGGGGTTCATATGATGTGGCTTTTTTAGCAGCAGACTTCATAACATCCCACCTGCCATTGATATATTGCCATGGCCTTTATAGCAATTCCCATCCTGTGGAACCTTCAAGTTGTCTCCAGTTTTTCACTATTAAAAAATATTTCATTAAGTGTCACTGGACAGAAATCTAGAGTCAGATCTTTGGTAGTTCCCTTACTAGGAAGAGCTGCTAACACAAATCACCAAATGCCCCTGGATAGGTTTCTGCTAATTCACTCCGCCACTCGAAATGCAGATCTGCTTTGTCAATTGCCAGAAAGAGAATCCGCGCAAAGCAGCCCAGGTGGGAAGTAGGGTCTCCCGGGGTGGGAGGGGGGAGTCCTGGGGGCCCAGGGCTACCATCCAAGCCTGGTCTTCTGCAGCCACCTCTCGCAACCCATCTGCCCCTTGGAGCCTGGCAGCCTCCTTGTAAGCTCTGTCCCTCTGCTTCTGCTTGCAAGGGGCTATGACCTGCACTCCGGGCCTTGCAGCAGAGCTGCTGTCCACCTGAGGGCAGGGGGGTGGGCAGGGGACAGGTGTCTGAGATCTGGGCAGGAACAGGCAGGCGGGGGCCCGCACCTCAGAGCTACACTGTTCCTGTGCAGTCACTATAGTTTCAGTCAACCTCGAAAAAGAAGAAAAAAGGGAAATGTTGATAGGTTTAGGGAAGATCCCCCTGGAGAAGGGCAGGGCAACCCACTCCAGTATTCTTGCCTGAAGAAGCCGGTGAACAGAGGAGCCTGGGGGGCTACAGTCCATGGGGTCACAAAGAATCGGACAGGACTGAAGTACATCACTTCATCAGGGTAGAGGGTTTCTGGAGAAAGAGCTAGGCATGGCTTTCTTGACATCAGAGAAGCCATTTTGGGCCTAAGTCATTTCATGATCTAAGCCTGGCCACAGTGCTTGTCCTTGAGCAGGTCTCAGCAGTGATCTCAAGGGAAGTCAGGGAATATAGGTACAGAGTCCTGAGTCAAGAAACAATAGTTTAGCCACAAAGTGAAAGGGAAAGTGAAGTCGCTCAGTCGTGTCTGACTCTTTGCAACCCCGTGGACTGTAGCCTACCAGGCTCTTCCGTCCGTGGGATTTTCCAGGCAAGAATACTGGAGTGGGTTGCCATTTCCTTCTCCAGGAGATCTTCCTGACCCAGGGATTGAACCCAGGTCTCCCGCATTGTGGGTAGACGCTTTACCATCTGAGCCACCAGGGATATACACAACATTTGATACACGTCTCTGATTCTGCAGGAACTAAACCCCCACCCCAAATCATTGCAAATGGTGACTGCAACCACAAAATTAAAAGATGCTTGCTCCTTGGAAGAAAAGCTATGACTAACCTAGATAGTATGTTAAAAAAACAAAGGTCTGTCTAGTCAAATCTATGGTTTTTCCAGTAGTCATGTATGGATGTGAGAGTTGGACCATAAAGAAGGCTCAGTGCTAAAGAACTGTGGTGCTGGAGAAGACTCTGGACAGTCCCTTGGACAGCAAGGAGATTAAACCAGTCAATTCTAAAGGAAACCAACTCTGAATATTCATTGGAAGAACTGATGCTGAAGTTGAAGCTCCAGTACTTTGGCCACCAGGTATGAAGAGCCGACTCATTGGAAAAGACTCTGATGCTGGGATAGATTGAAGGCAGCAGGAGAAGGGAGCGACAGAGGATGAGATGGATGGATGGCATCATTGACTCAATGGACATGAGTTTGTTCCAACTCCAGGAGATGGAGAAGGACAGGGGAGCCTGGTATGCTGCAGTCCATGGGGTCGCAAAGAGTTCGACACGACTGAGGAACTGAACAATCACAAGCCCCCGTCCAGGTGGAGGATGGAACAGTGACGATGTTGACCATCTTGGCTTCAATCAACTAAAGCTTGGTGGTGGTTCAGTTGCTAAATTGAGTCCAGCTAAAACTGGGAATATCTCAACCTTGGCCCCAGTTCTAGGCTGAATTCTCCTCTGCTCAAGCCTCTTTATGAATCTGCATGTTCCCTTAACTTTAAACTTCGGGAAGACACCTCTTCGGGAAAGCTCCCTGGTGTTCTCCTTACTTTCCGTAAGACATCCCTCCTTCTCCTGTTCTTGGTCATGTCTTTTGGCTTGACACCCAGCTAGAGGCAAGCCCCATTTTCGGGTAACAGTTTTAATGGCGTTTCTTAAATTGCTCGTGAGGTTTAGCATCTGTGCCAGTTTGTAGGCTGTTTCCCTTTCTTCTGAAAGGGACTGTGTCCTTTCACCTCATTTCTATTGGAGCATTTTTCCTTCGTTGCTCTGTATCAAGTTTTCTTAAAGGCTTTAACCCTCTGTCATGTAGCTCAAATTTTTGTCCCACTTTGCTATTCGCCTTTTTATTTTGCTTCCAGTAACTTTTGACATTCAACAGTTTCTCACTGTATACAATGAAATCTGAGTCTCTCTTTTCTAACCTACAGCTCAACATTTCTAGAAACACTCTCCCTTCGCTTTCATCTGAGACGATTTGCCTTCCACGTGCTTCTACGTTACGTATCTGTGTTTTCTTTCAGCCGCTTTGGTTTCCCCACCCTTCATCCCCTCTGACTCCCCACCGTGGCACCCAGCACCATGTCGCAAGGAGGCACTCGATCAGTGAGTGATGGCTGTTGACTGATGAAGGGTAATGAAAACTCTTCATGGTCTAATGACTTTTGAACGTTATTTGTGAGACTGCAAATGAGAATTCAAGAAACCATGTCCTCCACGGTCCCCTGGTGCCTCTCAGAGGGCCTGGCTAATTGAATCCACACCATATATGGGTGCTGCCATTCCCAGGGTAGCCTGCTCAGAGGCTGCGGGGCTGAGCCTTTCCCAGACCCTGGGAGACCCGCAACAGGAACACATGAAGACAGCAGCCGACAGCTTCCTTCTTTCCCTTCTGAGATCCGGATTATGATGTGTGCCTTCTAACAGTAACCATTTCTGAAAATTCACACAGAGTTGGTAACACACAGGGCTGTCGGCAGAGAGCAAAGCCAGCTTGTTGTTTTAGAGTGGAAAACGGTCCGCAAGCAGAAGGCGGTGCGTAGACTGTTACCACAGATTCTTTTACGACGTCTTTGAGCACATGCGTTGAGGACAGCAAGAGTGTCCTCGTGGTGGGCTCTCCGATGGCTCCAGGACCTTGGGTCCTATTTTAGAAAGCGCCCGCAGTTAAACAGAAACAGCAGGCAGTGCTTTCCCAAAGACATACTACTCCCCCAGGGCCCCGCGCTTTCTCAACTTTGGGAAGCAAGCTTTAGTTTGAAATCTTGCTGTTTTGACAGATTTATTGATTCTGTCTTGACTCCTTGCTGTAAGTTGGTGAATCCTCTTTGTCATTACAGATCGACATTTGTAGAAAGGTCTCTTTCACCAACATCCAGAAGAAGGGAGCTTGGGATTACTAAAGAAAGCATCTGGAGAAAACCAATGTGTGTATTGCACAGATTACATTGTTAATAATGCATTTTTAGGTGAAGTTAATATTTTATGGGTTATTACTAATATACGGGTTTAGGGAAATACACATTTCTATGGAAAGCACAGAAAGTTATAAACTGTGAATCATGTTTTCTGTATTACAGTGCAGTTGTGACCTATATTTGATGAAATCTTGCTGCTACTTTTCATCAAGAATTAAGTTCCTTCACTGGCATAAGCTGGAAGTTTCCGAATCCAGGAGTCTGTTTACACTTCTGGCCAAGATGGTGCTGATGGAAGCTCCTCCCTTCCGTACCAGTATGCACGTCACTCACAGCTCTGAGCAGCATCAGTGCCAAAACGTCAGCTTGGAAGAAATCAAGCTGGGGCAGGTGGATGTCACTTATCTACGTGTACATAGAGGAAGTCTTTCTCACTTCTCAGAATGTGATTTAAACTTGGCAGTTTCTGTCCAGAACCTGAAGTGGGTCTCTCTGTCCCATTACCTTTGACTTTGAAGGGAGACTTCGTGCAGTGTTCACGTTCCCAGACGGCGCGAGACACGGAAGGAAGGAGAGTGAAGAACAGCTGGCGAGGTCCAGATGTGGCGAAAAAAACTTAGCCCCAGTGACTTTGAAGTGAGGATATCCTAACACCCATGGGTGCCCAGCTCTCTGCCAAGGTTCTCAGAAAGAGGAGCAAGACATACCCCTGTCCTTGGGGTGTTTTCAGTCTGGTTGAGACAGACATCACATTATTCCGTTTTCCCTACATCACGAGAAACCTACTTAATTCCTTATTCTGCCACACCCAACATTTCCCTGCTGAGGATGCAAATTTCCAAGGCAAATATGTTCTAATTTTATTTTGCTGAAGCTGCAAGGCATCCTATCTCATAATTTAAGTCTGATGGAGTTCAGAACATGCTGCCCCCAAACATGGGGCCCATTGATTATTTTAAGGGGAAGATATTTGAGAAACAACAGGTGCAGCACTTCTTCCCGGAAGCAGTCAGAAAACCCTCAGGTGAGAAGTGCCCTCCCTGGACCCAGAGGAAGGAGCATCCTCACGGCGGGAGATGGGCACCGAGCGAAATCCGGATGGACAGGTTTCATCAAGTCACACTTACCCCACACCCTCTGCCCTACCGCGCTTTCCCACACGTTCAGTCTTCAGCAAAGCTAACGTAAAAATGTTCAAGGGTCACCGTTTCTTCACGTCTTCATTTCCCAGTGAAGGCTCCAGTGGCACAGAAAACTGCAATAAATTTTTCTGCTTTCTCCTTTTAATCTTTGTCAGTTTAATTTTCAGGCCCAGGCAGGGATTGAAGGTAAGGAGAGATGGGGGCGACAGAGGATGAGATGGTTGAATGGCATCGTTGACTCAACAGACATGAGTTTGAGCAAGTTCCAGGAGATGGTGAAGGACAGGGAAGGCTGGTGTGCTGCAGTTCATAGGGTCGCAAAGAGTCAGACACGACTGAGACACTGAACAACAGCCAGGGACCCAAAACGGTCCAGGAAACTCTTTTCCTCCCAGTCTCTTAGGCATCAGTAAACTTACCTAAAGTGTTGGTGAAATGCAAGAGTACAGCTGCACCTTGGATTCTTAGACACAGGTACACACACACAGCATGGCGTCAGTGTATGAGCTGGAAGGTTCTGGGGGGAGGCAGGCATGGTTCAGATTTCAGCCCAATCCACCAACAGGAAGTCACCCTGGCTGGTTACACCATCCTTCCCCACTTACTCGATTTCCTCTTGTAAAATGGAGATGATTCCACGGGTCCCATCACATTTGGGGGCTTCTTTTAATTCAGAGGCCAGCTCAGGGAGGGTTGTATCTGTTCACTTGCTAAGTGGTATCAGACTCTCTGTGACCCCATGGAAGGCAGCACACCAGGCTCCTCTGTCCTCACAGTCTCCCGGAGTTTGCCCATACTCAAGCTCATTGAGTGGGCAAGGGGAGGGTGGGGAGAACACCCGAACACCCAGAACCGGCGGGGTGATGCCCCAGGCCTCTGCCCTGGGGAGGACCAGACGCGATGTGGGAATCTCCCAGGGTCCACCTCACTATGCTGAGGGGGATTCTAGTATTTTTAAAAGAAACTTTTTCTTTCTGTGTATCATGGTCCCTAAACACATGAGTTTCTTTAGCAGATGCTCAATCGATCTGTATCAGAGTTGGAAGAAACCCTGAAGGGTTGCAGACCTGCATCAAGAGAAGTTAGTCGGCCTCCTAGATAGCGGGGAGGGATTTCCAAGAGCTATTTTAACATTATAACGGTCTGTTCTTATTTCATTTAAAACCTATTCCCCAGCCCCAACACACACAAGCACTGTTTCTTAGTTCAGTTCAGTTCAGTCACTCAGTCATGTCCGACTCTTTGCGACCCCATGCACTGCAACATGCCAGGCCTCCCTGTCCATCACTGACTCCCGGAGCTTGCTCAAACTTATGTCCATCAAGTCAGTGATGCCATCCAACCATCTCATCCTCTGTCGTCCCCTTTTCCTTCTGCTTTCAATGTTTCCAATGAGTCAGTTCTTCGCATCAGGTGGCCAAAGTATTGGAGTTTCAGCTTTAGCATCAGTCTTTCCAATGAATGTTCAGGACTGATTTCCTTTAGAATTGACTGGTTTGATCTCCTTGCAGTCTGAGGGACTCTCAAGAGTCTTCTCCAACACCACAGTTCAAAAGCATCAATTCTTCGATGCTCAGCTTTCTTTATAGTCCAACTCTTATATCCATACGTGACCACTGGAAAAACCATAGCCTTGACTAGAAGGAGGAGGATTGCCAAGGGATTATTCAAAATCCCTTGAGTTTCATTAGCATGCCAAAGGTCCCACAGTAGGAACTTGATCTATTTGAACTAGAGAAGAAATCCACTTCCTCTAGTATGGACTTTATGTGAGTGATCACACCATTATGCTTATCTGGGTCATGAAAATCTTTTTGTATAGTTCTTCTGGGGAAACAATGGAAACAGTGAGACACTTTATCTTGAGGGGCTTCAAAATCACTGCAGATGGTGACTGCAGCCATGAAATTAAAGGATGCTTGCTCCTTGAAAGAAAAGCTAGGACCAACCTAGACATAAAAAGCAGAGACATACTTTGCCAACAAAAGTCCATCTAGTCAAAACTATGGTGTTTCCAGTAGTAATGTATAGATGTGAGAGCTGAGTGCCAAAGAATTGATGATTTTCAACTGTGGTGTTGGAGAAGTCTCTTGAGAGTCCCTTGGACTGCAAGGAGATCAAACCAGTCCATCCTAAAGGAAATCAGCCCTGAATATTCATTGGAAGGTCTGATGCTGAAACTCCAATATTTTGGACACCTGATGCAAAGAACTGACTCATTGGAAAGGACCCTGATGCTGGAAAGATTGAAGGCAGGAGAAGAAGGGGATAACAGAGGATGGGATGGTTGGATGGCATCACCGACTCAATGGACATGAGTTTGTGTAAGCTCTGGGAGTTGGTGATGGACAGGGAAGCCTGGGGTGCTGCACTCCATGGGGTCACAAAGAGTCGGACAGGACTGAGCCACTGAACTAGCATGGACAGAGGAATCACTTGCTTCTCCAGCGTGTTTGCAGGCCTCCCCATGGGGCATGCAGGAAGGTGTCCAGAAGTTCCTGTTTGCTCCGTGGGTAGACGCAGAAACTAGTGGCACTCATGCTCACTCACTCACTCAGTCGTGTCTGACTCTTTGCGACCCCATGGACTGTAGCCCACCAGGCTCCTTTGTCCATGGAATTCTCCAGGCAAGAATACTGGAGTGGGTTACCATTCCCTTCTACAGGGGATCTTCACAACCCAGGGATCGAACCAGGGTCTCCTACTGGGTGACAAACTTGTAGGGTAGCTGTACAAGTGAGAGCAGAGTGCTTTGGTAGATAAGGGCTCCCCCCAGAGCAGGGGGACTGGGGGTCCAGGGGAGTCACCATGTAAGCAGGTATGTCAGGGGGTCCTGAGAGCAAGAGAGCCCAAAATGGCTTTCTTGGCATAAGAGAACCATTTTGGCTTAAGCCATTTTAAGACCCAAGCCTGGCCACAGTGCTGCCCCTGAACAGGTCTCAGTAATAAATGGTCTTACAGATACAGAGGAATGCAGGAACAGGGAAAAGACAGTCAAACAAGAGTGTGGTGATAAATCAGAGTCCTAGTTTCTCCTCATGGGATATATATAATTAATATCTCTCGATTCAGCAGGAACTAAGGCTCTCACAAGGTGGAGGATTGAATGAGGATGTTGACCCTCTGGATTTTAATCAACTAAAGCTGGGACTCTGTGAATTGACCTTTATTCCAATTCTAGGTGAACTCAAATCTCAAAAATGATGGAATGATCTCTGTTCATTTCCAAGGCAAATCATTCAGTATTACAGTAATCCAAGTCTATGCCTCAACCACTAATGCTGAAGAAGCTGAAGTTGAATGGCTCTATGATGACCTACAAGACTTTCTAGAACTAACGCCCCCCAAAGACGTCCTTTTCATCACAGGGGACTGGCATGTAAAAGTAGGAAGTCAAGAGATACCTGGAGTAGCAGGCAAGTTTGGCCTTGGAGTACAGAATGAAGCAGGACAAAGACTAACCGAGTTTTGCCAAGAGAATGCATTGGTCAGAGCAAATACCGTCTTCTAACAACACAAGAGAAGACTCTACACATGGACATCACCAGATAGATGGTCAATGCTGAAATCAGATTTATTATATTCTTTGCAACTGAAGATGGAGAAGCTCTATACAGTCAGCAAAAACAAGACTGGGAGCTGACTGTGGCTCAGATCATGAACTCCTTATTGCCAAATTCAGACTTAAACTGAAGAAAGTAGGGAAAACCACCAGACCAGGTATGATGTAATTCAAATCCCTTATGAAAACACAGTGGAAGTTACAAATAGATTCAAGGGATTAGGTCTGACAGACAGAGTGCTTGAAGAATCATGGATAGAGGTTTGTGACATTGTACAGGAGACAGGGATCAAAACCATCCCCAAGAAAAAGAAATTCAAAAAGGCAAAATGGTTGTCTGAGGAGGCCTTACAAATAGCTGAGAAAAGACGAGAAGCTAAAAGCAAAGGAGAAAAGGAAAGATACCTATTTGAATGCAGAGTTCCAAAGAATAGCAAAGAGAGGTAAGAAAGCCTTCCTCAGTGATCAGTGCAACGAAATAGAGGAAAACAACAGAATGGGAAAGACTAGAGATCTCTTCAAGAAAATTAGAGATACCAAGGGAACATTTCATGCAAAGATGGGCTCAGTAAAGGACAGGAATGGTCTGGACCTGACAGAAGCAGAAGATATTTAGAAGAGAGGCAGAATACACAGAAGAACTGTGCAAAAAAGACCTTCATGACCCAGATAATCACGATGCTGTGATCACTCACCTAGAGCTAGACATCCTGGAGTGCAAAATCAAGTGGACCTTAGGAAGCATCACTACAAACAAAGCTAGTGCAGGTAATAGAATTCCAGTTGAGCTATTTCAAATTCTAAAAGATGATGCTATTAAAGTGCTGCACTCAACATGCCAATAAATTTGGAAAACTCAGCAGTGACTGCAGGTATGGAAAAGGTCAGTTTTCATTCCAATCCCAAAAAAGGGCAAGACCAAAGAATGTTCAAACTACTAAACAATTATACTGATCTCACACACTAGCAAAGTAATGCTTAAAATTCTCCAAACCAGGCTTCAACAGTATGTGAGCTGTGAACTTCCAGATGTTCAAGCTGGATTTAGAAAAGGCAGAGGAACCAGAGATCAAATTGCCAACATCTGTTGGATCATCAAAAAACAAGAGAGGTCCAGAAAACATCTATTTCTGCTTTATTGACTATGCCAAAGCCTTTGACTGTGTGGATCACAAATTATGGAAATGCTGAAAGAGATGGGAATACCAGAACACCTGACCTGCCTCTTGAGAAACCTGTATGCAGGTCAAGAAGCAACAGTTAGAACTGAACATGGAACAACAGCCTGGTTCCAAGTTGTGAGAGGAGTATGTCAAGGCTGTATATTGTCACCCTGCTTATTTAACACCTATGCAGAGTACATAATGTGAAATGCCAGGCTGGACGAAGCACACACTGGAATCAAGATTGCTGAAGTAGCAATAACCTCAAATAAGCAGATGACACCACCCTTATAGCCGAAAACAAAGAGGAACTCAAAAGCCTTTTGATGAAAGTGAAAGAGGAGAGTGAAAAAGTTGGCTTAAAATTCAACTTTCAAAAAATGAAGATCATGGCATCTGGTCTCATCACTGCATGGGCAATAGATGGGAAACAATGGAAACAGTGGCAGAGTTTATTTTCTTGGGCTCCAAAATCACTGCAGATGGTGACTGCAGCCATGAAATTTAAAGACACTTGCTCCTTGAAAGAAAAACTATAACCAACCTAGAAAGTGAAAGTGAAGTCACTCAGTCATGTCCGACTCTTTGTAACCGCATGGACTGTAGCCTACCAGGCTCCTCTGTACAAGCTAAGCAGCATATGAAAAAGCAGAGACTTTACTTTGCCAACAAAGGTCTGTCTAGTCAAAGCTATGGCTTTTCCAGTAGTAATGTACGGATGGGAGAGTTGGACCATAAAGAAAGCTGAGCGCTGAAGAATTGATGCTTATGAACTGTGGTGTTGGAGAAGACTCTTGAGAGTCCCTTGGACTGCAAGGAGATACAACCTGTCCATCCCAAAGGAGATCAGTCCTGAATATTCATTGGAAGGACTGATGCTGAAGCTGAAACTCCAGTGCTTTGGCCACCTTATGCGAAGAGCTGACTCATTGGAAAAGAGTTGAAGATTGAAGAAAGATTGAAGGTATTGGGAAAGATTGAAGGTGGAAGGAGAGGGGGACAACAGAGGATGAGATGGTTGGATGGACCTCACCAACTTGATGGACATGAGTTTGAGCAAGCTCTGTGAGTTGGTGATGGACAGGGAAGTCTGACATGCTGCAGTCCATGGGGTCGCAAAGAGTCAAACATGCCTGAGTGACTGAATTCAACTGAACTAAGGCTGAATTCCCCTATTTTCAAGTCCCTTCATGAATATGCATGTACCCTTTTAGCTTTGGGGAAGTTCCCTGGTGTTCTTGTTACTTGCTGCAAATAATACGTCCTTGTTTCCTACTCCTGATCTGATCTTGTGCTTGGCTGTGTCTGTTGGCTCAACATCCATCAAGAGGCAAACACAGTTTTTGGGTAACAGCAGCAGATCACAGGGGGATACATGGTGCCTGAGAAAATGTGGAGCCTGGCCAGCAAGGACAACTAGCAGCTCGAGCGTGGAGAGCCCGCCTGCTGCACATGTGCGTGGTGGATACCAGTGGGAACAGTTCTGGGTCCTGTCTCAGTCTACCTGGGCTTCCATCTGGAATGCCACCCACTGGGGCTTACCTAAAGGGAGTCACTCACAGTTCTGGAGGCCAGGAAGCCCAAGATCAAGGTGCTGGCAAGGGATGCTTCCACACTGAGGTCTCTTCTCTTTGGTCACCACAGGCTCCCACCGTCTTGTGTGTGCTCACGTGACCTGTTCCTCATGATCTGAGACACAGACTGTCAGCTCCCCACCGTCAGTTCTTATAAGGACGCTGATCTTGTGGGTTAGGGCCCCACTCTCACGACCACAATTAGCCTGAATTACTTCTGTAGGGGCCCCATCTCCAAATACAGCCACACAGGGAGTTAAGTCTTCACAAAGTAAATCAGGGGGTGGCAGAACGCGTGTGTGTGTGTGCACAGATGTTCAGTCCATAACAGGTCCATGGCTATCCGAGAACCCAAAAGCAGGTCTGCCTCACCTTTATTCATCTCTGAGCTCCTCAGATGTGCGTATGAGAATTGTTGTTGTTTAGTCGCTCAGTTGTGTCTGACTCTTTGCAACCCCATGGCCTGTAGGCCGCCAGGCTCCTCTGTCCATGGGATTTCTCAGGCAAGAATAATGGAGTGGGTTGCCATTTCCTTCTCCAGAGGATCTTCCTGACCCAGGGATCAAACCAGAGTCTCTTGCGTTGGCAAGAGGATTCTTTACCTCTGAGCCACCAGGGAAGCTGGTATATGAGAATAATGCGCTAATAAACTGTGTGTCTTGGTCTTGTTAGTCTGTTTTCTGTTACAGAGCCCTGAGAACCTACAGAGAAGAAATATCTCCCTGGGTGTCATGTGGTTAACACTCATGAACAAAAGCCTCCTAAGCTATCACTTTTAGAAACACTTGGATGAGACCCTGGGTTCTCATCCAGCAGTTCTCCTCTTTTCTGTTCAGAGCATGCAGGTGGTGCTTAGAGGGAGAGGAGTCTTGCTCAACTGCTAACTGAGAATTAAGGTTGAAACACCCCAGTTTGAAACAAATTCCACAAAAGCGTACATCACCAATGAACATTAAGAAGGCTGTGCGCCGAAGAACTGATGCTTTCCAACTGTGGTGCCAGAGAAGACTCTTGAGAGGCCCTTGGACAGCCAAGGGACAGACAAGGAGATCGCACCAGTCCATCCTAAAGGACATCAACCCTGAATATTCTCTGGATGGACTGATGCTGAAGCTGAAGCTCCAATATTTTGGGCAACTAATGTGAAGCGTCGACTCACTGGAAAAGACCCTGATGCTGGGAATGATTGAAGGCAGAAGGAGAAGGGGATGACAGAGGATGAGATGATTGGATGGCATCACCGACTCAATGGACGTGAATTTGATCAAACTCTGGGAGATAGCGAAGGACAGGGAAAACCTGGCATGCTGCAGTCCATGGGGTTGCAAAGAGTCAGACACAACTTAGCAACTGAATAACAACACACCCTAGTTTAATCCATGCAAAAACCTTTGTTATCCATTGTAGACACATAAGCTTAGCCTTGTTAATGAAATGTCATGGACTACCAAAAACCCAGAAAAATATCCTGGATCATTTTGTCATTTTGATTTAATAAACATTTCAGCTGAAAGAGTAAGACTTGGAATGATGTCGGCATATAATAATTAAATCTGGCCTAACCAGCCTGCAGGTATATTTTTAAGCAAAAACAAACACAAAAATTCTGTACATGTGCCTGATGGCTTTTTTTTTTAACAGCAAGCACATATTTGGCAACACAGAACAGTTAAGAGGATGGTCATCACTAATTCCTTTGGTATCTATGTAATAGCAACGGTCATGAGAAACCACAGTGGATATAACACACAGTGTGGGTGTATTTCTTTATAAGTCAGCAGCAGTGAAAAGATTTATAATTTCCCTCTTCCTGACATAAGTGGGCAAGGGAGGCAGGCAGCCCCGTTGGCTTTGATGAAAAGACATTACACGTCATATGCAGCTAATATGGGTTAACGGTTGTAATATCTTTACCCTGATGTCAGTTACAGCTGTTGCTTCATTCAGGTATGTCAGCAAAGTAAAGCTGAACACAGGGAGGATGCTCTGAAAGTCATCCACAGGACACTTTCCCTACGTCTTTCATGCTTGGTGCTGTTTCCTCAAAACGATGGAAAGAAATTTATCACTTTTTTTTTCCTCATCTGCAATTTAGACCACAGACTTCTTTCTCTTCCCTTTCAAGCTTTGATAAGAACCACCCAGCCTTTTTGAAAATCCTAGAGGCAAGTCAAGTCTCCCCACTTCCGGCCCCTTCATCAAGGTCTTGACGTGTGAAGATCTGAGGGAAAGACGTCTGCTTGAAGTCACATTTCTGGCTGCAGCCTGGCAGGTCACAGCATCCCTGATGTGGATATGGTTCTCCTGCTTAGAGAAGCAAGAAAAAGGGGAAGAATTTCAACACCTCCCCTGCTACACACCCCAGACAACTACCTCAGACAGTCTCTTGGAGTCCCAGGATCAGAACTCTGCCTGAGGCGGCCAACAGGACTTGAAAGAAACCCTCCGTTCTGGGGGCAATGAGCCAACACTGTCGCTATACTCCATGTGGAGAAAACATTTGCGTGGAGGCGCCTGCTTCCCTAGCAGCCCGCCAGTGGGGAGATGGAATCTCAGCGAAGTTTCTGACAGCCTGTGCTCCAGAGAAGTGGGGGACATCATGTCCACGTGAGACAGAGAAGGCTGGAGAGACTTCCTAAGTGTCTCGGTCCATGGGGCGACTGGTTCAGCTCCGTGACAGCCGATCCCAAAAGGTTTCTATTTAGCTAGACATTCATGGGTCGTGATCAAGTATTGATGGAAGTACAAACGCCATGGGCTCTCTCACGGAGAACCATCTGCTGATGGGACTCATTTCAATCACTTCACAGATCATTTCCTTTGCTTTTAATGCACACGCCAACACTCTCAACACAAAGCCACAGTGAATCATTTTTTTTTTTTCCATCACTCTCCTTAACCCAGAACCCGCCTGTCTCCGCTCTCCGAGACCCTCTTGCGGGGGGGGGGGTGAGGTGACTGCTCCTTTCCTTCCCTTGTTCTGTCTCTGACGTGCCTCATGTTCAGACTGTCAGCCACTTGGTACAGTGGGAGACCAGGTCCACAAGCTGACATTTTTATACCAGCAAGTGCTGACGTGGGAGAACTTCAGAAGGAAGAGGATTTTCAACCGCTCTTCAACCATTGGTTGTTTCGCAAATAGTTCTTTGAATGAGGAGCGTTTCATCTGAGCAAGCATTTGCTGACTCACCCCAAGAGCACACAGCTTCCAGGAAGTTGGGTTGGCAACAGACGCTGGCTAAAAAAACCCAGGCAATTGTTTTTCCATTATTCCATTACCAGCTGGCAGAGAGGGCAAATCACCAAAATAGGAGTGTCTCCTTCAACGTGAAGGCACGGAGGCTGCAGCAAGGCGGCCTGGTGCTGTGACCGTCTGCTCTGTCATCTCAAATGGTCCCGAACGTTGTCTGGTCTGAACTCATGAATATCAGCCACAGAACCTCTGCCCCTGCAACCTGCTTAATCGCTGAAGGCTCATTGCGTGCCAGAGCCCAAACATGCTCAGACGCAAAGAAATCAGCTCCAGGATCGGATGTGAATACTGAAGCTATGATGATGACCCATCCTATTATAATTTCAAAGTCTAGTCTTTCCCTAAGTCTGGTGTTAATAAGAGAATCTAGCACGTGGTGACCAGTTCCTGACAGAGCTTGCAGGGATGGCTAATAGGATTCAGGCCTTTACGTCCATATTTACTATATTAATAACATTATTATATTCCTGTGACGACCTCATTGTGACAGAAAACCTGGATATTTGAAATTCACTCATCAGTATTGGGCTTCCCTGGGAGCCCAGATGGTAAAGAATCCACTGGCAAAGAGGTAGACCAGGTTTCGATCCCTGGGTTGAGAAGATCTCCTGGAGAAGGGAATGGCTACCCACTCCAGTATCCTTGCCTGGAGAATTCCCATGGACAGAGGAACCTGGTGGGCTACAGTCCATGGGGTCACAAAGAGTTGGACACAACTGAGCAACTAAGCACATCATTGGAAAAGACCCTGATGCTGGGAAAGATTGGAGGCAGGAGGAGAAGGGGATGACAGAGGATGAGATGGTTGGATGGCATCACCGACTTGATAGACATGAGCTTGAGCCACCTCCGGGATTCGGTGATGGACAGGGAGGCCTGTATGCTGTAGTCCGTGGGGTCACAAAGAGTTGGACACAACTGAGCAACTGAACTGAACTGAAGCACAGCAGCATTAAAAAACAACTATAATCATGGAGAAAAGAAATTAGTTGAGCAGAAACTAAAACTTAACTTGCAGCCTTGTCCTGAGCTGGCTGTCCAGAGGAAAGCGAAGCTCAATAGACATCATAAATTCCTACCCACGACTTACCTCAGGCACCTTAGTTAAGAACTGTCCTCAGGAATACATAACTCAATGGCATTTAATCTCAAGTGGGCTTTTATTTATTCTTTAGATTTTAAGACTTGACATCAGGTTTGCAAAGGTAGGAAGCCCTTTCTGGGCATTTTTGAAAGGTGGCTCTACCCAGGCACTTTGAGATATTTAGAAATTAACTGACACAAATCCACTTTTTAGAAAGTGTCACAGAACAGTCTAGAAGTGGTTTGGCCCTGAATTTAAATTATTGGTTAGGAAAAGCATTGGAAATTCTCTGAAGATAGTAAAAAAAAACAAGTAGAAGTTGTGACAAGATAGCTACCTACGAAAGACTGTCCTAAACTAATACCACGCATCTGATGGAAAATACTCTTTGTTAAAAAGCATTAAAAATGTCAACAGGAATTCAACCTTGCATTCTAGAAGAGGCCTCATAAGTTCACCAAAACCAAATTAACCTTAAGGGCAAGTGTAACCATGCTGTCAAAACTGTTTCTAAGAATGAGAAGAGCTTGAGCAAGCACAAAGCCTGCAAAGCATCCAGTGTGTAAGACTGATTTTTGCTGCAGCAACACCCACAGATTCAACAGTCTTGCCGGTGCATCTTCTCAGTGCCAAGCTGAGGGGCTGAGAGATGACCAACCAGTGGCCTTGTGCTCAGAGTTTCTCAGGACACTCTACTTCCACGTCTATGTAGGGATGACGAGAAACACTGCGGCTGTTCCCTCTGGGCTGGACATCCTTCTAAGCGCTCAGCTCACGCTGCCTTTTACTGCACTCCCACAGAAAACTGAAGGAGAAGGCACTGCAATGGTCTCCATCGGACGGAGAGAGATGAACAGACTGAAGCAAGTAAAGAAACTAGCCGTGCCAGCCCTTATTCAGCCTACATGTCCCTAGGCACCCTTCCTTGCCTTCTCTGTTAAAGTGGATCCAGGCCCTTGAAATGTTTTGCCTTGGCCGCTCCCACAATGCCAGGCTTTGCCAGCAGAGGGAGCAGGAGAGGGGCTGCAGGAGGAGAAGGGACCCGGCCGTCAGGAAGCTCAAGGGCCCTTACCTGGTGGCTCGATGGTCAGGTGGGGGTGGACCAGGAGCAGGTCAGAGGACCCCCGGAACTTGGCAGCGTTTCTCTCTGAGCAGCACCTGCACTAGCTGCTTGGTTCATAACACAGAACATGGGACGGGGCAGTGATGCTTGTAATAGTTGCATTTATTTCCATTTTTGGTAAAACTATTGTCCTTCACTCCCCAAACACATTTATAAATAATGGGCATTGTAAGGGCTTGGAGGAACAAATAGCAGAGTTGGAGCCATCAGGCCACTTTCAGCCATGCAGCTCTTTTGGTTGGGGGGTGGCTTGCCAAAAACACTGATGTGACCTACCAATTTTTCCAGCCAATTCTGCCCTCATGGCTTCCGTGAATATAGACTCTTTTGCTGAATGAAGACAGGTGCTAGGAGTGGGGTGGGGTTGGTAGGGGCGGCTCTGACCAGCCAAGGTCACCGAGAAACAGGTCCCCAGTCTCTGACAGAGCAGCCGCCTAGCTCCAAAGTTACCTCCAGTATTAACGGTACAGACATCCAGAGGGGTTTCAAACACACTGTGCGATGGTCCAAAATCTGGAGTTTGCAGAACTGGCGGAAGTTGGGAATGGTATTTTTAAAGTGATGCATTTAGGTCCTAGAAATCTGATGAAAAAGCAAGAAAAAATAAAAAACCAGTCCCTTGGGATCTAAGCCCATGAGCGCATAGAAGGCCTTTGTGCCTGCGTGGAAATGGTAGGAGTAAACATCAGAAGCAAAAGGTAAAATTCAGAAGTCAAAAAACGAAAGGACTGTATCAAGTGGGTTCTGTTGGGTTGATTACCCCACTGCAGTCTGAAGATCCATTTCCTCAAGGGTTATCATTTCTGCTTGGTTTAGGTCAGCAATTCAAGGAGCTGTGCTTTGCTTTATGGATTAAAAAAAAAAAAAATCAAAAGTAAAAAAAGTGGTTCACGTCATGAAGATACGGTTAAGTTTAATGGTTTATCCAGCGTTTGAAGTCATCCCAGGTCCAGGTAGAGGGTCGGTGGGGCAGCCTGCGGTTAGACCGCGTTCCTTTGAAGGAGCTGGTCCAGTAATTGCTGGGGAAGCAGAGACAGAGACGTCAAGTTCAGACTCAGCATCTGGGAGCCACACACACGTCACCCCTGCTGGCGGCCGGGCCGTTACCTTTTTGAAGACCTCGGCCCGGAGTCTGTTGCTTTGTAAGATCACCCTTTTCTTTTGGTCCTCTTTTTTCTTCCTAACTTCCGGCAAGTTATTATAGATTCTGAAACAAATTGAGAAAACATTTTGAAATGGTAGTGAGACAGCGTGCGTCTGCCGTGGCTCTGCCTCCTGTCTTGTCAGCAGGCGCTTACATTTCAGAGGGCAGATCAGCCGGCTCTGGACCACCCCGTGTCTCTGAGACCCCTAGACCTGGGGCTCCCCTGACCGTCTGCAGACGGGGCTGCCCAGGCGGGGGCCATGCAGTCGATGGGGCCCCACCCAGGGCAGAGCTGGAGGAGCCAGGGATTTCTTTAGAAGTCACGTTTCTTTCTCTCCACCCCCTTGCTTGTAAAATGAGAGATGCTGGGCCTACTGCTTTGGCCACTCTGAGTGTGCACGTGAGTGTGCGTGTTCAGCAAGTCATGTCCAGCTCTTTGCGAGCCCATGGACTGTACCCCACCAGCCTCCTCTGTCCATGGGATTTCCCAGCAAGCATACTGGAGTGGGCTGCCATCTCCTCTTCCAGGGGGATCATCCCAACCCAGGGATCAAACCTGGGTCTCCTGCGTCTCCTGTCTTGGCAGGTGGATTCTCCACCATCTGAGCCACCTGGGAAGCCCCCTGAGTGTACACTTACTTTTTACCAAATGCTTTTTTTGCCTCTTAGCTTTTGTCTTCCTATGACTTGGAAAAGGAGCAGCGACTCTATGAAGGTAGCTGGGGTCATATCGGAGCAGCACACAGATGAAACGTGCGTGTCTGCCTCTTCACCTATGCGCTCCTAAGGAAGCTGTGTCCAAACACATCTCAGGCGTCAGTATCACATGTTTGTGCAAAATTAGGAGCTTCCACGACACCCGCAGGGCCTCAGGGAGCCTCCTTCTGGGCCCTTCCTTCTTACTTCCCTACAGAGACTGCGTATGTACTGATGCCAAACAAGATTTTGGCTGGCATCCATGCACAGAGAGGGGACGCTGCAGCCCGAGCTTTGAGGATGCTGTACCGGTGACATGTGGCTGAACGTTTCTTTTATTTTCCCTCATGTTTGAAAGCCCAACAAAATTTAACATGTTCCCCAATTAAAATAATAATTACAAAGTATGAAAAGATTGATGATGGCAACATTAGCAAGACATTGTCTTGGTTAATGGGTATTAGGCGAATCATCTTTTTTATGAGTTTATCTTTTGAAATTATCTTTTACTGAATATACAGCTGATTTACAGCATGGCTGTGATCAGTATGGCTGATCTATGGTGGTGGGTTAGTTTCCGGTGTACAGCAGTGATTTAGCTTATACATGCATGTATATTCTTTTTCAGATAGGTTATTAAACAATACTGAGCCCACTTTCTGGTGCTGCACAGTAGGTCCTTGTTGATTATCTGTTTTACACACAGTAGTACGTATGTGTTAACCCCAAACTCCTAATTTATCCCTCCCCCACCCTTTCTCCCAGGTAAGCATATGTTTCTTTTCTAAGTCTATGGGTCTATTTCTGTTTTGCAGATAAGTTCATTTGTACCATTATTTTTTTAGATCCCACATCTAAGCAATATCATGTGACATTTATCATATGACATTTGTCTGACCTACTTCATGTAGTATGATCATCTCTAAATCCATCCATGTTGCCGCAAATGGCGCTATTTCATTCTTTTTATGGCTGAGTAATATTCCATCGTGTATATGTTTCACATCTTGATCCATTCATCTGTTGATGGACACTGAGGTGTCTTTCATGTCTTGGCTGTGGTGAATAGTGCTGCTATGAACACTGGGGTGCATGTATCTCTTCAAATTACAGTTTTCTCTGGGTATTTGTCCAGGAGTGGGCTTGCTGGATCATATGGCAGCTCTATTTTCTGTTTTTTAAGGATTCTCCTCCATACTGTTCTCCATAGGAACTATACCAATTTACATTCCCACCAGCAGTGTAGGAGGGCCCCTTACTAATCATCTGACACGAATTTTCTCGGGTAGCCCTCACAGCAGGTGGAAGAGACGTACAGTGTCCTGTTATGGGAGTGAGGAACCCAGGCCCAGCGAGGTCAGGAGGCCAGTGACGTGCCTCAGCTGGTGAATGAGGAGCTGGGAGCCCAGCCTTGGTCTGCTTGACTTCTTGCAACACTGACTCCCAGTCTCACAGCATAAAGTAACCCAGGAACTGCTTGCACCCATCAGAGTGCCTGGCACAGAGGGCATCAGCATGGCATGAATTAATGAGTGCACACATGACTGCCAAGCCCAGGAGCTGTTCTAGAAGGAACCAGGAGAAGGCCGTCAGGATCAGTAGGAAAGATGACATGTCCCAAAACTCCACAGTGGAAATCCTCTGGCACCCATACAGACACATTGTCCCCATCTTAACCATCTGACCATGTGGGGTGTTCAGGATAAAAATTCTTAGGCCTCAATCCTGGAGCTTCTGCTGCAGTATTTTCTTAAAAGAACATCCTTAATAAATTATGGTTCATTTATGCAATGGACCACTTTGCATCAGTGAAGAAAATCATCCATATCTATATTCTCTGACATAGAAAGACCCCACAGACATAAAGTAAAAGAAGCAAGCTACAGGAAAATAATACACAGCATGATCCCATTTATGCTCAAAAATTAGACAACTGTATATGTAACTAGTAAATGTCTGTTCAGGCAGAGAGAAAGGCCTGGAAGGGTATAAAGGATGCCAATACCTATGATGTCTCTGGAGGCAGGGTAAGGTTGGGAAAGTGGGGTAGGAGAGGGGATAGCTGGTCATGAGTGACTTCAGTTCTCTCTCCTGTGCTTGAATTTTTAAAATGAAAGTGCAATTTAGTAATAGAATTAATAACAAAGACATGAAAGAAAATGAAGCTCCATTATGGTTCTGCAGGGGAGTGAAGTGCGAGAGCCAGGGTCTGAGTCCACTCAGGGCAGATCACAGAGTGCATGCCTCACCGACTATCTCCAAGGAGCCCCGGCTTCCAGCCAGGAAGTCACGATGGGGGACACAGCACCACTGGTCCTCTCGGAGGCTGTTCCGTCTTCAGTGAGATGACAGGGCAATGCTCTGTCCACGGAGGCTGCTTTGACATCTAGCATTTCAATTTCAAGCCTCCACAATAGTGGCTTTGGGCTTAGGGACCAGGAAGGGACAATTTGGCTGAATTTTCCACCAAACTGAAAGAGGAATACTTTGGGCATGAGGTATACACGGCTTCATACTTCTGAAACAGCAGGTCTTGACCCCCAGTGGCCCTTTCAAACCCCCAGTTAGAATGCTGTGAAGCCAGTGGTTAATGGGAGGGTTCCCCTCCTCCCCACTGACACTTTTTTTTTTTTAATTTACAGAGAGGTTCCCTACAGATAATCAAAGCTGGCTAATGATCATGGAAACAATATAATCATGGGAAAAGCAGAGATTTTGTGCCTGGAGTGGGGAGAAATGTACTCTTCCTATTTCAATGGTTTCTCTAAGTTGCCCTATCAGTTTGGTTTAATTATTATAATTCCCCCTAGTGCCAGATACTTTATTATAAACTAATGACATGTTACTTGCCATGAACTTGGCGAACTCTGCCGGGTTATTACGTGTGGACTGGGAGGCCTGAGCTCGGGAAGAATGGCAGCCTTTGTGTGCTGGTGAGAATGAGGGGGCGTCCAGAACTGCAACCAGCCAAGCAGGACATGGAGAGCTTGCGGCAGCCGGGCGCCAAGTAGGCCAGCTTGTGGCCCTCTGCGGCTCCGTGGCCCCCTCACGCCGTCCACCTCCAGGCCTGGAAGCTTTCCTGCAGGCCCGGAGACCCAGCTGGTCCCCCTCTTCTGAAATTACCTGCGAAGGTGCACAGTGACACATGGCACCTGCCCAGAGCAATGGCAGGAACACGCAGAAGCATCTCTGTTGAGTCTGGGCATCTCTTAGAGACCAATTAGCGGACTGGTTCAGAACTCAAGACCTACCACCTTCCTAAGGGTTTTCCAAGAACGACATCAACATTCAGAGGTGCAGTTCGGCAAACGCACTCCTTTGGGCCAGCTTTTCAAATTCACGGCCGAGAAGACCTCAGAGCTCAAACGTGGACCTAAAACTAGTGGCCCCACTGGACTGTGCCTGCATTCAGCAAGCCACCTCTCCTTACCCCACTTTTTCGACCTCACACAAGAGAACCAAGTACCTTTTAGATCGCATGTGCATCTCCTTCTCTGAAATGTACCTTTCTTTGGGTTTGAACAAGTTATCTGAAAAAAAAAAAAAAAAAAAAAAAGAAAGAAAGATGATTAATTTCAGAAGGTACAGATGTTGCACTTATCTAGAAAAACATCACGATGGGTTTGGTTGACTCTCTGTTATCCTTTCTTAATCTAAGATCAGCCTGTTATATACACAGCAGGACTCAGTAGACACACACCACAAATGATTGTATTAAAATTGACAACCTACAGGTTTGCTTTGACAACAGTCAAATACAGCATGAAGTTCAAGGTCAGCTCTAACAGACTTCAGAGGCAGTGACTGCTTTGCAGGCATCACTGAGCAATAGAGTCACAGTTTACTGGAGTCCTGCCAGGGTGGCACAAAAACGTGTTTCAGCATCACTCTGGGTGCAGGCCTGGGGAAGTGGTCATCCCATCTACAAAACAGTCACGCTAGGTCTCTGGTGTCTCTGAGGACACTGAGAGCAGAGCTTTCACTCACAACTGCAGTCTCCATCATGGGTTGCCAGCCTCGACTCCCTTTCCAAGGGGGAGGAATTAGTCCTTTCCAAGGTCAGAAAACATAACAGAAAGCAACGTAACAGTAACATCTGTCTAGCGTCTTTTGAGAAAGTGCCCAGTGGCTACACATCACTGAGTCTGGAATGTCTTTTAATGAGAGTACACATTGCTAATTGCAAGGATGTTTACAGATGGCACTCATAAAAATGGTCTGCATTTTTTTTAGAAAGAAAAAAAAATAGTGAGTACCCTTTTGATACAACTCTGAGATTCCTGAGAGACTCTAGGCCCTATAGATTAGCCAAGAGTCTGGCACCCCAAAATGCTCCTAGGGTGCTTGCTGCATGGCGATGCATCTGAGTGGCTATCACACCAACTGCCCGGAACACCTGGATGGTAACCAGCACGCCAGCCTTCACTCGGCAGAAGTAGATGGTGGCTCAGCATCCTTCAGTCATGGAACTAAGGCAGGCTCCTGGCGTCCCCAGCAAGGCCCCACCAGGCTTCAGTCAGTTTCCCCACCTGGGCCTGTTCCCCGTCTTCAACACTCCGGCAGAGCCACTTCAGATACCCCAAGCTTGAGAATATGCAGAATTTTTCAAGAATATACAAGAAGGTGGGCCAGAGGCAAGGATATGAAGAAGTCTTTTCCTGCCTGGGGAACTACAACACAGCTCTGATTTACAATATGGAAACGACACAGTGGCTGAGCTTGTCAACTGTCTGGTTATAAACATAAAAGATGGTACCGTTACTCAACCTCAAAGACAAGATTCAAAGGAGAAACAAAAGAAAGGAGAAAGACATCAGAAGAATGTTCGCAGCGAAGGGGAAACATCTCCAGTGTTTGGAAAGGCATTGGGCCACGTGAACCAGGAGAGTCAACCTCACCACGAGGACTCCGATCTGCCAAGACACCTCCCAGTGCCCAGCCTCCCCTCTCGATCTAGACAGGGCCAGGCCAGAACCCAAGACCTCAGGAAGAGCCCAACAGCATTCCAAAGAAATGGGGGTGTTGCCAGGGCAGTCAGGGTCTCAGGCAAGCAAACATGTGTCTGCCTACAGACTCCCGCTCCAGGGAGAAAGAGCCGCCTGCAGACGTAGACTCCAGCCTGCACCAGCATTCCTCAGGAGCGACTCAAGATGAGGGAGAGGCTGGTGTGGACCGAGGAAGGGGCCCCAGGGGGATAGAAACGCTATGAACGGCCTGTGAAACACTTAACAATCTCAGCTCAATTGCATGTGGTCTCCCCGCAGATATTAGCTCTGCTTTTGTTTTGGTTCAGTTTGATTTATTTCTTTTGAGCGCCTGATACCACAGTGAAGCTTTGGTCTCATTTCCAAGAGGAAACACAAGCGAATGTGAGCCCTGGGCGCCTCCTCGGTTTTGTTTTCTGAACTCTTCTCCGCCCGCTGTGCCTCAGCACAAGTTTAAATTCTGGGCCCAGCGGCCGACGTAGGTGCAAAACAAGCAAGTCTGCGTCCAGGAGTGCAGACCCCAGCCGGCAGTCTCCAGCCCATGCCTTGCGCTGGTCGCTGTTGACTTTGAGTTTTCCTAACAGCACCAGGCTCATTGGATGAGCAATGGAGGCTTTCGGGATGCAAGGGAAGAGAGGAAAAGAACAAAATTCTGCCTCCCTGGAGGAAGTGGTTTGAAATAAATCATTGTGTGTTGCAATGGCTCCCGACCTCACTAGAGCAAAAAAAGAAAAAAGCCCATTTGGCACTTTGAGAGGGAAGGCGGCCGGAAGAGGCAGGGGGCAGTGTGACACCGGAGGGTCAGCACTACTAGTTATAATAAGCTGCTAGCATTTATTGGATCTCAATAGGTCTTCACACTAACCCTGTGACATGCTCGTAATTTTTGCATTTCAGGGACAGAAAATCAAAGTTCAAAGGGCCAAGGGTCTCCTGCTCTGGGTCACTCAGTGAATGAGTGAGCGACAGAGCTGGGTTTCAGTCCAAACCAGTCTGTCCAGCCCTGCCCACACACACCCTCAATCTCAGAACGTGGTCACCAATCTATGCTTCAGAATCCATCTTCTGGGAGCCCTGACACGTGCTGGTCAATTTCCCAGGCATCATTCCAAAAGTTCTTTCTCTTCCCCCGGCTCCTACACTGAAGGAGCAAGGACTATGCCTCCAGGGGATGCTCAGAAGAAAAGAGCACTGATAAGATCTTGCCACCCTGAGACTTCCTGATTGAGGGAGGAGCTGGATAAGGAACAGGCCAGCTACAAACTATCAGGGGAGTGCTGTGATGAAAATGAATCGCTGGCCACTTGGTCAAGTGGGTCCCGGGGGTGGTCAGGAAGGTCCCTGGGGGAGGATATATGTTACTATGACCCTAATGAGCTGGCTGCGGGGGCCAGTAGAGGGAAGAGCGAGGAAGGATCAGGGGGCCATGGTGCCTACGGTGCTAGGAAGGAGGGCATGAGAAGGCAGGTGGGGAACAGAGGTGAGAGCAAAGACCGCTGTGGTTCTCCACCCAGGCACACTCCACCACCCCTGGCAGAGTCTGACCATGATTCCCACGCATGGGCACTGGGATCTAACCCAGAATCTCCCATGGCTCTAGTGGGCACCACGTAATAGGGAAGAACGCATCTGACACTGTGTTAGGTCCATTTCATCAGCCTTTGTATTCTACTGCTTTTCCTTTGAGTTAAGAATGTTCCCCAAAGCCTGAAATATACAGGAGAGCCCTTTGTCAAGGCTCTGACCTTTAAGGGTGTAACATTCGTCCATTCATATAGAGATGAAAAGTTGGAAGCAGAAAATAACATTTGTCCCGTTGGAGGTTTACAGGAACCTCATGACACCTGCAAGAACAAAGGAGTCCCACACCAAGAAGGTTGCCAAAGCCAACACCTCCCTCACTCGCCATGCCTTTAGAAATGCTTTGCTGAAACCCTTAGGGGAGTTTGGACTTTTCAGGGGCACGAGCCACCCATTTTCCTTATACGGCCCTCCAATAAATCTTTCTCTGCTCCAGACCCCCTTATATTTTGGGTATTGTTGGGCCACACTATGTGTTGGGCACACAAATTGCATTTGGTAACTGCTGGAGGTAGGAACCATCCTTGTCGGGGTTTGCAAGTCTATTAAGGAGAATTTCGAGTCTGTTAAGTGTTCCTTCAGAGTAAGAGACAGAGAACCACATGAGGTTTTAAGTAGGGGCTCTGATTTGGATTCCCAAAGGATGGCTCCAGCAGCGGCTCAGAATACGCACCAACTGGGTAGGAGTAAGGGCTTCCCTGTTGGCTCAGATGGTAAAGAATCCGCCTGCAATGCGGGAGACCTGGGTTCGATCCCTGGGTTGGGAAAATCCCCTGGAGGAGGAAACGGCAATGCATTCCAGTATTCTTGCCTGGAGAGTCCCCATGGACAGAGGAGCCTGGCACGTTACAGTCCGTGGAGTCGCAAAGAGTCAGACACGACTGAGCGGCTAAGCACACAGGGTAGAGTACATTCAAACATGGCTGCAGGGAGACAGGTCAGACCATTGTGGTTGGGTAAGCAGTGCTCAGCACAACTGGGAAACAGGAGGACTCAGGACTCAGCTACACCCACAGAACACGAGCAAAGAGGGCTGTGAAGGTGGGACAGAAAACCAGATTTTATGGAGGAGGGAGGGAGGGCGAGTTTGGGGTTAGCAGGGGCAAACTATTACATATAGAATGCATAAGCAACGAGGTCCTACTGTATAGCACGTGGACTGTATTCAACACCTTATGAGAAACTCTAGTGGAAAAGACTATGAAAAAGAATGTGTGTATATATATGTATAACTGAATCACTTTGCTGTGCGGCAGAAATTAACATAATGTTGTGAATTAACTATAGTTGAGTAAAACAGAAACGAAAAAGGAAAGAAAAACAGGCTTTGGGTTGGAGCCACCCTTCATTTGACTGTTTGACTTTCACCTGTTTGGTGCTCAGTAGCCTCAAGGATCAGTGAGACAAAGGACTCCAGCCCAGGGCGAGAGCCTGGGTGTCACTGCTCATGGGGGTTGTGCAGTCCATCAGGGAAGGGATGCAACTGGGGAGACTTCCCAGAAGGACACAGCTGAACGGAATCTGAAAAACAAAGTGGTGTCCTGATAGCGAGAGGGAGTCCAGGAGTAAGGTGGCCTGGGCAGAAACACAGCGAGACCACAAGGACCAGCCTACAGCAAGAGATGGCTCTTCAGGGAAATATGCAGCTGGCTCTGCTGGGGACCTCTTTTTATAGGATGGAAACCATCCTGCACGCACTGTGCTCAAAGATACAGCGAAAGCCCATCTATCCAGACCCTTTTAATGGAAATTCTGCCTTTATAAAATTAAAGTGACTGGTGAGAACAATTTTCAGCCAGCTTATGGATCTTTTATGGATTTTCCTTGAAGCTTCCTGTATTCTAATTCACTAATATGGAGGAAAGAACTGAGGCTGTATTTATGTCCCATTATCATTCAGATAGAGCAGGCTTTTTTCCCCCCCTTAATACAATTACTAAGGTAGTTAATTGCCCATTTCTGTCTTTCTGGAAAATTCTTTTTCTTTTTTTTTAAACCTGAGTTTCTGGTGTCTGGCTCATTATTGTATCCAAACTACTAGCCTATTGCTAAGTTCATGAGTTAAGGCCAGACACACAGTGTAAGAAAACAACAAGCTCCCAAGATTTTGGTGCTTCTGAGGCTGTGCTTGTGGAGCAGCTGAGTACAAGCCTGATATCACATTAATCTCTATAATAAACACACGTGGGTGTTTATCACAACCCTCATCTCATGTGTGCAAATACGCACACACACAGGACAGGTGGCCTGAACACTCAGACAGCCAACGGTGTTACCAGAAGCAGCAACGGTCACCTGGACACCAGTGTGATGCGGTTTATGAGGCCAGAGCTCATTTTCCTCCGCACAGAGTCCTTATCTACAGCTCTGATTGCAAAGCTCCATTTTTCCTATTGAACAGTAATCTAAATGATAATCAAGTTCGCACTGGATTTATTAGCGCAGTGCCCTTGCAGAAGCGGATTTTCAGCAGTCACCTGAGCACTGTGAAGAAGCGTTTAGAATGTGCTTCCCCCAGCTTACGGACACCAAAGCTAAGGGATGCCTGTTGGAGAGAATCCAGCCAAGAGCCAACCAGCCAGTTTGGAGTAGAGACGCCAAGTCTACACTGCCCAGTATCTTCTAAGAAAGACACGGCCTACCCAAAGGAATGGAAATGGGGTATGTCTTAGGGAAGAAAATCTCTAGAGGGTTTTTCCCCTAAGAAAGAGGCCCCAGTAGGTGTGTATTCTAAGCTCACAAGGGAGGCTGTTCACTATGTCAGTTTCAAAGCCAGTGAGCAGCTGGCCTTCCCGCAGCTGTGATAACTGCATCATGGTCTTCAGGGGTTGAATCCAGTTACTTGCACATCATTTCCATTCCGCTCGTCTCGCTGGGATCTCTAATTCGCTGACACAGGCAACAGCCGAGGGTCTACCTTGGACTAATTAGCCCTCCAGAAACTAAACGGTGTGTATTGCACCGTAGAAAAGCTAGTTAAAGACTCATAGTTTGTTCACCTCCAAAGTGCTCTTGTGATGATAAAATCCTGTGCTGGATAAACATCGTCATTTTTCTGAAATCCTTCTATGCTTCTGTGGGACCCTGAAGGACAGTTTCACGTGGTGAGCTGCCCATTCCAGGCACCTGGGTAGTGGGTGGAGGTTGTGTGTTTCATTTACATAAAAATAACGCTCTACACAATGAGACAAATGACCAGTCAGACCCAAAAGAGAGATACTAATGTCACAGTTTAGAGATGCAAGGAGGCTCTCAGATCCTTCGGGTAAAGGCATCCAAAATTAAGATATGAAAAAGAAACCAGAGGTCTGCAGAGAAATCTATTTCTCTCCCCACGCTCATGTCAAGGAATGAGGCATCATGGGCTTCTGGTTAATGCAAGTGAACTGTCCTCTCTGCAGAGGGCTTGGTTCCTGAACATGCAGTCTGACCCTTGAGTTTCCAGCAGAATCACTATCCTGGGGACTCTGTGAACACACAGGGTGCTGGGCGCTAAAGGATGGATTTGAGAAAGGGTCTGCCCCTGGGTGTGGGCTTCCCAGGTGGCTCAGCTGATAAAGAATCTGCCTGCAATGCAGGAGACACAGATTTGATCCCTGAGTTGGGAAGATCCCCTGGAGAAGGACATGGCAACCCACTCCAGTAGTCTTGCCTGGAGAATTCCATGGACAGAGGAGCCTGGTGGGCTACAGTCCATGGGGTCGCAAAGAGTCAGACACGACTGAGCATGCACACACATTGACACTGACCTGCCCCAGGCATGGGGCAGGGGGAGGGGTGTGAGAAGGGCCCACCAGGCACTATGGAACCCCACGAACCTCCCCACACATCCTCACAAGGTAGAATCCTTGATGCAATATGGGCAGACCAGGGACCATGGCTTCAGTTCCCCCAGCTAGAAAAACCAGATCCCCAAGTCAAACTGTTTAAAAGGAGTCTTACCACAATTCCGTTTCTCTATCTCTCAGACCCAAGAGCTCCATCATAAGCTGCTTCCCCATCGGTCCCCAGGGTCCTGTCCTTTATGGTTCTAGATTCAGTTTACTTGGCTATCTGCCATAAGAAGCCCCTGAACAGGCTGAAATCATGCAAATTCAGTTCACCTGGCTGTCTGCGGTAGCAGAGACTCGAAGACCAACTCAGATCCCCACACAAGAACAGACGCTCACACACTGAACCCTCAGCAAGGGCTCCCATCAGTTGCCTAAAATGTGCATTTTTTTCCCCTGGGTTCAGCAAAACAAAGTACAGCATTACTCACAATGAGCACATTGGTGAATTTAAAGGTGACCCAAAGGAGCCAGGAAGCTTTACCAGCCTCTAAGGTTTAATGACCCCAGTTCTCAGTGACCTCTCTACACATGGCAAGAAATCATCATTGGTTTCTGCTTCATGAAAATCATACAAGTGTTAGTACATTAAACATCATCTTTTTATGATGTACCTTTGATGCTTCCTTTGGCCTGCCTGACCCTCCACACCATGAAAGAGGTGTCCACTTGGGATCCAAGTCTGAAAACCTGAATCAGGTTGGGCCTCAGCTTGGTGCTCTGTGCCCTGGAACTGGCCGCTCAAGCTTGCTGGCCTCCTGTTCCTCCTCTGCTCTGTGTGGGGACAGCATCTGCCTTAAAGGTCCTAGGAAGACCTCACAGGAATGGTCCATACAAACATTGACTGTAACCCTGGAGACGCCAGTGGCAGGCACAATGCTAACAGCCACCAGTCTCCAAGCATCCCCTGCCCTGGCCCGCATTTGTGACTCAGTTCATCCTGTGACTCAGGAAAGCAGGAGTTTTCCTCTTTACAGATGAGCAGAGGTCTCGAAGGTCAGTAACTTAACCTCAGGTCTCAAAGCAAGCAGCTAAGAGGCCTGAGAATCGAGTCATTGATGGAATCAATGGGATGTTTATTCTCTGCAGTAGAGAGAAGCCCATGGTTCTCAAAGTGGGGCTGACGCTTTCACAGAAAGGCCGACATCTGGGCGGCGTCTGCTTCCCCTTCATTCCCTGAACCAGCAGCACCAGCATCACTGGGGAACTTGTGACAAATGAAAGTTCTTACCCCTGCCCCAAGTCAGCTGGATCAGAAGTTCTGGGGCTGGACCAGTGTCCTGTGAGCTCTCAAGTCCTGCAGGGGATTCTGACTTGCTCCTGTTTGAGGACCACTGAGAGCCGATAACAAGAAAGATAAGGAAAACAGCCAAGTCCCTCCAGGGGTTTCCAGGCTTTGAGGAAGGATTGCCAGATATCATACAGGAAGCCCAGGGAAGTCTGCATTTCAGATCAACAATGAAACAGTTTTAGCATAAGTATACCCTATACTCTTAGTGAAGCCTCTTGATGAAGGTGAAAGAGGAGACTGAAAAAGTTGGCTTAAAACTCAACATTCAAAACAATGAAGATTGTGGCATCTAGTCCCTTCACTTCATGGCAAATAGATGGAGAAAAAAGGAAACAATGACAGACAAAATCACTGTGGACAGTGACTGCAGCCACAGAATTAAAAGATGCTTGCTCCTTGGAAGAGAAACTATGACAAACCCAGAGAGTATATTAAAAAGCAGAGACATCACTTTGTTGACCAAGGTCCACATAGTCAGAGCTATGGTTTTTCCAGTTGTTATGTATGGATGTGAGAGCTGAACCATAAAGAAAGCTGAGCACTGAAGAACTGACGCTTTCAAACTGTGGTACTGGAGCAGATTCTTGAGAGTCCCTTGGCCAGCAAGGAGATCAAACCAGTCCATCATAAAGGAAATCAACCCTGAATATTCATTGGAAGGACTAATGCCGAAGCTGAAACTCCAATACTTCGGCCACCTGATGCAAGGAGCTGACTCATTAGAAAAGACCCTGATGCTGAGAAAGATTGAAGGTGGGAGGAGAAGAGGGTGAAGGAGGATGAGATGGTTGGATGGCATCACTGACTCAATGGACATGAGTTTGAGTAACTCTGGGAGATGGTGAAGGACAGGGAAGCCTGGCGTGCTGCAGTCCATGATATAGCAGAATCGGACATGACTTAGCAACTGAACAATAATATTCCATGCAATATTTGGGACCTGCTTATGCTAAAAGAGGTTGTGATGCCCTGAAATGCAAATTTAACTGGGCATCCTATATTTTCACTTAGTCAATCTGGCATCCCTATTTTGAGTGTGTGAAGAAACTCTCCCTGCCGTGGCAACAGATAATCGGGTCACTGGCTCCAGAGCCCCCATGGGCATCATCTGATGCAGCTGCCTACATCACGGGGAAGGCAAGCCTCTGCCCCAGTTCCTCGGTTGCTTATCTGGTAGCTTATTGTTTCTCTGCCATTTTTCAGCCCTTGGTGTGGGGAACACCACCCTCCCTGGTTATTTCGCATTGTGACATTGGTGAAGTGCTTTCCGAAGGGGTTTTGACTGGCTCCTCTTTCTCCGCTGGACTCCGTTGGGTGACAGTGTGATGGCCTTGTTACGGACTCCAGGGGAGCCCACATGGAGAGAGGTCCAGCACCTGTCAGTGGACAAGCTTCCAGGGAGGCAAGCTGGCCACAGTCTGTGAAACTGGCACCACACCCTGCTGCCCAGAGGACCCCAGGCTCCTCAATCATTGCTTTCTGGCTCTGCCAGACCAAAGGGATTCAGATAAGGAGAATAAGACCTTCTTCCCACAGTCTCAGATTTTTGTGGGAAATGGCACATCAAAATTCCAGTTGAGGCTTCTTTAGCAAAGCATGGTATTGGGTTGGCCAAAAAGTTTGTTAGGGTTTTTCCTTCACATCTTTTAGAACAAAACCTGAATGAACCTTTTGGCCAACCCAATAGACAGTCTTAAAAGCAAAGATTCCTTGAGCTACATTTCCAAAATGGATGCTCAAGAATTAGATAAAAGCATCCCAAGGTCAAAGAAGTTTAGAGAAAACAAGCTTGAACAAATTTAAGCAGGCTTCATTGTTGTAGGACTTATCAGTGCCTTTAACATGCATGGACATTGTCAACCTCCCAGAGAATAGCTTACGAAATAATCCAAAGGAGCTGGTCTCCCTCTTGAATGCATTTTTGATTGTCTAGGCTTAAGGATGCTGGGGGGAAAAGTGACAATTGGAGAACATTAGCAAGTTATAATTAGTTTTCAGTTTTCAAAGTTATTATTTGTGGCTACAAAATAGGATTTTAAATAGATAAAATGTGCTATACTGCTTTCACATTTTCTTAAGAATGTGTGTGTGTGTGTGTGCACGTGCATGTGTGGGCTGAATGGCAAGTTTAAGTTAGTCATGTAAAGAAACTATGGCAATAGCTCAAGTCATACTTCACCATAAAACAGCAACATCTAGAACACGTCCGAATGGCTAGCTGTTGATCTGGGAGTCACTGCTTGCTCAGTTCCAGGGTTTCCCAGCATTATTTAGAGAACCACAAAATATGGTGATTTATAGATGATGAATAAACTTTCATTCTGGTTGCCAAGTAGATTTATATCCTTAGTGTCACTGAAAGGTTTATTACTGAACTGCACTGGGGGATAAAAGGGAAATCATTTGGAAAATAAAATCCAGGCAGTTGGGCGAGTTCCCATTAAGACTTTTTTCCTCACCACTCTGCAATTCTGTGTTTTAACCTTGCATTATTTTAATTGGAAATAACACTGTCCTACAGATCTACTTCTAATCAATAGACATAAATTGATCTTTTCTTCCTGTGTTTTTTAGGGGAAAAAAAAAACTTTATCTTTGGTCTGCAAAGGATACCAATAACAGCAACATGCAAATATTTTTGAATCAGGGAAATAGTCTTTTAGCTAAATCATGCTTCTTGTTTTCTTTGCAGACTGATGAAGTAACAATTGACTTTTATCTGATAAGCGCATTTTAAAATCCCTTTGTGGGCAATGGGAGAACTAGCCCCAAATATTTTTTCGGATGATTGATGGAGAAATATCCAGGAGATCAGATTGGAGATTGTAGGGATGGTGTGGCCAGCACCAGCTGCGTGATGAACAGCCCACTTTTATTACCGCGATGACTGCTCCAGCCATCTCATATCTTCTGGGTCACTTTTCTAGCTTGATGCTCAGGGAATGCAAATTCATTTAAATTCTTGTTCTAGCCAAAAATCATCAGTGAAAGCAGATCGGCTGGAGAAGGAATTCTGCAGTACCTTCCGGAGAATTCCGCTCCTCTACTGGCCCGTGATCTGAATGGCTGCACTTGGCTCACCTTGGAAAGTGTGGATAATGCAGTTCAGATTAAGTTGCTTGGCTTTGCTACACGCAGCAGAGCTTGTCAGGGTGACTGGTGTAGTGTACCCTCACTGGCACTTAGAATCCAGGGAGATTTTGCTGGCATGCTCACAGGACTATAATCCAAAGTGGAAAGGTAAGGAGGTAGGGCATCTAAGAGAGATACAAGAGGTGGGAGTGTTCCAGTAGCAGAGGTGGGGAGGTGGAGATTGATAGTCAGGGAGGGCTTCCTGGAAGAAAGGCCTTCCTGAAACCATCTTCCTGATGGATTTCCTACACATTCACGGGTTAGGAAACCATCAGAAAGAGCCACGAGGACCACTGCAATTGTCAGGGGAAAGAAACTGAGATGGAGGCAGGCCGACCTGGGCTGTTTCAGCATGCTTGGCTTTCTAACCATCTGCGGCACTGAATACAGGGAGTGACAGTGATTCGCGTGAGTGAAGGGCTCGACTTCGCAGCCAAAGTCACCACATGGTGACAGGAATTAGCGGCAAGAGCCTTGGAGGTGAGAGATTGAGACTGAGGCTGGGCTTAAGCTGGGCTAGGGAGGTTAGGCAGGATGCTGCAGGGCAGAGGAGAGGGACAGCAAGATTCTATCAGGCAGTTTGTGGGTACTGATGGCGCATGCTCCCAGGGGTAAGGAAGGACAGCCTGTCAGACCAGCTGGGAAAAGGAGGCAGGGGTGCCAGTCACGCTGGGAGGGATCTGGGATGCAGGGTGGGATTAGGACCCAGGGAGGCTTGAAAGCTGGAGATGGAGAGGCTCTGCTCGGGGAGCCAAACTAGGGCTCCACAGGACAAAGCCACAGACTGGTCCCCAGGAGACGATGACAAGCCCCTCCACCTGTGGGGGACGCTGCTGTTGCTGTTCAGTTGCTGAGTCGTGTCCAACTCTGTGACCTCATGGCCTGAAGGACATCAGGCTCCCCTGCCCTTCACTCTCTCCCGGAGTTGGCTCAAATTCATGTCCATTGAGTTGGTGATGCCATCCAACCGTTTCATCCTCTGCCGCCCTCTTCCCCCTTTGCCTTCAATCTTGCTCAGCGTCAGGGTCTTTTCCAATGAGTCGGCCCTTTGCATCCAGTCAAAGCATCAGAGCTGTACCACCTACTAAGCGCTAAACCGCCCGCCACCTGTGGGTACTGTGCTGGTGCTTCCCACGTGCTTTCAGCCCGTCCTGCCCCCGATGCGTTCTGCAGGGCAGGGCAAGGACTGGTTCTGGAACACTGATCCCCATGTTACAGCCTGCCCTTGAACGGAACCAGCCTGCACTCCTGGGACCCGGGTAGCTGCGCAAAGACAAAGGGGAAGCCCCGCCCTAGAGCCCCAGGTCACTCTAGGGGCAGGGGGCAGGCAAAGCTCCGACTGGGGAAGGAGACACCCGCTGGTTAAAGGGCTGGCATCTCAGGGGTTGAGAGCTAGGCCGGCCTCCCAGCCTCCTCCCAACTTCCCTGAGGCTCCTCTCCTCTCGGTGACTTGGCAGCTACCACGTCCCGCCAATTCATCACCCAAGCACCTCTGCATCTGCCACCCTTCTGCGTTCACTGCCCGGCCCCAGCCCGCCTCCATTACGTCCTGCCTGGAGCTACACAGCCTCAGCTTTGATCACAGAATGAGGAGAACACTGGAAGCAGCATATACATGCCTGGTGGCCCCTTCGGACTCCTCTCTGGCGCATCCCTCTCTCCCTTTGCTCCCCACCCCCATCTACAGTCCAGCCACAGCTGACCTGAACACCCGGCCACCCCTCCCTGTGCAGCTTCCACATCCTCCCCCAGCACGCCCCGCCCTCCCCACCCTGGACCACGACCCAGCTGCAAGGTCTCTTCTCAGTACCAGGTCTCCTCCATCAGGACCATATCTCATGGTGGGAACAAGGCCAGCCTGTGGGTTGCCATGGCAACCCCCTTCCATGGCACTTAGCAAATCCCAAGATCACTGCCTTTTTCACCTGGGTGCGTAACCCCAGAGGTGAGGAGGTCCACAGGACCAGAGACTGTGCCCAGCACACAGTGAGTCCTCAAGAAAAGTTTGCTGAGAGATGAAAGAAGATGCTCCTTGTGCCACTGCTAGAGTCAAGCCCAGGGGGCTCAGGAGGCTCCCAGACAAGGCGAGAAAGAGGCCACATATTTGTGAGCTTTGGGAACACAAGCCATAGATGATAAGTGAGTCAAAACAGACTGGGGTTGCTGGCAGGACCTTTATAATGCTACTTCCTGGCCTTTCTCGGGTCCCAGATGGTCGTGAAAATCCCCCATCTCCACACGGGAACCTAGTGAATGCTCACATACGTGTGCATGTACACACGTGTACTGCCCCTGTCCCTTAGAGACTGCCCAGGATTCACTGGCCAACAGGAAGCAGAGCTGGCCCACCGGCCCTCGCCACAACTGCCCTCGACGTCCGGCGCACGCTTTGCCCCCAGCCCGTGCTCAAGGGGGCGTCTGTCAGCTACTGGGGGCCCCACCTGAACCACTCAGGCCTGCACCAGGAGGGCCCTGATCAGAGGCAGCTAACCCAGCTCGGAAAACAATCCAAGTCTTCCTTCTATCAGACGCCTTGACACTGTAGCGGGAGCTCGTTCACGCATATGATTTATTAACTAATTTAGCATGTAAGAAAAGCATCTGCATCTCGCTTTTATCATCTTGCCAGCAGACAGGCTGAAGACGAGATGCGGCCTACAGACGTGCTTAATGGGGCCTTAAGCACTCCTGCGCTTGTCCAGAGCTCACACGAGGCTCTGGTTTCAGAACTTGTCTGAGTGGGCCGGCCTAACACAAACAAACACGAGGGTAAACCTCTCATCAGCCATAAATACCGCGGGGATCAGAAGAGCGGCTGTAAAATCGTGTGCCGGAGCCCTCCCAGAGCACTCTAGTCATCAGGACTGTCTCGGAACTGGGGAAATAAAAAGGTGCCTCGGTTATTTAAAACTATTGGCTGGGTCTCATCATCTTTTATTATTATACATGATTTTAAGATTTTTCAGTCAAAGGAATGTGAACACGTGAGGGTGATATCTGTTTTGGGGCAAAACATCACCCTTGGAGGAGAGTAGATAAAACTGTCTCCCCCACCAAAGGTATGTTTCCTCCCCTGTCCCTGCGACTCGATTTAGAAATCGGATCTGTGCAGGTGTGTGCAAGTTAAAATGAGGTCAGGCTGGGTGGAGGTGGACCCTGATCTGATGACCGGGGTCCTTGTGAGAGGAGGGAATTTGGACACAGACACAAGGGGGGTGGAGGCAGGGAACAGAATGACGCAACTGTAAACCAAGAAATGCCAGAAGTTGCCAGAAGCTCCCAGAGCTGGAAGAGAGGCAGAGCACGATCCTCTCTGCGCCTCCAGGAGAAATCACTCCAGGGGACACCTGGATTTTGGACTTCTGGCTTCGAGACTGTGAGAGAATCAATTTCTGTTCCTTGAGCCACCCGGCCTCGGGCCATTTCTTACAGCAGCCCTAGGAAATGAATACAAGGGACAAGGCAGCCTCCCTCTGACATTTGAGATGGTAACATTCCAGGCCATTGGGGCCCTCAGTATGGCACGGCTGGAGGGCAGCTGGCCCAGGGGACAAGAATGAACGGTCTCATGCCTAAGGAGTTCCCAAACATTCATGAGTCTCTATTTTTTCCTAGACAAAGTGATGGGAGCTGACTGAGAAGGAAGCCTGTTAGACTCCATTTTTTTGTGTATACACATTTTGAGCTCTAATGTGACACTTCCATGTTTGTTGAGAACACATTCACTTATCTAACAGCATCTTCAAAACTGTTGAGGCCAAGCAGCCCTCAACACCTCAGGCACCATGGGCATCCTGGCAGCCCTCCCCAGGACAAGCCTGGACCCTGAAGGCCCTGGGGGGAGACCCCCAGCTGTGGCTGACACTTGGTCCCTCTTGCCAACTTGATACATCTACACCAGAACCCAGATTGCTCTCTGTTGAGCTGGAAACTAAGGAGCCTCCAGAGAACACACCCGCATAGCCAATATCTGCCAATCAGCTTCAAATGCTGATGTGAGACACATTTCCAGGCAGGGAAAGTCTTTGCACATATATTTTGCTGATTTCCTTTCCTTAGCATCCTGGGAAGGGTCACCAGGGCCGAGCAGCAGGTGTCCCACCAGATCCTTCACCACAGGAAGGATGCGTTCAAGTTTGCCCTTGCTGAGGTCTTGGATGACTCCCTAAGAAGAGCTCTGGATTGGGGTGGGGGGGTGGGTGGCGGGGGACTCAGCCTGCCTGTGTTTAACAGCAATCCTATTCCAATGCCTGCTGTCCCCCAGCCACTCTGTAAGATCCTGGTAATATTGGCTAAGCTGCATTTTACTGACTACAGTTATTTCCCCAGAGGACTTTTATTCAGAATCAGACCAATGATTTTACCTCCTGGGGCCCAGAACATTTTGCTAGGAAGATCTTGTTCCTCTATCCAAAGAAATAAAACAGAGGTTTCCCCAGGCCTCCAGATTTTTAAGATTTGGGTTGGCAGGCCATCAGAATATGCTCCCTTGTCTCCATTCTTGCCCTTGTCTCTTCTTGTTATTCTTTGTGGTTTAATAGTCTGTTTATAAGCTCCACGAACAAAAGGACGGAGGCCAGCCTTGCTCACCAAACTCTCCCCGGCTCCCTGCGTGGGATCTGGCCCAGAGAAGGTTCACGATAACGCCTTCTCCAGGGAATTCAGGAGCACCACCCTCACAGGGTCCATGGGACACCAGCCTCCCACGGCTCCCAAAGCTGTCCAGCCCGACGCTGAGCTCGCAGCAGGAAAGGGGTTTTGAGATGACGAATGTTGATGCAGACAAACTGGAGTCAGCCCTCTCACCCTGAGACTGGTTTTGCAATCTATCAAGGGCAAAGTGGAGCTCTTGGAGTATCTGTTATGGAGCCAAGAATTTGAACCGGCTACCCTGGTTGCCACACTGCTTCTTTCCCAGCTGAAATGGGGAATGTGTATCCCCAGCTATTTCTGCTGAATTCAGGGTCTGCGGATTACCTCTCAAGACAGGCAGGTTCCCAGGGAGGGCTGTGTGACCCTGAGGTTTGGGCACTTGGGTGAACAGCAGTCCTGCCCATGTCGGGGCACCGCTGGGACCATCGGATCGGACGAGGGTCCCAGCCCTGGGGTCCCACGTCTCACCGGCCCTCCCGAGCCAGCTGCAGCTTACCGCTGAGAGGGTGGGGGATGGTGACCTGCTTCTTGTGGGCGCGGACAGGAAGGAGACTCTGCTTTGGAGCCAGGCTCTCCTTCCGCTGGGCTTTTCTCTGCTGGACCATGTGCTCCAGCTTCTTCAGACGTTCTTGCGAGCGAGAAATGAACTGAGGCTTGCGGACTTCCAGGGCCTCCTAGAGGAGCCAAGAAAACATTTTACTAAGGCATGCCTGCTTATGTATTCATGTATTTATCTTTCATTTCTTGGTCACACTGCGAGATAGGCAGAATCTTTGTTCTCCGACCAAGAATCGAACCCACGCCCCCTGCATACGAACCACAGAGTCCTAACCACTGGGGAGCTCCCAAAACTTTTTAAGAGAAGTGACTCGGGAAAGCAATGCATCCATCTGATTTGGTCAAGAGGCTGATCAAAAGCACAGTGCAAGAGCACGCCCTAATTTTCTTCCAACCCCTTACGGACAGATGGCCACAGACTGTTGATGACGCAGGTCTCAGCACTAAGGACCCCGCTCTAGCATGACTGAGTTACCAGCATCAAAGGTACACCTCTGCCCATTTCTCCTTCCACCTGGCAATTCATTCATCTCCAACAGATGAAAATCTGGACAGCCCGAAATGCCATATTCCAGGGTGATATTGGTGGGAAAGGAATGCAAGCCTTAGGAGTCACCTGCTTGGGGGGCTGGCTGCCTTCTGAAAGCTCAGAACGAGATCATTCTCCCAGCAAGGCTCGTGTATCTTTTCAGGAGAAGCAGTAATCCTAGCGAACGGAACCAGCTTCTCCCCCCAGGAAGTCAGGGCTGGCGGGAGAGCTTTTCCTTTGCAAAACAGTTCTGCGGACTCTGTAGAGGTGGTCAGAATCCCCGTGCTTTCTCTTCAGCCTCATCTCTCTCTGCATCCCCGACTCCATGCGTGAACAAAGCTCCCCACACAGGTTTACTGAAGAAAAATAATCACCACTGATACGTCCTGCTCTGCGTTAGACACTGACCTCGATTTCTCTGAGTGCATCTGTCATCAAAGAATCCCTGTGTGATTCTGGAAGGCAGATGCATTTCTCCCAGGAGCCACGAGCTCCTGAATGGCACAGGCTGTGTCTCCTCCACTTTGTACCCTGCACAGCCAGAGCCCCAGCTCTGCACATGGCAGGGGCTCAGCACAGGCCCCCCCAGCGCTGCGGCCACAGCAGAAATACCCTCAGCCCCATTCCTCTCCCAGCCCTCGGGGCACTCAGTTTCCAGGCAGGGGGTGGTGTGGGCTCCATCTGCATCGTGGATGTGCCCCTAGATGTTGTGCCAGGAAAGGAGTCTCCTGGTTGCTTGGGCTGCAAGGTGCTAGCCCAGGTCCCAGGGCCTGGGGAGACAGCCCCTGGAACCGCCTGTGGGGCCCCGTGGGGCTGCTGCCCCAGCTGTCTGCCCCGAGGCTGGAGGCCCGGGCAGCTTCAGGGCCACTGGCGTCTCTCCTGATGGATCCACCCAGGGGGATGGGGTGGAGCCCACGACCCATCTGCAGGGCGGTTTACGATACCCGTGTCTCCCAGGAGGCATGGCTAGCCTTCTCCGGGTTGTTTGTCCTTCTAAATTTTATATCCGCATGTTTTTTGCACTTTAAAAAAATGTGTTCACGTTATTTCTACAATTGGGGAAAGACACAAAATGAAAGCTTCCATATCCTTGAACTCAAGCCCCCGTGACCTTGGGACTACCTTCCTCTTTCAAAGGCTTAACATGCTTATCTGAAGATGGGGTTGTCCCGCTTCATGGGGGTGACCCTCTCCTTGTCTGAGCCCCAGAAAGTTCTCGACACATGCTGACTCTCCTTGCTCCACTCATGGTCGCCACTGATGGCATGAGATCCCCAGCCTAGCCTGGGTAGATAGCACCATCTCCTTCCTCACATGGTGGGAGAGAGGCCCAGGGAGGTTAGGGGACCTGCCCAGAGTCACACAGCCACCAGGAAGTGGAGTCAGATGGAGTCAGATCTCCAGCAGCAGAAGTGAGGCTGTGTGCCCATGGGCTCCCCAGGAAGACTCCCCTCGGCGGGAATCGAGCCAGAATGTACCTTGCCTTACCTGCAAGGTCAGGGAGCTTTTGGGCCCTTGCTGGCTCTCAGAACAGTCTTCTGGCAGGACGTGGGTCTCTGGGTCCTCGGGGGGCGCTGGCTCTGGGGGTGCTGGCTTGGACTCGGGGTTGGCGGGGTGCTCACTCTCCTTGCATTCCTTTATTTTAACAACCAAGTCACAGCACGTGTAATCCCCTGGGAGAGAAGATTTAGAATTCCATTTAGAGGGCACCAGGCGCTTTTCTCCTGGCTTTTCAACACCATTAGACACAGAAGACAATTTGGAAAATGGAAATGCCAGTGGGTTATTAATGGGCCTCGTTAAGCCGACTAGATCACGCCCCATCACAGACCCCCAGGTGCCCTGGTCTCAGGGAGGCATGTCTGTGGACAGCCAGACTTGAGAGTGGCTATGCCACACAGGTATTCCCATGGCAAAAATGCTTTTGCAGCCAAGGCAAAGAAATGTCCTCTATTTTGCACTTCATATTAAGTGTGTCCTGTGCAATTAATACAGTTGGGTTGTTTGGGGACCGCGAATTAATTTATCTTATGTTGCTACACTAATGATGTAAGACAGAGGAATGGTGTTCAATTATTTATCCCGCCCCTTAATCTACTGGCGACCAGCACTGGCTTGACATTCATAATTGGGACTTTGTGTCTCAGCACTGGGTTTAGCCCCATCCAGGGGCCGTTCTGACACCCTTTGGTGGAAAAGGTCAGGGCTTGAGACGATGTCACAGCACTTGGGGCAGAGTCATCTTTGGGGTGCCGAGAGGGGGGATTCGTAGGGATTCACTGACCACTTACTGACCAGCTGCTCCGCGGGGAACACAGTGTCTGTCCCAGGTCACTCTTCCCATCTGAACTCCCCTCTCCCCTATCACACGCCCCCCCAGCCGCAGCCTCACCAGTCCTCTGTGGTCTGAAACCCAACCACGTTCTCCTTTCTCCTCACCCACCCACCCTCCCATCTCCACGAAACCCCTTTGATCCCACAACCCAGCAACTCCTACCGTCAGGCTGAGCCTAGAGTTTTCAGGAAGCTGGGCCCCCCTCCCCAGGCATACCCCGTCCTGCCTCCTCTGTGTGCCCGCCGTGGAACACGCTGCATACATCAGCAGCGTCAGTGGGGCCATCACAGGATGCTCCAACCCCACAAGCCTGGGACCTTCTGGAGGGCTGGACCACAACATATTCACCCTGAGCCTTGCCAGACTGCCAGCCTGGGTGCGCTGGAGCTGCTGGTTCTGCTGGGTGGGGAGAGGTGGTCATTTCAAGGCTCATGTGACCACAGGATGCAACTCCACGGTCCCACGGGTCCCTTAACTGACCCCCCAGTATAACCTCCGCCATCACACCCAGATCTTCCCTGGTCTGGACCAGCCGTCCTATATTCTCCCAAGGTCCACTAACGCCCCTGCTACCAACAAGTTCTACAAGCACACCGGACGCCTCACCGCTCGTTCACGACGGACGTTGCCCATCAGGTACCGATTTCAATTCTTCGCCAACAACATGCTACTTATAAGTTCACGACTCATTCTTGTTCTTCTAAGCATTCGCTCCTATTCTTTCTAGATCTTTCCCTATTGCTCCCCAGTCCTGCTTCAGGACTGATTCTTAGCTGAGATATTTGTCCCTAGCCCTCCAGCCAGAGTTAATTCCACGTTCTACCACACTGCTTCCATACCGGGTGAACCTTTATTCTAGCTCACCCCATACTCAGGGAAGCCAGAGGTCCTCCCACGTCTCCCACCGCCAGATCCAGGGCCCCAAGGGCAGTGCCAGCAGGCCCACCTTCTCAATGCTCACAGCACAGCCCTGTCCATGGCCTCCCTAGCCTCTGCTTGGGTGGCCAGGCCTCCACAGTGCCGTGCTCTATACTAGGCCTGGCTGCTATCAGCACCATCTCCCCGTCCCCCACTTGGACCTCTCCCATCCATCCTCCGCACAGTCCAGGAGACACCTGCCTTCAGAGGACATCTAGTTAGGTCTCCTCCAAGGACTTGGCTCAGCATCCCGTCCAGACTCCTAGTGGGTTTATAAGGACCCTCCAGGCTGACCCGTTAGGGTCCTTGGGTTCCTGTGGGCCTCCTCCCCACCTCTGCACTGTGGTCCCCTGGACCCCACATCAGCCCTGCTCTTTCCATCCACTCTGCTTTCTTGGGTGTCTTTCCCTCCACCCTTGGGGTCTGATTTTTCTTCCTCAAAAGCACTTCCTTGAGGAAGATGTCTCTGACCAGCCCCAGCGTGTATCACCTGGGGCATCCTCAGCTTCCTGACAGGTCACCCCAGGCACGGTTATGACCACAGTGACTCTGGCACAGGACAGCAAGCACGTGGAGGGCAGGAAGCCTTGAGCACAGTGCCTGACACACAGTAGGTGTTTAATAAGTGCTTCTCTAATGGTATGTAGTGGGCATTCAATACATGTTTCTTTCATTTATTAGTGAATAACAAGCTAGAGATTCACTTGTGTTCCCAGAAAAATTACTTTCATCAATTACCATAAATACTTTAACTTTTCCAATCCAAAGCTTTAGAATCTATTAGTTTTCTTTCTGTCCTTAGCTATAGCTCTTTGGGGACATTTTTATAGAGTGATTGGAAATCTAAATTTTCCTCTGATATAACTGGGCACCAGATATCTTTTTTACTATTTTATTCCTAAATGTTTTTTAATATATCAATAGTTTCTGCAATATTAGTTGAGGTCAGCCTCTTGGCCTTTAGAGAAAGGATGGTCTAGTTTGAATTCAGCCTCTAGAGAGGCTGAGACAGGGACCTATCTAAAGGCACTGTGAGGTCAGGGCCCTCACGCCTGTTGAGTGCCTGGTACACGCAGTACAAGCACCCCTTGGCCATTAGCCCAGCTGGTCAGCTCCCGAGGACCATGGGCAGCCTGGTGGAGCCTTTGGGGCAGCCACACCAGCATCTCAAAGTTTCTCTGACTCAGCCCGAGAGCCGCACATGGAAGTGGCCTTCTTCCCAACCCCAGGTGACGCTGGCCTTGTGTGCAGCAGGGCTGGGAATTCCTGACCTGGGCAACGCTGCCTTCTCCCTGCCTGTGAGTCAGAAGTGCCCACCATTTAGACCTGCTGGGCTTGCTTCCCTCGTGGCGCACACGGATGGATAAAGGCAGCATCACAAGGGAAGCTGGGGTGAACCAGGGCCCAACAAGACCCTGCACAGTGTTCCCCGTGAAGATCAAGGAAGAACCATCTCATCCCTGCCTCCCTCGCTCCTTACCTTCCGGGGCCTCTCTTTCTATCTGAACACCGTGTTCTTCCTGCGGAGATGCACACAGATCTTGGAAGGGGCAAAGGAACCCTGGTAAAGGGACCTTGGGTTTTGGGAGGCGCTGCTGCTGACTCTCTGTGGGTTCAGAGAGGTCACTAGACTGAGAGCTGTTGCTTGGAGAGCTAGAACCATCTGGAAGGGGGTCTCTAACCAGCTTCCATTCCACTGGGGGAGCAGATACAGTCTCACGTGCTCCTTCTTGTTGCTTCTCGCTGCTTCCAGAAAATACGTTTGGTTCTACTAAAAATAAAATGAGAGTTGTGCTCAAAACATCTGATGAGCCCACATCTGAAGAGCTGCCTTCTGCACTCCAGGCTCTCCCAGAGACAAGCAGATGGAGTGCAGCGCTGCCTGGGGTGAGCGGGGCAGGCGGTGGGGGGCCGCGGATACGGGAGCCACTGATGCCCTGGGCCATATGCTGCCCCAGCAACGACAGCACACGTGGTCACCAGTCCTGGCCAGACGTCTGCGGGTTCCCTCAGAAGCCTTCCACATACACTGCTATCACGTATAAAGCTCTCAAGCGACCATGCTCCCTGGTATACTTAGGAGCCCGGAAACCCTTCTGGACAGTAAATAATTGAGCAGGCAGTTTAGCACACTGACTCTGGGGCCAGATACCTGGGTTCAGTTCCCAGCTCACCTATAAAATTGAGGTTGACACTATAACAAGGTAAGAATATTAGATATCATGTGTCTAATTTTATTATCATATTCATTTTTATTAATTCACCTACTTAAATAATAAGCAATATATTTATATAATCATAATTGATATAGTAAATAACATATATATTATTTATATAAAGACTAAGTGTTAAAATCTAGGCAATACTATAATAAAATAATGATCCAGGTAAGGTGTTTTGTGCAGTAGCTGATACTACTAAGCATGTAATAAATGTTTGTTATCATTATTATTCCATAAACAGTGATGCTACGTATGTCCTATGGCAAGTGTGGAGGCAGGAGGTAACTCATCAGGCGCTTGTGCTCATGTCTAACGCAGCAGTGGGTCTAACACATGTACAGTGTGTTGCTCGTTGCCACAATGTCATATCAAAGGTCTGCAAACCACCTTATATTTATCAGTAGGGGCCTGTTAAGTAAGTTACAGCACTTTGTACTTTGCAGTGGTGAAAAAGAACGAGGTGCTTGTTCTTGTGTAGTCATGGAATCGTCTATAAATGCATTATCAAGTGGGCAAAGAGTGGACAGTGTGTCAGACCTGCCTCCTGAGTCCATGTTTATTTGCTCAGAATATCTCTGGAAGGACCCAGAAGACCCTAGGGACCAAGAGAGGGCAACACGGGATCGGGAACTGGGGGTGGGAGAGAGACTTTCTCTTTTCCTCTTTGCTGATTTTGTACTCTTTTTATTTTCTTTCTTCTTCTTCTTTTAGAATACTCTATACTTGTTTTTTTTTTAATTTGGCCGCACCACATAGTATGTGGAATCCTAGTTCCCTGACCTGGGACTGAACCTGCTCCCCTGCAGCGGAAGCACAGTCTTAACCACTGGATGTCCAGGGAAGTCTCTACTCTATAAATGTTTTAAAGTTATTCACTTTAAATACGGCAGTGACTCCTCACCAGGTGTCATCTCTTCCCAGGGCTGAGGCCCCAAAGTGGAGACAGGCATGCAGGCCTCTGGCATCCAGGGGCAGATGAAAAGGTCCTGGGAACCACTGGCATAGTCAAGATTCTTGGAAGACTCGGGCCGTATTTTCTGAGATGTTTTAGACACAAAAAGGAAATGAGTCCATACTACCAGGCTCTGATTAGAACAGTGACGTCTCTTAAAATGCCAGGTGTCTGCAATCCACTCCAGCCCCATCTTCTCTGAGTCTGGGCACCGTAGCCAGTGAGGACAGGTGGATGGTGGTGAGGCTGGCGGGGCAGGGGCAGACAGAAATCAGGGGTCCCCCCAGTGGGCCTCCTGGCTGTGGGACCAAGGCAGGAGAGCCATCAGGGGGTGGAGCCAGTACGCCTGCTTCCACAAACAAGGGAAGAGCCCCTGGGTCCTCCTGCCTGGAACGTGAGTGCCCCCTCAAACGGTGGTCATTGCTGACCCTGTCATCTGGAGAACAATATGCAGCCGTGAAATTAACAGATGCTTGCTCCTTGGAAGGAAAGCTATGGCAAACCTAGATAAGGTATTAAAAAGCAGAGATATCACTTTGCCAACAAAGGTCCGTATAGTCAAAGCTATGGTTTTTCCAGTAGTCATGTGAGAGTTGGACCATAAAGAAGGCTGAGCGCCAAAGAATTGATGCTTTTGAATTGAGATGCTGGAGAAGACTCTTGAGAGTCTTTTGGACTGCAAGGAGATCAAACCAGCGAATCCTAAAGGAAATCAACCCTAAATATTCATCGGAAGGACTGATGCTGAAGCTGAAGCTCCAATAATTTGGCCACCTGTTATGAAGAACCGACTCATTGGAAAAGACCCTGATGCTGGGAAAGACTGATGGTAAAAGGAGAAGGGGGCAGCAGAAGATGAGATGGTTAGACAGCATCACCGACTCAATGGACATGAATTTGAGCAAATTCTGGGGGATGGTGGAGGAGCCTGGCATGCTGTAGTCCATGGGGTCACAAAGAGTCGGACACGACTTAGTGACCGAACAACAAAAATGGCTCCTATGGCAAAGCTGGGCTTTGCTAATTTATAGAGAAATCTTTACAACTGAGTATTTCAAAAGCCGTCAGTTCTGTGTAAGTATAAAATATCATGGGCGTCCCTGGTGGCTCAGAGGGTAAGTGGGAAAGTAGGTCTTCCTTTCTCTGTGGATTCCTTTTATCAGTTCTTTTAAACAATCAAAAATCAAATTATCGGTGATGTGGTCCCAGGCTGCTAGTTCCATCCTGATATCGATTCTTTCAATTAATGGTTTATTTACAGACTAATTGAGGTCTAACTACCTATCCCACACCTACTTACTTACCTACCTATTAATTAATTTTCTAACTTTTTTATCTGATTTAATGTAAATCCTCATGTGATTATGTGCAAGTCAGATGTTCCAACTGTGACTTGAAAGAGCTAAAACAGATTCCTTGAAGTAGAACGCAGTTGGTAAACTGGGAAAAAGAAAAATGTGTAGTCAAAGAAAAACCTTCCTGACAACATATTGATCAGGCCTTTTTGTGGATTCTGAGAAGCACAACCATCAGCCGTGAAATGATCCCCCAGTGGGGCCCATGCCAGGAAACAAGGTCTTATTCTTCTCATACACTCTGCATGCAGACTGGACTTAAGAGTTCTCTATTCATGGCTCAAATTTAAAACTACATCACCCTCATGAAGACCTGTCACCTCTAAAGGCTCTGCCCTTCGTAGGAGAAGCTGAATCAAACAGCGGCTTCTGCCAGGCATTTCTGTTCCTTGGACTGGAACTCAAAGTGCGCTTCCTGAGCCCGAGGCCTGATGGGGCTGGGCCCTGCAGGTTTCCTTTCAACAGTAACAGCCCCCCCCCCCATTCCCTTCTCTAAAACACATTACCCTCAACTACCCAGCGAGCTCACCTACCCAGAGCCGGGCTGGGCTCTAGGGGGTAAACCAAAACCAACCAAAAAACCTGCCTAACAGCCATGGGTTCCTTCTATATTCGACTGGGGAAGCTTTGCAGAAACTGACACAAAAATCCCCTGGTCAATATAAAAACCGTGCCCAGCATTTTTTCATTTTGGCTGGCTAAAAATTAATTCTGTTTTTTTACTAACATTTTGCAGGTTATTACAGTCAACAGTGACACCTGCCACACCTGTGAAGTCTTCTTAGTAATGTGAGCTTTGTTTTCACTTTCTGTATGAGAATCAATCACTAAGGGTTTTTTTTTTTTTTTTCTGTCTTTTTGTTAAGGTCTAGTATTCACATCATCTGCATCGGAATTATATTCTCAAGAACTAGCATCTTCTGAGACACTAAGGTATATGTCACTCAGACATCAGAGAAAGTATCTGCATCAAACTCCCTGAAAAAATTCTTCTTCACTCACAATTTTGTGATGGGTCACTTTTGAAAATTCTATAGTAATAAACTTGTGTTTATAATATGCACAAGATTGGAACAAAGATCTAAGGGAACAAAATGTGAATGATAACAAAACCACAAGTTGTATAAGGAGCCCTAAATTGTAAGCTCTAACAGCTTTGCACAGTGATGTTAATTGCATCACTCTCTAAAAACATATTGGTAAGTCCCCAGTCAATAACGTTTGAGTAATAAAGATGTATTAATATGTCTCCAGTCAATAATGTGTTAAACTCTTATCTTTAGATCAGTTAAGTCCTCCTTGGGCCATTACACAGTGCTTACTGGCGTTCCTCTAAAGCTCTTTATTTGTTGTGAAATGTATTATTATTTATAATTAAAGATATCAGAGCACCCATGAACCCTCACAGATTAAGCAGAAACTTTCTTGGGCCTCAACGTTTCTACCTGAGCCTCTTCTGGATCATACTTGTCCAGACAGGACCACCTGCCTAGATTTCGAGCTGCCTGAGTCACCACTTTCATCTACAATGTTCCCACCTGCGCAGGTATCCACAGACGGTATATTTTCAATATGGAAAGTCTGAATAGAAAGCACAAAGCCAGCTGTTTTAAGGTAAATACGTTATTGCATCTATTAGGAAAAAGCTTTCAGGAGAAGAGAGTTCAGCAGACTTGCTGGGCCATCACTTCCCTGAGAGTTGATGGGATGTGACTTTGGGGAAGAAGAGCCTCTGCAAACAAGGGGCTGGCCACAGGCGGGGTGGCAGGCAGGGCCGGCAGACAGCAGGAAGCTCAGGGGAGTGGGCTGTGCCAGACTTTGTTCCTGACTCACCATGTCCACCTGCAGACCTCAGAGCTGGGTGCCAGCAGGGCACCTCTCTGTGCTGAAACAAGGGTCCCAAGCTGCCCCAGCTTTAGGGCAGGAGGGCAGTGGGGAGGACAGTGGGGACCTTGCCAACACAGCATCAAGAAGATACTTGAATCTGGGCCAGGCAAGGGTACCGCTGGGGCACGCACTCCTTAGTACAAAAAGCGGAAAAGCTGCCTGAGCCTCAAGATGCTTGGCCTCCGCCGGCCGGAAAGTGCCATAATGAACCAATTTGATAGAAGAAATTTCACTTCTTCTTTCCAAGTATTAAGGAGCCCTATCTTTCGTGTTCTCAGATGAGCCCCTGTTGAGCCATAGCTCCCTGGTTGGCACACAATTCTAATAACTACGGCCCTTTGGCTCACAGTAGGAAATGAGCCAGGGGAGGGTGGTTGCTAAGGGGTGGCAGGGCACATTGAGGTTGGGGGTGGGGGCAGACTAGCACAGCCACCAGGCTCCATCAGTGGGATCGCAAGGGACGAGCGAGAAAACCATAACATCACACATGGGCGCAGAGAGCATCGCTGTTGGAACCTTGACAGCCCAAGGCAGGGAAACGCATCTAGAGAACGCATTTTTTTTGTTGTTGTTTTTTTTTTTTTAATTTTTAATTTTTTTATTTTTACTTTATTTTACTTTACAATACTGTATTGGTTTTGCCATACATTGACATGAATCCACCATGGGTGTATACAAGCTCCCAATCCTGAATCCCCCTCCCACCTCCCACCCCATATCATCACTCTGGATCATCCCTGTGCACCAGCCCCAAGCATCCTGTATCCTGCATCGAACATAGACTGGCACTTCGTTTCTTACATGATAGTATACATGTTTCAATGCCATTCTCCCAAATCATCCCACCCTCTCCCTCTCCCTCTGAGTCCAAAAGTCCGTTCTATACATCTGTGTCTCTTTTGCTGTCTCGCATACAGGGTCATCATTACCATCTTTCTAAATCCCATATATATGTGTTAGTATACTGTATTGGTGTTTTTCTTTCTGGCTTACTTCCCTCTGTATAATCGGCTCCAGTTTCATCCATCTCATTAGAACTGATTCAAATGTATTCTTTTTAATGGTTGAGTAATACTCCATTGTATATATGTACCACAGCTTTCTTATCCATTCATCTGCTGATGGACATCTAGGTTGTTTCCATGTCCTGGCTATTATAAACAGTGCTGCGATGAATACTGGGGTACATGTGTCTCTTTGAATTCTGGTTTCCTCGGTGTGTATGCCCAGCAGTGGGATTGCTGGGTCATAAGGCAGCTCTATTTGCAATTTTTAAAGGAATCTTCACACTTTTTTCCATAATGGCTGTACTAGTTTGCATTCCCACCAACAGTGCAAGAGGGTTCCCTTTTCTCCACATCCTCTCCATCATTTATTGCTTGTAGACTTTTGGATTGCAGCCATTCTGACTGGTGTGAAATGATACCTCATTGTGGTCTTGATTTGCATTTCTCTGATAATGAGTGATGTTGAGCATCTTTTCATGTGTTTGTTAGCCATCCTATGTCTTCTTTGGAGAAATGCCTATTTAGTTCTTTGGCCCATTTTTTGATTGGGTCGTTTATTTTTCTGGAGTTGAGCTGCATATTGCAATATGCAAGTTACTTGTATATTTTTGAGATTAGTTGTTTGTCAGTTGCTTCATTTGCTATTGTTTTCTCCCATTCAGAAGACTGTCTTTTCACCTTGCTTATAGTTTCCTTTGTTGTGTAGAAGCTTTTAATTTCAATTAGATCCCATTTGTTTACTTTTGCTTTTATTTCCAGTATTCTGGGAGGTGGATCACAGAGGATCCTGCTGTGATTTATGTCTTAGAATAATCTATTTCCAGACAGATGAATCTGGTGTCAAAGCTGAAGCAGTTCTCTAGAAAGATATTCTGTAAGGTTTGCGCCTCAGTTCTGTGCACTTTCCTGCCTCTGAAACCAGACCGAAGCTGGCCAGTTAACCAAAGAGACATTTCTAAGCAAAACAGGCTTCCCTGAAGCCACGGCCACATTTTCTTCCACATTTTACTGTTTCGGGAGGTGATATTTTCTCCCCTCAAACGTTAGACCATCATAAAACAGACTCTCTTAGAAATACAGTAACAAGCTTATGTTGATATTTCTGGGTCATCAAAATAAATACCAGCTTCTAAAATCACCTACAGGGGGTCTTAGGCTCTCCTAAAAATCTGATGCTATCTGCCACTACCCTGAGTCACCCCAGACTGCCCTCTACCCATTACCGCTTTTTTAAAGCTCATGTGTCCACATTTTATCCTTAGTTGACCTGTCTGACCTTTCTGCCTCACCTGTGGGCCGACCTGCAGCAAACTCCATCCCTGAGTATCACAGGAAATCAAAGAAGTGAGCTGGGTAGGACTGTGCAGCCATCAAATGAAAGGCTACGCTGGATGGTTCCAGGTGGTGAATCGCAGACTCTTCTCACTTCGGGCAGGATTTTTCTGTCCCTCAGCCCAGGTGGGGTGACAATGAGGGTGAAGAGGTGAGAGGAAGAATCAGAAAGATGATTTCCTAATTTGATTCTTCCTTCTGTATATTTTGTCTGGGATTTGTCTTTAAAGTCACACCTCATCCACTTTGTTATCCAGAATATTGTGCTTAATTCTTCTCTTTGTCAGTTTTCAAAATAAGGAATTGTACCCTGGGCAATGAAAGGTCATTGTATCTTTCATTCAAAATAAGGAACCTGTCTGCCAGTGCAGGAGATGTATTAGATGCAGGTTTGATCTCTGGGTTGGGAAGATCCCCTGGAGAATGAAATGGCAACCCGCTCCAGTATTCATGCCTGGAGAACTCCATGGACAGAGGAAGCCAGTGGGCTACAGTCCCTGGGGTCGCATGGAGTCGGACTCGACTGATGCCACTTAGCACAGCACGTTCTAGCACAGGGACACAGGAGGCTGCTGCTCAGGTGATACTCAGGGATGGAGTTTGCTGTAGGTCGGCCCACAGGTGAGGCAGGAAGGTCAGACAGGTCAACTAAGGATAAAATGTGGACACATGAGCTTTAAAAAAGCGGTAATATGTGGAGGGCAGTCTGGGGTGACTCAGGGTAGTGGCAGATAGCATCAAACCATGCCATCTCAGCTCAAACCATGCCAATTTGTGGATGCAGAGATCACTAAAGAGGAAGAGGCAGTAACCCTGGGTGCTCAGAACAGACCCAATTTCTCCAGCAGGTATGGTTGGCTTGATATTTCCCCCATAGAACAAGACAGAAATCCCCAAACCATCTGCAATCACAGTACACAGAAGATGAAATAAAAGATCCTGTTCATGACCCACAGAGAAACAAGCAAGAGAGCCAGCAAAGAAAAAGCTTTTGCGATGGACAAAGCTGGCGGGTATGTTCTCTGTTTCCTAACCGACCAAGGCTTCACCTTCCGGCAGCGGTTGAAAAGCTGATTTCCTCGTGTGGAAAGGGGTGTCCATGTGGCACCCTGTCTCCCGCCCGATCCAGACTTCTGTTTAAAATCAGCTGGTAACTGGTAATTATTTCAGCACATTTCTGCTAAATTTCTACGCAGAGATGCTGCGACCCAGGCGGGGAGTCAGAGAGAGGGGAAAGGGGGTGGGGTGGGGGGAAGGAGCAAATGGAATAAACAGCTCCTGGCGGAGAGGAGAGGAGAGGAGAGGAGAGGAGAGGGTCAGGAGGGGAAGCTGTGCTCGGACCCGCAAGTCCCAAAGCCCAGCCACACGGCAGGAGCAGAGCTGGAGCCTCCGGGAAGAGGAAAGAAAAGAAATCAGGGGAACAGACAGCAACCTCAAGGTCAGACGGCAAGGATGGAGGGGTGTCCAAAGGCAGCTGGGCCAGTGGAAACGCCCGAGCGGGCCCTTTCTTTGTCAGGAAACAAGGCTTCCTGTCCATGCCAGCCCTTCCTAGACAGTAAACAGGTTTCTCCTACTGTACGCATAAACATTTCTCTCTAAAGGAGGAGACAAACTGGGGAGGGGTGACGACCAAGAAATAAAGCCGACTTGGGAAAAGCGATGGCAGCGGCTACAGCCCTCTGAAGGGAGCCTTCCCTTTTTGGGACCCAGAGCAGATGAGGGGAGGGTGCTGAGCAATGTTAAGATGTCAACGTGGTGTTAAGACAAAAATAGTCAAGCCCTGGGAGTGGAAGAACTCTGGATTCAGAGGGAAAGGGGGAAGAGGCACTATGGTTATTTTTATTGTTTTGGGGTCAAGTTTCAAGAAACCATGTGGGCTACAGCCTCGGTGAAAAACAGTATGGCAGTTTCTTAAAAAACTAAAAATAGAGTTACCATATGATCCTGCAGTCCCACTCCTGGGCATATATCCAGACAAAGCTATACTTCAAAAAGATACAGCCACCTCCTATATCCATAGCAGCTCTGTTTACAACAGCCAAGATATAGAAGCGACCTCAGTGTCCATTGACAGATAAATGGGTCACACACACACACAATGCCATACTACTCAATCATAAAAAAAGAATAATACCATTTGCAGCGACATGGATGGACCTATAGATTATCATAGTAAGTGAATCGGACAAAGACAAATAACATATGATACTGCTTACATGCGGAGTCTAAAAATAAGATACAAATGAGCTTCCTTACATAACAGAAAGCAACCTACTGACAATGAAAATAAATTTATGGTTACCAAAGGGGCAAGGGGGAGAGGTATAAATTAGGAGTGTGAGATTAACCAATATATGCTACTATATATACAATACATAACTCTTACAGCACTGGGAACGCTGCTCAATATTTTGCGAAAACCTACAAGGGAAAAGAATCTGAAAAAGAATTAGATATGCATTTCAACCACTGTGCCGTATACCCGAAAATAACATTATAAATTAATTATACTTCCATTTAAAAAAAGATGGCATGTGTGGAGTCTGCACGCAGCCCTCATATAAAGGGTCATGCATGCATTTACTGCGGAGAGCAATGTAGATTATTCTGTCCCAAAGACAGTGTCTAGAATGGTCACTGGGTCACTGGACAGAGCTGTTTTTCCAGTTATCATAATCCTCAAGTCTTAAGACTATTGAACAAAAATCTGAACACATACACATATTTGGAAGTCAAAAATATATACATACATACATATGCACACGTGAATACACACACACACACCTGCCAGATGTCTAATAAAAGGATTACCTGGGCTTTCTTGCAGGTGATAAGAGGGATATTCCACTCAATGATTAGCTCACACCTTTCAACCTGACACTGAGGAAGGAGTCCCAGACAATCGACAGTCCCATAATTCTTTATACCAAAGCATGAATTATATTCTCAAAGCACAGAAAAAGAGCATTTTAAGCTTTTATCAAAACTCGTGGCTAAAGTTTCCAGAGGCGACTATTTGAGGGGATGTTTTTTTTTTCAGTAAGGGATATTTCCTTTTAAAAAATTTTCTAAATTATAAAAGCCATAATCACTGTCAAATTTGAAACACTGAAAAGAATAGTCTTTTGGAGTCTGTGAGAGAAGGCGAGGGTGGGATGATTTGAGAGGGTAGCGTTGAAACGTGTATATTATCATATGCGAAGCAGATTGCCGGTCCAGGTTCGATGCATGAGACAGGGTGCTCGGGGCTGGTGCACTGGGATGACCCTGAGGGATGGGATGGGGAGGGAGGTGGGAGGGGGGTTCAGGATGGGGAATACATGTGTGCCCATGGCTGATTCATGTCGATGTTTGGCTAAAACCACTACAATATTGTAAAGTAATTAGCCTCCTATTAAATTAATTTTTTAAAAAAAGAAAAAGTAGAAATCATTGACAATCTGTCACTCACAGAAACCTTCACAGTGGTTTTCTCAGGGAGGTGTAGCACATTTCTAGTGAAATAACACACGACTGTTTCCCTGCCATCTCCATTTTGGACACAGCTTATAACTAGACAGGATCACCGTCTGCCACACCAGTGGTACGTAAGAGCAGGGGCTCACTAGCACCACCGTTTGGGAGGAGGCATTGCCATTGATGGCCACCTTTCCATTTTGCTTGATAATTCTGGCAGCTTTCACCTCTCCTCCTCCCCTTGCTTTGCTTGGGAGCTCTGAGCATTATCAAGCAAGTAACACTAGACACTAGAAACTGATGTAAAACTCAGACTGAACTTCGAGGTGTCAATGGAAGCAAGAGAGAAGAAGCTTGGTTAAGGCTCCTGCAGAGGAAACTGCCCGCTCAGAGCCAGCTGTCTTCCCAAAGTGTGTGTGTGCGTGGCATGTGTGGTACGTGTGGCGTGTGTGGGTGTGGTGTACATGTGGTATGTGTGGTGTGTGCATGTGTGGTGATGGGGAGGAGCTTCCAGGTCAGACTTTTACCCCACTACCTGCTCTTTCAAAGAAATTGCTTGACCTCCTTATCTTCAGCAAATATCCACAGACTACCTACTATGTACCAGGTACTGACGTAGATAGAGCACCTAGGAGGCAGCAGCAAAAACAGCAAAACTCCTGGCCTCATGTCAAGGACAGCTCACTCCAGCCCCTCCTACAACCAAGGGCCATCACTTCCACTCCACCTCCCTCCAAACCAATGACATCACCTCCACTCCAGCCCTTTCTACAACCAATGACATCACCTCCACTCCTACAACCAATGACCATCACGTCCACTCCTATAACCAATGACATCACCTCCACTCCTATAACCAATGACATCTCCTCCATTCCAGCCCTTCCTACAACCAATGACATCACCTCCACTCCTACAACCAATGACATCACCTCCACTCCTACAACCAATGACATCTCCTCCACTCCTATAAACAATGACATCTCCTCCATTCCAGCCCTTCCTACAACCAATGACCATCACGTCCACTCCTATAACCAATGACATCACCTCCACTCCTATAAACAATGACATCTCCTCCATTCCAGCCCTTCCTACAACCAATGACATCACCTCCACTCCTACAACCAATGACATCACCTCCACTACTACAACCAATGACATCACCTCCATTCCTACACTCAATGACATCACCTCCACTCCTATAACCAATGACATCACCTCCACTCCTATAAACAATGACATCTCCTCCATTCCAGCCCTTCCTACAACCAATGACATCACCTCCACTCCTACAACCAATGACATCACCTCCACTACAACAACCAATGACATCACCTCCACTCCTACACTCAATGACATCACCTCCACTCCAGTCCCCACTCCTACACCACATCCCATCCCTGAAATGTCTCCATACCCAAAGCTTCCTCTCCTCTGAACCAGTAAATTAAAACCTCCCACTCTCTGATGACATCCAACAACTCTTTCAATTCACAGAATGTTGCTCTCTCCACGTCTTAAACATTATCACTGATGACCTCAAGTTCCCACCATCTCTGGTAGACTCAGTTGGTTGCCTAATCAATATCCATTCTTATATTTTTTCTTACTTAGAGAATCTTCATTTTGTTCAAGGTGATCATAGGCCTAGTGAAAAACCGCATCTTGTTCTGGTAGGCTATTGCTCTGGCCAGTGAGAAATAAGCAGAAGTCCTTTGGAAGAACTTCTGGGAGGGTCTCAAGAGGGGATGTTCACTGGGTATTCACTATGGATGTAGACGTGATGGCTGGGAATCCTGGCAACTATTCCACAAGCATCGCAATGAGGGTCACACCTGAACGACTCTGGAGCAGAAAGACAGATACTTGAACTTCTGAGGACACTGTGGGCCTCCCATACCTGCCCCAGACTGCCCACTCCTGGATTTCTTTTACAACAAAAATAAACTCTTCCATTCTCAAGCCACTGCTTTTTGGATGTGTTGTTACTCAAAACTAAACACAAGTCATAATTGATTGGAGCCCACCTACCGAGGTAGGAGTCTGGACTGGTGCAGTTTGTGGTAGCATGCTTCAGGATCACAGAGAGACCTTGTTGAAATCCATTATCTGGGGCAGCCCAGCTCCAGTGTTTCCAGCTTAGTAGATACAAAGAGGAGCCCGGAAGTGTACATTTCTCCCAGGTAGTGGTACTGAGGCTTCTATTCCAGGAACCACACTTTGAGAACTACTAAGCGAGGTTAAAGTGCAATTAAAAAAAAAAGAACAAAAACAAGCACCTGGCTACTAAAACTGTGAGCTAGGAAGGCCAGCACTGACCACACCTGGAGCCTTATACAGAGGCGGAGCCTCAGCCCTCACCTCTGACCTACTGAGTCGGAATCGGCCTTGGAAGCCCCTTCCCAGGTGGCCGCAGCACAAGGTACAGGCCCAGAGCCAGCCCATGCGGCTTTCCTCATCAAAGAGCCCCCTGGAGGCACCACCTTGGCCTCTGCTACCGTGACCCCGGAGTTTAGGAGAAAAGGCGCAGAGACTGCACTGGCCCATCACGGCTCCCACTCCCAAGCCTTCCAATTGCTCAGCTGCAGTGACCACGGCAGGCTGTCAAAGTGGAGGGATGAACAGTCCTGCCATGTGCCTACAAGGAGAGCAAGAATGTGGAGCAGCAGTGGTAGAGACTCCCAGACCAGCCTCCTGGTTTCCCAGCCTCTCTTATTCCGTCAGCTGCTCTCAGACTAGGGACTGAGGACGTTCAAAAAGGAACAAGTACAAAGGGAGCAATAAACGAGGTGTTTGGGATGAACAGACACACTACTGAAAACCTACCGCATAACACGGGGAACTGTACTCAATATCTTATAAAAGGGCTTCCCCAGCGGCTCACTGGCTGAAGGATCCACCTGCAATGCAGAAGATATGGGAGACACAGGTTCGATCCCTGGATGGGGAAGATGCCCTAGAGGAGGGCATGGCAACCCACTCCAGTATTCTCGCCTGGAGAATCCCCGTGGGCTGATGAGCTCGGTGGGCTACAGTCCACAGGGTCACAAAGAGTCAGACATGACTGAAGGGACTTAGCGTGCATGCGTGCATACATACATAACTGAAAAGTGTATGCATACACACTACATATGCACACATACATAAAACTGAATCACTTTATTGGACACTTGAAACTCCCCACAACACTGAAAATTAATCACACTTCAATTTTAAAAAGGTACAAGTAAAAATGTAACCATAGAACAAGGACCCAAACCTTCTTATTAATAAAAACTAGGAGAAAATTATAAACAAAAAGTAATGAATACATATCTTAGAGATGAACAAATAACCAAAAAAAATCACAAATTTATGACAAAGTTGGCACTAAACATCAGTCATTCCATGAATACAAATGGACTTAACTCACTTATTAAAAGAAAAAGCCCACACAGCTTGCAAGGCAGGGAATGCTGGCAATGCCCAGCAGAATCGCAGGTGGACTTACCCTTTAGCCCAGAAATGCCCCGACCAGGAACCCACTCTAGTGGACTCACAGGTGGTCCAGAGACCTAGCCTGCATTATCAGATGGTTTGCTCTGGTCCTCTGTCAGCAAGCAAGCCAAGGGCAAAAAGCACACATCTAAGGACTCAGGCTCAGGCCCCTGGGGAGTCGCGGCCCCATCACAGAACCAGCAGATGTCACTTGGACAGACCAGGCAAGGATCTGCCCAACAGCTAACTCTGACTCCATCATTGACGTGAGGGGTTGCTGTCTGTTCTGAGAAGTCCGATGACCCAACAGTGAATGAGCCCGATGGGTGGGAGCTGACTGAGAGAGCCCAGTGGCGTCTTCTAGTCAATGAACATGTCAAAGTGACACAGAAAAAGCCATTCAGAAAGCCAAGGGCAGCAAAATACTAAATGGGCTAATGTCTGTGACGAGACCAGGCAGTTCAGGGAGGCCTCCAGCCAAAGCAGCCAGTAGGGGCTCATCCAGAGACGATGAAGCCCAGGTGGAGGCCTCCGTCCCTCTGACTGGTCTGTCCCTGAGCAGTCCACCCACAGGTACCTCTTGATGTACCCACATTTTGAAACACCCTCCCCACTAGGGCTTCCACGCTTGGAGGCTGGATGTGGGCACATCCCCACGTGGCCTCCAGCCCCAGCACGGCCGTCATTCTTGTCTGGACGGCTTGTTCTCTGGCAATTACTTGAATATATCCTGCGGTTCCCCTGCCCTATAAAAATGAGTAGAAAATGGGCATATGCGTCTGCATGGGGCTCATTTAGTATAATTAAGATGAAGATGGAAATCATCAGGTGTTAGAAGTAGCAAATCTTTAACCTTAAAGCAGCGGTCATTGGACATAGGCCAGAAATTGGTTGATTCCATGCTGAGTGGTAAAGGAAATGAGCAAAATTAAAGAGCCATTTTGAAGTGCTTAAAACGATCAAAGTCTGGGCCTAAAGAGTGAGTTATAAAATCAGGGATTTTATAGTACCACTGAGGGCTCTGATCTCAGAACTCCCTTTCCCAATGTGTCTTCCTGTCCACAGTTTCCACGTGCAGTTCCGGACTCTGGCTGTAAGGAATCCCCTATTTCAGTGCTTTGTGGGGTTGGGGCCAGGAAGGAGACAGGCTTGTCTGACACACAATGCCTCCACTTCCTGCCTTCCCAGGTCAGGCAGGTTCCTCCTACCAACCCCAGCCAGATCCTTGATTCCATCCCAGGATCTGGAAACCCCATTTGGAGAAGATATAAATACTTCTGAGGGTTCCATGTCAGAACAGGAAGTGAATTCCAAGGCTGTGGGATTCCCATGGAAAAGGCTCTGGGTTCTCCTTCTCAGAGCTATGGGAACCCGCTGGAAGCATTCTCTTGTCTGGCTGATGGCATTTTTCTGGTTTTCTCAGATGCTTTTTACAAACCTCAATCATGTCAACCCAAACTCAGCTGGAAACATGTGGCCCTGAGTGCATCTTTTTCTAAGAACACTGCACCCTTTGAAGAACTATTTTTGAAAATCATGATTGGAGAGACTCCCCAAGGCCTCTGCAGAGAAGCACAGGCCACGTGAAAACAGCAATGAAGAATAAATCAAGCAGTCGAAAGAGGCTGGACCAGGGCCGGCCAGGCCACAGTCGGTACACAGAGGCTGAGGCTCTGATGCTGGCCTCCATCTCCTAAGACCACGAGGCTCATATATTTCAGGTCCTTTCATCCCCTACGTCCCCTCCCCAAAGGACCATCATCTCCCAATGAGATAAACAGGTGGTGTCACAACTGAAAGCACTCACTTTCCAATCCCTTTCATTTCATGAGAACGTCCTCACATTTACTTCTTGTCACAAGGAATAAAATGTATTCTGTTTATGGGCTTGCCTTGAGAGACCACTTAGGTTTCAAAAAAATGGAAAGATGCTTAACTGTTTCTTAAATGCAACAGTGAGTATCTGCGTCTAGTAGAAGCATTTCCCTTATATCCTAAAGAGAGGAGGATAAAACTAAACTTATCATCGTCTTGTTGAAAATCATCATTTTGGAGTAAAGTGGAGAGTGCAGAATTGCAAAAAACGACAAGTCCTTCTGAACTAATATATCTCTGGGGAGAAGATATCTGTGGGGAGAAGAGCGAGGCCCCGCATATTTTCACTCTTCCTACCTGTCTCACATTTGCTGGAGAGGAAATCATTTTCCTGCGACATTTTTAAATGTTCAGTTAATACAGCTGAGTGTCGCTTTATATAAACTGGCAACTCTGGCAGTGAATTACACAGAATGATGGTAGGATGTGCACTTTTCTTCCATATCAACCCCTTCTGCATTTTCTTGGGGGTCATAACGTCTGTTTTATTCTTGATTTCAAAGTAGGAAGAAAAATAATCAGTGGACTGGTTTTTATTGGGCTTTTAGATCCCTAAACACCCCAACTAAGTTTTCCAAAAACTTCTCTTAGGAAGGTAGGTTGCCATGTTGCACACCCTCTGGTTCTATCCAGTTCCTGCTCTCCCCTGGGGCTACCCTGGTGGCTCAGTGGTAAAGAATCCACCTGCAAAGTAGAAGGCCCGGGTTCGATCCCTGAGTTGGGAAGATCTCTGAAGAAGGGAATGGCAACCCACACCAGTATCCTCGCCTGGAGAATCCCATGGACAGAGGAGCCTGGTGGGCTCGAGTCCTCTGAGCCATTCTGCTTTTCCTGATGCCTTTCAAAGGACTCTTGGGGGTCAAGCTGCAGAGTAAATAGAGCACTCTTCCAAAAGTGACTTTGCAGGCAGTTGGTCTTTAGGCTGCATTGGTGCTTGCTGATTTAAGAAAATGTTTTTTAAATGGTTGTTAGCATGGTACATGTTAGCTTTAGGGGAAGCATGGCAAGGGGCACAAGAAAACTGTCCTATTTTGGCATGATGTCCCTAAGTCTAAAATTAGTGCAAATGTAAACATTGTAAAAAATAGTAGTTTGTGATAAGTCAAAAAATTTTTCAGAGTAACAGGTTTCAGACAGTCACTCTTGAGAAATTTGTACTATGACGATCTATGTTGATCGTCACCCAAACGGCATGAACACATTTGTAATATCCCATGCATCTCAACATTGTCTACAGTTTCCATCAATTTGCTGGTGAGCAGAGATTGGTCATCAGTTACTTGGAATCCCACCAAGGTCAGGTCCACTGACCTGGTATCTGCATGACCCCTCAGAAAGGGGGGGACACTAATCCACCCAGAATGCCAAGTTTACAACCCAAAGTCACCTCAGAAAGATGGAAGACACTTGGAACACAAGTGGTGAAAAGAATTAGCACACACCCCTAGAAATCTGGGGTCTACTTCCTCCTGGTTCTGCCTTCCTTTAACCAATGATGGCGCACAGGTCAGCCTGCCTGTTTGGCCTCAAGTTACTCATCTATACAACGAGATAATAACCATCCTGCTCTGTGAGAAGGACATAGGGCATTATGAAAACTCAGAAAGAATAATGCACTGAGAGAAGCTGAGCCGTCGTTGGAGTCTACGCAGCACTAAAGTGGCCCATATCTAAGGAGCTCAGGCATGTGCTCAGCCATGTCCGACTCTCTGCCACTGTGTAGGCTATAGACAACCAGTCTCCTCTGCCCATGGAATTTTCCTGGCAAGACTATTAGAGTGGGTTCCGTTCAGTCACTCAGTCGTGTCCAACTCTTTGTGACCCCATGGACCATAGCATGCCAGGCTTCCCTGTCCATCACCAACTCCTGGAGTTTACTCAAACTCATGTCCATTGAATCGGTGATGCCAACCAACCACCTCATCCTCTGTCGTCCCCTTCTCCTCCTGCCTTCAATCTTTCCCAGCATCAGGGTCTTTTCCAGTGAGTCAGTTATTTGCATCAGGTGGCCAAAGTATTGGAGTTGCAGTTTCAGCATCTGCCCTTCCAATGAACACCCAGGACTGATCTCCTTTAGGAAGGACTGGTTGGATCTCCTTGCAGTCCAAGGAACTCTCAAGAGTCTTCTCCAACACCACAGTTCAAAAGCATCAATTCTTCGGTGCTCAGCTTTCTTTGTAGTTCAACTCTCACATCCATACATGACCACTGGAAAAACCATAGCTTTGACTAGATAGACCTTTGTTGGCAAAGCAATGTCTCTGCATTTTAATATGCTGTCTAGGTTGGTCATAACCATTTCCTATTCCAGGGGATCTTCCTGACCCAGAGACTGAACCCACGTCTCCTGAGACTCCTGCATTGGTAGGCAGATTCTTTACCACTAGTGCCACCCAGGAAGTCCATATCTAAAGCACAGCCCTAAAAATATAATCCTTAAGGGATATAAAAAGACTTACTTTCAAACTCAGGGGAAAATATACACACAAGGAGACGTAGAGAGGCAGGAAGACAGTTTGTTCAGTCTTTGACTCGTGACCATCCGTACGCCCTAAGTCTATTTCCTGTCCATCTCGCTAAGTTACTGGCTGAAGGTCAGGGGAGGCCTACGTGGGTTAGGTTTAGGGGGGCTTCTCTCAGTGGGATGAGAACTGTCCTTTGAGTGGGACAAGCCCAGCCATCCTTCTGGCCCTACAGCAGCTCTGGGTGAGGGGCTCCGGCCCCCAGCCCCAGTGGCCGTGGTCTGGCCCTTGACTGTGCCCCTTCCTTGCGTTGCAGAGGAAAAGCAGGAGCTTTTGTGCTGGGGAGAAAAAAGGATGTGGAGCTACCGCAGGGAGATAGATCAGAAGCCCTCTGCTAGGGGGAGCTTCAGATGCAAAACTGAGCCTGAAGGAGGAACACAGCCCCCGCCTCATCTGCATCTACCCTTTAACCCCTCTTATCTCCAAAGATGCCCTGATCACTTCAGTCAGATTTAAAGGGATGTGGACAGCTGCACTGGGACGGGGAGGGGAGAGGAGCACACAGTGAGATTCAGGCCCAACCTCCGCCCAGCTCCAGGCCTCTGGGAGCAACCAACACAGAAACAGAGTTTCTTAGCAAAGTCCAGTCTGAAGTTCTAGGGTCACACAGGATGCTCCAGACCTGGGGGAGACAATGTAGTGAGAAGGGGTCCAATCAGCAATGTGTGGGTCTCTCAACAAGCAGGGCAGATCCCACCCTGCCTGGAACTGGAGGGCATAAGGTGGGCCAGAGGAGGCCCCTTCGGGTGCTGAGCTCCCAGAAGACCCTGATGGCTCATCCCAACGCATCCTGAGCGGGGTCTGACATGGGCAGACCCACCGCGAGGGGCATGGCTGGTGCAGGCATTGCAGACGGCCCTCACCTTGACCACTGGCCTGTGTTATTTACGCACTCAGGGATGGCTCCTTTCCTTCACCAAGAGGCCTTTCTCCCATTAAGGCTAATGGGAGTCATGTGGCTGAAATGAAGGCATTTCATTTTCCAGATTTTCTAAAAATAAAATGTGGTGACGGAAAACATATGTATTGTTTCTATTTGGGATTGTGAAAACACAAACAAAAGGAACCAGAAAGAGTCACAGCCCGATCCTTGTTGATTATACTAGCAGACAGAGTTATTTGCCACCACATAGGTGTAGGTGTGGGGTGATCTGAAACCAGGCTCAGTTTGTTATATAAGCATAGTGTAAGTAATGCTTTTGCTTTTTAATTCCTTGAAAAAATCACCCCATCTTTTCTTTGATGACCAGGATACTCAAAGGGTGTTTTTTTTTTTTTTTCCTTTGAGTTACTAGACCAAGGAATGGTCATATGTTATGGTTCAAAATAGGAGCTATAGTCCAGAAAAAGATTACTATAAAGAAAATTACTAAAAAAGGAATTTTATATTCTGAATGACTTTCATGATTCACTTGCAATTATATATGGTAAGGATTTAAAAAGTACCTCCTGGATATTAAAAAAAAAAATCAAAGTTAAAAACATTTACAAATATCCTTTTTAAGTGACATGGTTGAAGAAAAGGTAGTGATAAAAATGTTAATAGCATTCGAACTACCAACCGCACCACGGGCCAAACTCAAAGCTTGACAGAAGAGCAGCATGTAAAGTGACTCCTGGTCTGCTTCATCTCACTAAGTACAGCACGTTTTAAAAACTGGGTACATTTGGTCAGCCTTCCATTGACGAGAACATTTCTCGTTTACACTGAGAAGCATCTTCCTGTTTCACTTTTCTGTTGCTTGAATTCATGGGAACTTGAAGCACAGCTACAGCTCGGTGCACAACCTGGTCCAGGGCGCGCAACCTACAGACACATCCAGACTGCCTGCCAGCGAAGCTTTCTCCTGCGGACTTGCGAACGTACGGCAGTCTACTCAGCGCCTTATACACTCGAACATGATTAAATTAGGACTGGAGCAAAGCATCCTGTCCCCAGTGTCTTTGCCCACATGCTTAGTCACTCAGTTGTGTCTGACTCTGCAACTCCACAGACAGGAGTCCTCTGTTCAGGAATCACCAGGCAAGAATACTGGAGTGGATTGCCATTTCCTACTCCAGGGGATCTTCCAGACTCAGGGGATCAAACCTGTGTCTCCTGCATTGGCAGGCAGATTCTTTACCATTGAGCCACCAAGGAAGCCTCATACAAGGTCTTCAGTTCAGTTCAGTTCATTTCAGTCGCTCAGTCGTGTCCGACTCTTTGCGACCCCATGAATCGCAGCACGCCAGGCCTCCCTGTCCATCACCAACTCCCGGAGTTCACTCAGACTCACATCCATCGAGTCAGTAATGCCATCCAGCCATCTCATCCTCGGTCGTCCCCTTCTCCTCCTGCCCCAAATCCCTCCCAGCATCAGAGTCTTTTCCAATGAGCCAACTCTTCGCATGAGGTGGCCAAAGTACTGCAGTTTCACCTTTAGCATCATTCCTTCCAAAGAACACCCAGGACTGATCTCCTTTAGAATGGACTGGTTGGATCTCCTCGCAGTCCAAGGGACTCTCAAGAGTCTTCTCCAACACCACAGTTCAAAAGCATCAATTCTTCAGTGCTCAGCCTTCTTCACAGTCCAACTCTCACATCCATACATGACCACTGGAAAAACCATAGCCTTGACTAGACGGACATTTGTTGGCAAAATAATGTCTCTGCTTTTGAATATACTATCTAGGTTGGTCATAACTTTCCTTCACAGGAGTAACCGTCTTTCAATTTCATGGCTGCAGTCACCATCTGCAGTGATTTTGGAGCCCAAAATAATAAAGTCTGACACTGTTTCCACCGTTTCTCCATCTATTTCCCATGAAGTGATGGGACCAGATGCCATGATCTTTGTTTTCTGAATGTTGAGCTTTAAGCCAACTTTTTCACTCTCCACTTTCACTTTCATCAAGAGGCTTTTTAGTTCCTCTTCACTTTCTGCCATAACGGTGGTGTCATCTGCATAGCTGAGGTTATTGATATTTCTCCTGGCAATCTTGATTACAGCTTGTGCTTCTTCCAGCCCAGTGTTTCTCATGATGTACTCTGCACAGAAGTTAAATAAGCAGGGTGACAATATACAGCCTTGACGTACTCCTTTTCCTATTTGAAACCAGTCTGTTGTTCCATGTCCAGTTCTAACTGTTGCTTCCTGACCTGCATATAGGTTTCTCAAGAGGCAGGTCAGGTGGTCTGGTATTCCCATCTCGTGAAGAATTTTCCACAGTTTATTGTGATCCGCACAGTCAAAGGCTATGGCATAGTCAATAAAGCAGAACTGGATGTTTTTCTGGAACTTTCTTGCTTTTTCCATGATCCAGCAGATGTTGGCAATTCGATCTCTGGTTCTGCTGCCTTTTCTAAAACCAGCCTGAACATCTGGAAGTTCACGGTTCCCATATTGCTGAAGCCTGGCTTGGAGAATTTTGAGCATTACTTAGAAGCGAAAAGCAAAGGAAAAAAGAAAGATACAAGCATCTGAATGCAGAGTTCCAGAGAATAGCAAGAAGACATAAGAAAGTCTTCCTCAGTGATCAATGCAAAGAAATAGAGGAAAACAACAGAATGGGAAAGACTAGAGATCTCGTCAAGAAAATTAGAGATACGAAGGGAACATTTCATGCAAAGATGGGCTTGAAAAAGGACAGAAATGGTATGGACCTAACAGAAACAGAAGATATTAAGAAGAGATGGCAAGAATACACGGAAGAACTATACAAAAAATATCTTCACGACCAAGATAATCACGATGGTGTGATGACTCACCTAGAGCCAGACATCCTCGAATGTGAAGTCAAGTGGGTCTTAGAAAGCATCACTACAAACAAAGCTAGTGGAGGTGATGGAATTCCAGTTGAGCTATTTCAAATCCTGAAAGATGATGCTGTGAAAGTGCTGCACTCAATATGCCAGACAATTTGGAAAACCCAGCAGTGGCCACAGGACTGGAAAAGGTCAGTTTTCATTCCAATCCCAAAGAAAGGCAATGCCAAAGAATGCTCCAACTACTGCACAGTTGCACTCATCTCACACACTAGTAAAGTAATACAGGGTCTTATTAATGCCCAAATCTAGGCAGTCCCTTAATTCCCTCCTTCCTTCTGCTTCACATGGACTCCATCAGCAAGTCTGTGTAAGTCCACCCACCTAAAAGCTACCTGGACCATGCCTGCTCCCCCATCTCCACTCATGGTACTCCCCTGGGTAGCTCTCCTGCTCTGCTGACTTTCCTGCTCCCACCTGAGATCTTGAGAAATTGTAAGTCAAATCATGACAATCCTCTGCTTAAATCTCGCCCGTGGCTTTCCACTGCACCTAAAATACATCTCAGACTCCTCCCCATGTGATCTGCCCATCTTCTTGAGCTCACATGACCCCTCCACTGGCCTCTCTCCTTGCCCCCTGCCCATCCCAGCCCCACTGGTTTCAGCCTTGTCCCTTGAATGTACCCCTTCCATCCTTCATCACATCAGGGCTTCTCACCAGTCGCTCCTTTGGTCTAGAAATGCTCCTCCTTTCTGCCTTCACAAGGCGGACTCCTCCTCATCACGCAGATCTCGGCTGAAATGCCCTTGCTCAGGGATACCTTCCAGACCCCTCTAAGAAGCCAGCAAGTGGCCAGCTCAGTCACATCACCTGATTCTAATGCTGTCCTAAAGCTCTATCGCCACCTGAAATTTCTCCTGTTCATGCTTCTCCTTGTTGTCCATCTCTGTCAGCCACTCAACAGGAAGCTCCACGTGAGCGGGGGCCTTGCTTTGCCTGCTGCAGTGCCCAGGTGACACCCCGCCCGTGCAAGAAATGTTTGTCAAGTGACGCATCGTCATTTAACTGATGGTGCCCGTCCTTCAGGGCTTTTAGCCTGTGAGGAGCCTGGTAACATCCTGAAGTCTCACTTGCCTACCAGATAATAATAATGAAGAGACACAGAATCTCTACCCAAAATTATCATCAGGGAAATTTTGACAGCTTGTTAGGGGTGAACATTAACTTAATAATTCACAGGTATTTCTTAGGTGCCTCCTGTGGTCAGGTATGACCTAAGCAAAGGCAGAAGCAAGTTGGGGACTATGGGACAGGTTAAATGCCTTAAACTTGAGGGTACATCCATCCTCACTCTTACAATAATGAAAAGGTTATTTTAGAGGAGCCTGAGTTCTCGCAATTTCAATGGCCTTAAGGAAAGGAACAATGAAACTAAGTCTAAGTCCTAAAAAGCAGGCCATTTCTTACTCTTCTGGCCCTTTGTTTTCTAAATCATCCACCCTGCCCAGGAAGGTGCTAGAAAACTCGCTTGTCTTAACTGGGCCATCATATCATCAGACACCGAATATCAATTTAGCCTAAAGTGACAAGGAGGGAAGCAGGAATGCTGGGTTGTGGGCATCCCAGGCCAACGGATACTGGACATTAGCAAACAGTCAGATGTACAGCTCCCACTAGAACCATTTCACTATGGACATCAGCTCATGCCCTTTTCTTCTCCAAAAAGTTTGCAAACTAAAAGTGGCAAACTTGACCAATTCCATCTCCACACTCTCTGCAGGCTGTCTTAGCAGAAGCACAGATGGATAGAAAATTAGACAAAAGCCAGGTGGACAGAAAACAGGAGACAGAGAAGCAAAGAGCTCAATTACACTTTGACTGAAATCATTTGCTTTCTAAATAGCTGGGGGTCGTCACTATGGCTTTCCCCTGGATTTGAAATTACACATTTTCCATTTCTGACATGACCACCGGACTAGCCATGTGAGGGCAATTTTCAGAAAGGAAGGAGCAGATCAGCTTTCCAGGCCACTTAGACCAGACAGCGAACCCTGATGCGTCACCAGGGAGAGCAAGATGGTCCGACTTTGTCTGAGATTAGAAGGGGGGTGGGGTGTGCATTTCCTTGCAAGAAAAATTAAACCAAATTTTAAAGGGAAGTTTCTCTGCTGGAAAAGGAGTTAAGGACTGAGTTTGGTTTGGGTGACCCTTAATTTTAAGTTTCCTGCACCTGTGGATATTAGGCACTCCTGCTGAACAGTATTTAACAACAGGCAACATTCAGAAATTTGATGCATTTTAAGGTTACTGTCTGGAAGGTATTGCTGACTGAAGTAACACAATGCAAGACAGTTAAATAGCTTATACTCCAATGAAGCTGATATTAAATAAATCTTTTAAAAAGCAAGACTGCTTACCATGCTGATAGGCGTGTGGCCAGCAGGTTTTGCATGAGGCCAGGACAGCTGGGAGTCACACGGAATTAAAGTAAGAGCACTTCATGCTTGGCAGGTGAAGCCCCAGTGAAGTATGCCCTAGCACACTTAGCATGCTGGTCTTTGCTAGTCTCTTGACTTGCAGCCTAATTTCTTTTGGTTGAGAAACTAATCCAACTCAGCTGAAGAGATAAGTTTTTTTGTGCTTTAAGTTTTATAATGTAATTAACAATTCACATCCAATTACATCACATTAAAAATTCTTTTCCAATCCTTTCTCTACTATTCCTAGACTCAGTGGCCGTGTGCTAACTGGATTGATGCTCAGGAGAAGAGCAGAAAACTCATTGGCAAGCATGGACCCGAGCCTGCCGTGATCAGCAATATTTTAGTCTAGTCAAAATTGTCTCAAAGTACACGCCTACTTTCAGCTTGTGATTTGAGATCAACGGGTGTCTTTCTGTAAGGAAACCCTAAGAAAATAGGACCATGTCTTCAGAATGAGGTTTTCACATTAGCTGCGTGAACATGGCTTTCATACTAATCACCTCATTCCTCGTAGCCCCGGAGAGCTCCAGGGGGCCCCAGAAGGAAGACTGAAAGCTTTGCTATGGATCTCCCTCCACAGGCTTCCCTGGTGGCTCAGACAGTAAAGAATCCACCTCCAGTGCAGGAGACCTGGGTTTGATCCCTAGAAGGAAATGACAACCCACTTCAGTATTCTTGCCTGGAGAATTTCATGGACAGAAGAGCCTGGTGGGCTACAGTCCATGGGGTCGCAAAGAGTTGGACACAACTGAACTGACTTAGCATGTAGGCACGCACACACATGCTCTCCACACTGGGTTCTGAACTGCTTCTCCATCCCTGTATCCTGTTTGCAACCCTTCAACCTCTAGGGATCCAGGTACATATTCTGTTTGTCATTCTCCACGATATTCTGCTCGTCTGTACCTCTCCTGGGTACATTGGTCCTCAGTGTCAACTTTTCCCTGGCACTTCACCAGTTCACTCACTGGAGACCAACCCCTCCCACTCTGCAGGCTCAGCACAGACTGTGGGTTGCACCATCAGCCTGACTGTGACGCATTTCGCATTCCCCTCGTCTCATTGGCCAGTGTAACTTGGGACAGAGAAGGTTGTCCTTCTCTTCCCTGTATCACCAATAGTGCAGAGCACAGCAAGGGTATTTGCAGCGAAACTTTAACACAATGTGTTCAAGTTACATTTAAGGTTTCTCCATGAGCTTGCCAGTTCCCTCTAGATCCATTATTATTTTGTGTGGTCATAACAACTTCAATTCTCGAAAGACAATAAAAGTCAGAACGCAGTAGAGGGAATGTCAAGTGAAGTTCAAAACGACTTCGGGCTCAGGACGCAGAGGCCCAAATGGGGATGGCGAGTCATCAAGGGCCCTGGTGACATTAAACAGTGCATTAAAGACTCCTGGGAAAAACCTACCACTCAAAGAGCAGAAGGGAAGATGGAACAGAAGACAATCTCCAAGGCAGGAAATACACACAGTCAATAAACAAGCAGATACAGTTGACCTTGAGCAATACAGGGCGTTGGGGGCACTGACATCAGAACCTCGTAACTTTACAGTCAGCGCTCCATATAGCTGCCCCACATGCGCAGAATCAACCAACAGCAGACCGTGTGATACTGAGGTATTCAGCACCGGAAAAATCTGCATACAGGTGGATCTGCTCAGTTCAGGGCCAACTGTACGTCTGTCTTGCAATGTGAAATTAGTCGAGAAGATACTTTCACCTATCAAACAGCAAAGGGTAAAGATCTATGTGTCCCTTTCTAGAGAGAAAATAAGCAGCCAGAGGCTCTCCTGCAAAGCCACTGGCAGCACACGCTGCGGCAGCATTTTTGTAAATAGTTGGCAATATAGAATCAAAGGCCACAAAGAATTTCAAGTCATTTACCCAGTGATTCTGCTTCCAGGAATGTGAGCTCTAGATAACCTGATCTGAGGACAAATAGATTGAAGGAGACAAAACCTAGCTCCTGAGAATGTGGGACTAGACACTGCATAGACACTCAATTCATAATTTCAAATCATTTACCCAATGATTTTCCTTCTCGGATTACAGCTTAAGAACACAAGCAGTGTGGTCAAAACTGTACACACACAACACATTAAGTATTATTTGTACATAAGTATCATTAAGTATCGTACATTAAGTATCATGGTGAAAATTAGGAAACTAAATGCCCAATGTTAATTGTTTAAAAATTTGTTACCACATGATCTGAATGTTAGACAGTTATCTCATATGCTCACAGAGAAGTTTTAATAGCATAGAAAACAGGTCATTTTGATTCATACCTAAATAAAACCTATAATGTTAGAAAAAGCTTAAAAAGTCAACAACAATAAAACCTCAAGAATAGACACAATTTACGTCTACTTGTGTAAATGAAGAGACATTCAATGTAGGAAACTAGTATTGCAAGAATGTCCATTAATTTATAGATTTAATTATTGCAGCTCCTGCCCCAAAATCCTAAAATTATTTTTTATGGTAACCAACTTAACAAAATTCTACTAGAAAAAAATAAAGGAACGCAATCTTTTATTTCCTGTAATATGGTACATATTACATAGTATGTAATATTACAAAATACATATGTAATAAATACATATTACATAAATACATAGCCAAAAACAACTAAAAATCTTAGACACAAACATAAATACATATTTACCCATATAGCTCAGCTTGTAGAATAGTAAAGAAAGGCTTCAGAGCTCAGGTGGGGGAACAAATCCGGCTGCCCTAAAGGCAACTGCTGGTTGCTGGCCACCTGGAGCTCTGGATCTGAGGACAGAGTGAAGGAAATGATAATGTGGGACTAGACACCGCATAGATGCTCCATTCACAATCACAGCCTCGGGGCCAGATACACACAACACATCTCGTGCGAGCAGCTACGGCTGAAAAGGCAGCGTCATGTGAGTGCACTTTAGAGGGCATGGAAGTCTCTGGAGGAACTCTCCTCCACCTAGGACTCAATTTCCACAGATAAAGTCCCAGTGGGCATGAGCTCAGGTCCACAGCAACAATGTCCTAACATGTGAATCAGAAATCACAACACATCCTAGGAACAGTCACCATAAGCATGGGTCAGCAGATGAGCTAGATTATAGAATCAGATCTGCAGATACTGAGGACACTAGAAATACCAGATACAGGACATGAAATCATGGCATGTTTCAAGGAATAAAAGAGCTAATCAGAAGTATGAAGAACAAGAGACTACAAAGCTTAAGAGTGATTTTGAAGAAACAAAAAGTCAAAAATACAGCAACTGAGATTCAAAACTCTGATGAACACAGGTAGAGCTGAAAGCACAATGAGTGAGGTAGAATACAAACCTAAAAAAGGTTACTGAATGTGCTGTCAGGAGTCCAACACATAGAAAGTGTGAAAGACAGGCTATGAGGAAGGGGGATGGAATAAGACCGTGGGAAATAATCTGATCAGAATTGAAAGGAGAAAATGGAACAAACGAAGGAGAGGAAATCCAGACATGACTGGGACATCTCCACAACTATGAAAAAGAACCATCAGATCTACGGAGTACAACAACCAAAGAGAAAACCCACATCTAGAAACATCATAGTGAAGTGTAACATCAAACAGAAAGAGAAGACCTTAAAGGCAGCTCAAAGGAAAGGCACGCAGATGTGACGACTAGACTTATAGCTACTTTCTCCAAGTTACAGTCCAGGCCTAAGGCATTCGGATGATATTTTCAGAGGGCTGAGAGGAAATAATTGTAGATGTTAGAATTGCATACCATGAAAAGTCTTCTTTCAAGAACACAGTAAAAAGAAGATGTTTTTAGAATTTCTGCTTTGCTCAACTCCCAAACACACCTGGGAGAGTTGACCATCAAAAGTCCCTTCACTGTGGATGTATCACCAAGAAGATGTACCACCTAACACATGTACTTTAGAAAGATGGAAACTGCTGTCAACAGCAAAGGTCTACATGCACAAAGAAATGGCGAGCACAAAAGTGGCAAGCATAAGGCAAAGCTAAACACTGATCTTAGGAAAGTAACATTCAACTTGGAGGAGCCACAGAAACAAAACAAGATGGAACCGAAACATGTAATAGAAGGGATGTATCTGTCTGGGATCATGGATAGCTAAAGTGCTCTAAGTGAATAAACGGTTTGGGACATGATTCAAAATACTCATCATCTCTTGGCTTTGTTAGGTTCACATGTTACAATTTCTAGCTGGTAACTGAAATGATAAAAATAAATAGTGTAATTTCCAAATAGCAGAGAAAAAAAATAGAATGAGAAAAAAACCAATTCAATACAGGGCTATTAAAAAGATAGAAAACCTAAAAAATATGATGTAAATAAATAACCCATATGTATCAATAATCAAAATGAGTATAAATGGTCTAGATTTTCTAGTTAAAATAAATACATAAGGTAGCTAATAAAATTTTGCAAAAAAGAAAAACAAAACAGTAATGGTCATAATCTAATCTTTCTCTGTCAGATATTAAGCTTATCATGAAGCTACAATTAAAACAAAGTGAAACTGGAGTACGGGCTTTCCCAGCGGCTCAGCGGGAAAGAATGCTCCTGTAGTGCAGGAGACATGGATCCCCTGACGGAAGGCACAGCAACCAACTCCAGCATTCTTTCCTAGAGAATCCCATGGACAGAGGAGCCTGGTGAGCGACAGTCCACATGGTTGCAAAGAATTGGACGTGACTGGAGTGACTGGACATGCGCACACGATACTGGAGTATATGCAGAAAACATTCAGAATGGAATGAAAAAACTTGCATATCAAAACTGGAAGGAAATTTTTATCTTGAACTGATTATATAAAAACATTTGATATGAGCATTTAATCTAAGCTTCCCCCTTAGGCTAAAAAATTAAAAAGAAGAAATTCAGGAGAGAGCAAATAGACACATAGGAATAATAAAGCTAAAAGCAGAATAGTGTAGTAGAAAATCAAAAAATAAGAGAAAAATGAATGGGTTAAAACCTAGATCTTTGAAAAACATCAGTAAAATGGATAAACCTCTAGCTAGACTGAACAAGTCTTCCCTGATGGCTGAGTGTGTAAAGAATCTGTCTGTAATGCAGGAGACACAGGAGAGGTGAGTTCGACCCCTGGGTCAGGAAGATCCCTTGGAGAAGGAAATAGCAGCCCATTCCAGTATTCTTGCCTGAGAAGTCCCATGGACAGGGGAGCCTGTGGGTTCTAGTTCATTGGGTCACAAAGTGTTGGACACAGCTGAGTGAGTAACCACACAGACTGATCAAGAAAAAAGACACAGATTACCAGTATCAGGAATAAACGTGGGCACATCACTACACATCCCAGGATAACAAGAAAATATTATGAACAACTTTATGGCAATAATTTCAACAACTTGATGAAATGGTAAATTCCTTGAAAGACACAAATTATCAGACTCAAGAAGCCACAGAAACCCTGACTAGTCATATAGCAATTAAAGGAACTGAATTCATAATTAAAGTGTTCCCACAAGGAAAACTTCAAGCCAAAATGACTTCACTGTTGATTTCTACAAACCACTCAAGAAATAATGTTCATCTTCCAAAATTTCTTTCAGAAATAGAGAACACTTCCCAGTTACCAGTTTATTATATAAAGCTAGTATTTTCCTGATATCAAAACAAAAATCATTTCAAAAAAAGAAAATGGCATGCCAACATTCCTTAAGAGCATAAATGAAAAAAAAATTTCCTAAAAGATTAGCAAATAGAATTCAGCAATATATTTATTTTTAAATTATAGTGCATCATGGCTAAATAGAGTTTAGCCTAGAAATATACAGGTAATTTGACATATGAAAATCCATATAATTCCCCATACTTACAAAATAAAGGAGAAAAACTATATTATTATCCTAACAGGTATGTTAAAATTATGTCAGTTTCAACATCCATGCATGATAAAAAGCTTTTATCACTTTAGGAATAGAAATAAACAACAGAAGATCCTGAATATAAAACTGGCAAAGGATTTGGAAGACAGCTACGCTTCTCCACTACACCACCACCACTAAAACTGGCAAAGGATTTGAAAAGACACTTCTTCAAAAAAGATATGTGAATGGCCAATAGGCACATAAAAAGACGTTCAACATTGCTAGATCACTAGGGAAACGCAAATCAAAACCACAATGAGATGCCGCTTTTCACCTGTTGGAATGACTATTACAGAAAAACAAGACAAAATGTGCTGGCAAGGGTGTGGAGAAGCTGTCCGTCTCCCGAGAATAGAAAAAGGTGCAACCGTTATGGAAAACAGTAGGGCGGTTCCTCAGAAAATTAAACGGCAATTCTGCTTCTGCGTAGATACCCAGGAGAATCAAAAGCAGAAACTCAGACCTTTGCACACCTGTGTTCGCAGCACCATTGTTCACATCAGTCAAAATGTGGAAGCAACCCAGGTACCCATCAAGAGGTGAACGGGATGAACTAACTACAGCATTATCCATACAACGGAGTATGATCCAGCCTTGATAAGGTTTCAGATTCTGACTCATGAGACAACATGGATGAACCCTGAGGACATGATGCTAAGTGAAATAAGCCTCACAAAAGGGTAGACACTGTTAAGATTCCACCGATACAAGGTGCCTACAAAAGGGAAGTTCATAGAAACACAGTAGAACGGTGGTTCCTGAGGACTGGGAGTAGGGGGTATAATCGATGTTTAATGGATGTGGAGCTTCATTTTTGCAAGATGAAAATATGTCTGTGGATGAATGGGGGTGATGGTTGCAAAACAAAGTGAATACACTTAATGCCATGGAACTGAACACAGCTAAAGTATTAAAATGGTGAGTGTTGTATTATATATATTTTATGTATTTATACGTATTTATACATGTATTATATATCTTTTTTTTTAATTTTTATTTTTACTTTATTTTACTTTACAATACTGTATTGGTTTTGCCATACATTGACATGAATCCACCACGGGTGTACATGCATTCCCAAACATGAACCCCCCCTCCCACCTCCCTCCCCATAGCATCTCTCTGGGTCATCACCGTGCACCAGCCCCAAGCTTTCTGTATCCTGCGTCGGACATAGACTGGCGATTCGATTCTTACATGACAGTATACATGTTACAATGCCATTCTCCCAAATCATCCCACCCTCTCCCTCTCCCTCTGAGTCCAAAAGTCCGTTATACACATCTGTGTCTTTTTTGCTGTCTTGCATACAGGGTCATCATTGCCATCTTTCTAAATTCCATATATATATATATCTTTTATATATATGTATTATATATATTTATCAGAGTGAATAAAGAAAGAGAATAAATTAGGAATAAAAGGAAACTTCTTCAACTTGGTAGATGAAATCTTCTCTATTCAGTCCTTACAGCTAACCAGGAAATAGTCAAAAATGCTCACTTTCATCCCTTCTATTTTTATTCAACATTTTACTGTGTCTTAGTGCAATCAGCCAAGAAAAAAAGGAATTAAAGGAATCAAGATGGAAAAAGAGTAAGTAAAACTCTGTTTATACATAATATTATCATGCACATAGAAAATCCTAAGGAATCTACAAAAAAACAGTATTACAATTATTAAGTGCTTTTAGCAAGGATGCAGCCTGGAAAATCCCATGGACAGAGGAGCCTAGAAGGCTGCAGTCCATGGGGTCACTGAGGGTCAGACACGACTGAGCGACTTCCCTTTCACTTTTCACTTTCATGCATTGGAGAAGGAAATGGCACCCCACTCCAGTGTTCTTGCCTGGAGGATCCCAGGGACGGGGGAGCCTGGTGGGCTGCCGTCTATGGGGTCGCACAGCAGTAGCAGCTTTTGAGGTCACCATGCAGATACCAGTTCTGTGTAACTAAAAAATGTTGGAAATTAAATTTGTAAAAAATCAGTGTGATGCATTTATAGCAGCATTCAGAATATGAAATAAATAAGGATACATTCAACAAAATATGTGAAAGATCTTTATAATAAAAACAACAAAATACTGAAGAGAGAAATTAGAGATCTTTACAGTGACATGGAAGAATTTCAAAGGCCTTAGTCTGAGTGAAAAAAATCTTATACAAAGAAAATCCAAGTTGCCTTAATTTATATAAACTCTAGGATAACAACAGAAAAAAATAATCTGTGATTTCTTGAAGCTGGGGTCGGAAGTAAGTTGACTGAAAAGGAGTCAAATGTTTCTCTGAGGTGAGAGAAATATTCTGCATATCAATGTGGTATTGGTTACATGGACATATATGTTAAATGTGTACACTTTATGTGAATTATACCTCAATGTAACTATTGTACCTCAATACAGCTAATCAAAAATTAAAAAGCAGAATGTAGGATTAGATTGAGAGAGCATTTTTAAAATATAAAATTAAAATTTGAAAAAAAGGTATAATGGTAGCCAGAGTGTTTCACTGCCTGAATTCTGCAGTAATGCAATACATGAAATGCTAACATTTTAATTTAGGAGCATCTGAAAGATTCTCCATCGTTCAAATCCATAGATGCTAGTAGGATGGCTTTTGCAAGTCATATAATATTCAAGTGGCATGAAAATTTCTAGAAGAAAAAAACTACATAAGTCAGGAAAATCCTTGTATAAAACCCAAATTCTATAAGTGATTGGCGTTTCCAACCAGGAAAGAAATAATGGCTTATTCCATCAATAGCCACAGACAACTGGCAAACATTTATGAAAACAGATCCCAACCTTACCCCAGCTGAGAAAACACATTCAGAGGGATTACGGATTCAAATAAAGGAGCTAGAGAGAAATGGCCTAGAAAAGGCCATTGTAACCCTGTCAGTGAGAACAAAGGGGAAGAGATTAGGAAGATAAAAACATCTGAATGTCAAAAATTACCATAAACAGACATGATGACTAAATGCAACGTGGTGTCCTGGATGGGGTCCTGGAACAGAAAAAGGACATTAGTGGAAAAACTGGTGAAACCTGAAGAAAGTCTGTAGTTTAGTTAATAACACTGTGGCAACACGAATTGCTTAGTTCAGCGATTCTCAAAACGCGAGTGATTTTGCTCCCCAGGGAACACTTAGCGATGTCTGGAGACGTTTTTGTTTGTAAACTAGGGAGCCTTTGTAAACTAGCATCTCATGGGCAGAGGCCAGGGACACTGCTAAATATCCTTCAGTTCACAAGATCTAAGCATCATCCAGCCCAAGATGCCAGCAGTGCCAAGGCTGAGCAACTCTGGCTTAGACAAAAAGTCCTGGGATTATAAGGAGAAGCTGCATATACAGGATACACAGGCTCTCTGTGTACTATCTGTGGAACTCTCCTGATAACCTAAAATTATTTCAAAATCCAAAGTTTAAAAAGCAATGGTAAACATTAAAATGTAAATACAAAGGCTATATTTAACATAAAGATTCAAAAGGAAAAAAAGCTGAAGAAAAAAATGACCAAAGAAAACACAGAGGAAATTTATAGAAGAAGAAACACAGATGTGTAACAAACACATGAGAAAGTTTAACATCTCCATAAAAAAAAATACAAATTAATATGCATGCTAAGTCACTTCAGTCATGTCCGACTCTTTGTGGCCCCATGGACTGCAGCCCCCCAGGTGCCTGTGTCCATGGGATTCTCCAGACAAGAATACTGGAGTGGGTGGGTTGCCATGCTCTCCTCCAGGGGATCTTCCCGACCCAGGGATCAAACCCATGTTTCTTACGTCTCCTGCATTGGCAGGAAGGTTCTTTACCTCTAGTGCCACCTGAGAAATTTATATATATATTTATATATATATATATATCATAAAGATTATTTTTCACTTATCAAAATCACATGAAAGTTTTGTAATGTTAATACCCAATGCCTGCAGATTTTCAAGGCAGCCACTATTTAGGTATTGATAGTGTAGCTTGACACAACTGTTACAGAGTATCATTTGGAAGTCAATATTAGAAAGCCTTAGAATTGTGCCTTTCCTTTGACCGAGAAATTCTAGGACTCTTGACTTAAAGGAATCACATGAAATGCCCTCAAAAATTTCTCTACAAGGACATTTATCAACACACTGTTATAAACAGGCAAAAATGAAAACAATCTATTTAACAGGAAGATTTTCAAAAAATAGCTTAGGTAAATCCTTACAACAGAAGCCTTGGCAGCTATCAAATGATTGATAGAGGAACATGGAGGACATGAAAGGAAACTTGACAGTCAATTGCTGAGAAAAAGCAACCTCTAAAATGATGTTTTGCATGATCCTCTGTTAAGAAAAGGAAAGAAAAATTAAAAAAAAACCTGTTGCATAGATGAGATGATCCGACTAAAATATTAACAGTGATGTTTATCTGAGGGTAGTGGTGGTATGGTTGGTTTTTACTTTCCTCCATTTGCTTATCAACATTTTAATTTTTACAACGGGCACGCTTTTTTATGTTTTCTATAAGAGGGGGCAAAAACTTTACAAAAGCAATGGAATTGGAATGTACTCCTTTTTCTAAGGTGTATTCCCCGGATGGTTTTAGACCTGGAGAGACACCATGGTGTGACCAGCAGTGCCAGCAGCCAAGAGAGATCTTGTGGCTGCGAAAATCAGAACAGGCTTTGCCACAACCCATTACCTCGTCACAGATTCTCCCTGAGGTCTTGCTCAGCTCTAGCTCCCAAATGCACAGCCCTGTGGTGCTCAGTGTCTTTTTTGGACCACTTCTCCCAAACTCTGCTGCCCGGGCTCTGACGCTCCACTTTCCACAGCTCCTTTGCTTCCATTTCTGAGCTGAGGCGGGTCACTTGGTACACGCACATGTATTTATGCAGGTGCAGGACAGGACGCTGCAGGACCTCAAAGTCATTTGTTTACTCTCTACACAGGCTGTCTGAATGAAACCATCTAAATATGGTCCATTGATACTCAAAACATGGATAAGCCTCTACCTTTCATCAGAGTCATTTATCAGTTGAACAGACCCCAAAGGTTTCATACCACCTATTTCTTGCATTCCCCTGGTTGTTCCCAGGGTGATCTATATCTGGAATGCTTTTCCTTACAGAATATTGTGACCACGTCCTCTTTCCAAGACCATGTCTCAGTTGATTTCATGCAGACAGCCCAGATGATATCGAAGCCTGGTGATGATAATGAAGTGTAGAGTTCCCACCGTCCACCATACAGCCCAGCGCTCTTCATGTAAATGACCTCACTGAGGATGCAAGGCCAGAAACCAACCGAAAGAAACTCAGGTGGGTCTCATTCCCAAATTCATGGGGCTTCTGCCGGGTGACCCTATCACTGTTTCTCAACCATGTAGAGAGGGTTGATCTGCAGATTTCTATTTCAAAGAGCAGACCATTATCCTATCAGTCGGCTGCGGGCCTTGGGGCTTCCCAGGTGGCCCTCATGGTAGAGAACCTGCCTGCCGATGCAGGAGACACAAGAGATGTGGTTTGACCCCCGGGTCAGGAAGATCCCCTGGAGGAGGGGATGGCAACCCACTCCAGCATTCTTGTTTGGAGGATCCCATGGACTGAGGATCCTGGTAGGCTACCATCCATAGCGTCGCAGTGGACACAACTCAAGTGACTTAGCATGCACACGGGGCCCTTGAATCCTTTTCTCTTCATCTATCTCAGGCAAACCCGAGCAAGTGGCCCATGAGAATCAGCATTTCCTAAGCAACATGGGACACAACCCATTCGTATAAATTGAGGGGGTTACTCAGAAAGAAGGAAAAAAAAATACACACATAAACCCTTTTTCTCCATAGAGACAGCTAGGGTGGCTGACATGAGCAAACTTTAAAGACCAGATAGACTCTGGGGAACGTTCTGAATGTCACATTATAGGGAAAATCTCACCAAGCCTTACCAAAGTAATAAATAGAAATAAACCCCCACCTCCAAAAACCCTTCAAAATATTTTTAATATTGTTCATGCATTTTCTATTTTTTTACATTTGACCATCTGAAGGATAATAAAGTTCTTCCTTGAACAAAATTTGATTATTCTTACTAAGTTCTTGGAGAGAGACAATATTTTGAGAATTTTCCCCCTCCATTTTAAAACAAAGCAGGAAGGTTTTCACTTTATGTTCACAACCTACCTCTGGACAGTGAATCTTACATGGCTCGCCACCCTTTCCTGGCCAGAGAGGTTTTGGACATGATCCCAGGGAGAGGTGATCAAGAAGAAAAGGCAGCAAGCTTTTAAGTGACCCTGACATCAGCAAGGCTTTGTGGGGTCATCAGAATGGCCTGCACCCAGCACCCAGCACCCAGGTCCTGAGCACGTGTGCTGGGCTCCATGGCTCACTGCTGGGTATGGAGGGCTCACGGCCATTAACTCGGACTTAGATTCTGACCTCCAGGACAGTACTGTCTAGAAGAAGAAAAATGGCCCTCAAGACACAGCAAATATATGACATTAGAAGGCAACTGAATTCTTGGGAGTTGAGTCCTGAAGAGGGGACTGGGAAGACGCCCTGAGGCTACGTCACGGTGTGCTGGGCCCTGAGGCTTGCCAAGCAGGTGGTCCCCAGTTCCGGCGGGCTACAGGGAGCCTGCACACAGAGCAGGCCTGGGGTTCTCCCCGAAGGATGACTCCGTCGCTTCTCCCCCAACCCAAATGCATTCTGGAGACATCTGTGCTTGTCCCCACTGCGCAGGGGGTCTATTGGCATCTCGTGGGTAAGGCTAGGGATGCTGTGAAACATCCTGCGGTGCACAGACAGCCCCAACAACAGAGAATGATCTGGCCCCAAATGCTGATGCTGCCAAGGAGGAGAGACGGAAGGCAACACTGGGGTAGGGGGCACTGAGTCAGCTATGGTCAAGGTCACGGTGAGAAGCAGGAATCACGAAGCAAAATGTTCCCTCTCACTAGCGACCATGGAAACACCAGCCCAAATCTCAACAGAGCAGCACTTTTCCATTTGGAAATTTGGGAGAATTTGCAAATTAATACCTAATCTTGGCCAAGCATGTACAGAAAGGCACTCACCTAGGCTTCTCTTGGAGTCTAAATTGGCATGTGTGTCCAGGACCTTAAAAAGGCTGATACTCTCTGATAGACGTTCCATTTCAAGGGTATTTTTTTTTTTTTAAGGGAAATAACTCAGCACACAGAAAGCCTTATAAGCCCAGTGTTGACATCAGTATTACTCCAAAAAGTGAAAAACGAGTAATTACTTTAAGGACCAACAATGAAGAACTAGTTAAACTATGATATATCCATAAAGCACACCCCAGCACAGTCAATGAAAGCTATCTTCATAAAGTCCTGTTAATATCAGGGAAAATTTATGAGACAGCATTGAGTGGCAGAGACCCAGAGGGAAATTACATATGCAGCAGGATCTCAGCCATTTGTGGGCAAAAAACAGACGTGCCTAGAAAGAGAAAGGAAGACAAGACACCAAAATGTGAAACGTGATTACTTAAGGGGACTGAGCTTTTTATTTTGCTCTTTGTTATTCATAGTTGCCTATAATGTATTAGAGTCAGGAAAATAAATCTCCTGGTGCACAGAAATTTCATGAAGATAAAGGTTTGAGTGAGGAGAGTGGCTGTGGTCATGGAGAAAAAGGGATGGGCATCAGAGACTTTCTACTTTCCACTTTTCTTTAATGTGGAAGCAAGGAAGAGGGAGGAAGCAAAGCTGACACTAACTCATGAGCCTGGGAGCCAGGAGGTGACCCTTGCCGAGAGCAGGAGGAAATCTGAGCAGAAAGCAGCCGCAGTGGTCTGAGACATGCCATCAGAAGGTCATGGAACACAGCCAGAGGCATGAGCGCCCCACCCGGTAGCTGTGCATTCCTGGAAAAACGAAGGTAATTTGTGTACCTTTCCTACAAACTTTCAGGGAGGAGTAACTAGATTAAAACCCATGAGTATCTGGGACAGCGCAGGACACACAGCAAGACCACAGAAATAAGAGAGGGGCCTTGGTGATTGTCGTATTCGTGTGGAGTTGAAACGGCGGCTCTTGTCAGACCTTTACACCTTAGCGTGCCCAGGTCCCTGTTGCCTCCTATCCTTCTCTTTTCCTAGATGCTCTCAAACACTGCTGTGGCATAAAACAGCGCCTCTAGGGAGACCATCCCCCAAACCATAACTCTATCCTGGAACACTGGTTTGGCTCTGGATTCATGGGTCCAACTGTCAGCTTGCAGCTTGTACCTACGTGTTCCACTGACACTCCAGACAGAACCTGTCCTCACGGTACCTGGGATCTCCTACACCTCTCTCCTCACATTCTCTCCATCTGATAACAAGCTTCTCCCCTGTTATTCAACATATGTGAAGAACTCTTAAAATTTAACTGTCAGAAAGCAAACAACTCAAAAAAAAAAAAAAAAAAACCAGACCAAAACTTTTTATAGACACGTCACCAAAGAAGACACACAGATGGAAAATAAGCGTATGGAAAGATGGTCGTCACATATTACCAGGGAATTGCAAATTACAACAAGAAGAAGATACACTACGCAACTATTAGAACAGTCACAGTCCAGAACACTGACACCACCAAATGCTGGCAAGGACATCGAGTTACCAGAACTCTCATTCATTACTGGTGAGAATGCAAAATGGTGCAGCCACCTTGGAAGACAGTTTGGCAGGTTCTTACAAAACCAGACATACTCTTACCATGTGATCTGGCAATCATATTTCTTGGTATTTCCCAAAGGAGTTGAAAACTTATGTCTGCACAAAAAACTATACATGGATGTTTATAGCAGCTTCATTCATAATTGCCAAAAACTTGGAAGCAGTCAAGATATCCTTGATTAGGTCAATAGATTAATAAAATGTGGTCCATCCAGACAATGGAATATTATTCATACTTCAAATGAAATGAGCTTTCACACAATGGAAAGACATGGAGGGGTTTTAAATGCCTATTAGTAAGTGAAAGAAGCCAATTTGAAAAGGCTGTGTATAGCATGATTCCAAGTATACGACATTTTGGAAAGGGCAAAATTATGGAGTCAGTAAAAGGATCAGTGGTTGCCAGAGTTTGGGTGGGGAAGGATGAATACAGGGAACACAGAGGATTTTGGGGGGCAGTGAGACTATTCTATATGATCCATGTCATTATACATTTTTTTCCAAACTCATCGGAGGTCCACACCAGGAGTGAACCCAAATAAAAGCTATGGACTTTGGGTGGCAATGATTCATCAATGTAGGTTCATCAGTTGTAGCAAATACATCACTCTGCTGGTGGATGTGGAGAGCAGGGGAGGCTGTGAATGGGGTGGGGGGGATCTCTGCACCTTCCTCTCAATTTGGCTGTGAACCCAGAACTGCTCGAAAACACAAAGTCTTCTTTAAAAGCCCCCAAATCTCCCAGCGCCCGAGCTGGGAAGTCGGATGTCACCCTTGCCACTCCCATCCCCCTCCTGACCGCATCAGCACTCAAGACCTGTGAATTCCACCATCAGACTACTTCCCCAGCCTCCATCCTCCCATATGACCCTCCTCTACTCCATTGCAATGACCCCATCTCCTTTATCCCTCACCTTCCAAAAGGTAAAGGGGATTGTCTTAAAGCATACACCATATCACTACATCTCACTGCTGTTAGGATAAAATTGTCAGTCCTTATTCTGGTCTCAAAACCCCGATCCGAACCATTTCACGAGCTTCCTTCTTCAGCCTCGTGGTCCTGCTTGCTATGCTGCAGACACATTGGCCTTCTCAGCATCTCAAAGATGCCAAGCTCATCTCTGCCCAGAAACATCCTCACATGCTGGTCCCTCATGGATATGCTTCTCAAGAATCACATACAGGGACTTCCCTGGTAGTCCAGGGGTTAAGACTTTGCCTTCCAATGCAAGGGGTGAGGGTTTGATCCCTGGTCAGGGAGACAAGGTCCCACATACCAGAAAACCAAAACTTGAAACAAGCAGTATTGGAACAAATTCAATAAAGTCTTTAAAAATGATTCACATCAAAGATCTTTATAAAAAAACAACCACATACACACACTCCTGCATATAAAATAGGTAGCCACCGAGGGCCTCCTGCAGAGCAGGGAACGCTGCTCAATACTCTGTAATAAACAATACGGGAAAACCATCTGAAAAGGGAAGAATGAATGTATACGTGTAACTGAATCACTTTGCTGTGCACCTGAAGCTAACACGACACTGCAAATCAAGGATTCTCCAATAAAATTGTGAAAATAAAAAAGTCCCTTCCGCAGAAAGATCATCTTGGTGAGTCCCCTCTTCTAAACGAAACCTTCCTTGTTGCTCTCTCACGGTCCTCTCCTCACCGACCACAATCTATGATGACATACATATTTAGGGGTATCGTTGGACGTCTGTGTCCCCAGCAGAGTGTAACCTGCGTGGTGAGCTGACCATGTCTGGGTTTCCTGTCCACTCTGTGGAACGGAAGGCTTGCCCACGGCCCCCACGGGAGGGAGGGAAGGTTGTCTAGACAGGGGTCTGGTCTGGCGCTGCCAGGAGGTGCCGGGGCTGGACACACATCACACCCACTTATCAACGACGGGGCGGTGGGGGGGTGGGTGGCATGCAAGTACCTAATTTTGCTGCTGATGTGTAAAGAGACAGGAGAGCCGCGTACCAAGGATGAGCCTCAGCCGGGACATACCTCTGGGGAGGGGGAGGGAAGAATCAGAGGAAGCCAGACAGGGACGGGTGAGAGAGGCAGAGGAGACCCCAGAGTAAGTGAGGTCGCCAGGAGAGAGCTTTGCCCTTTGACCCTGAGTATCTCTCCAACCCGACAACCAGACGTGTCTGAGCAGCTACTGTGACAGAAACCCAGAGCCAGGAGAATGCGTAAGTTCACGTCCTAGGAGAGGGGAGCTCAAGAGAGAGTTCATCTGTGTCTCTCGACTGGAGGGAGGAGACCTGCCCACAGTCGCCCGGAGTGCACCCCTGAGAGGGGCTGGCGCACCTTTTCTGTAAAGACGCAGTGGTAAATACGGCAAGCTTTGTGGGTCAGTCTCTGTCCCAGCCACCCAACACCACCAGGCAGTGCAACGCGGCCACAGAACAAGAGTGTGAAGGGGCGGCCGTGGCTGCGTCCCGTGGTGCTGGAGAAGACCCCCTCGTACAGCAAGGGGCTCAAACCAGTCCCTCCTAAAGGAAATCAACCCTGAATACTTGTTGGAAGGGCTGATGCTGAAGCTCCAATACTTTGGCCACCTGATGTGAAGAGCTGACTCATCAGAAAAGACTCTGAACCTGGTAAAGGTTGAAGGCAAAAGGAGAAGGGAGGGGCGGCAGAGGATGAGATGGTTAGACAGCATCTCCAACTCAAAGGACATGAATCTCAGCAAAGGCCGGGAGATAGGGAAGGACAGAGAGGTCTGGCGTGCAAAGACTTAGAGAGTGAGCAACAAAGTCCCAGTGAAACTTGATTTACAAGGACAGGCCGAGGGCTGGTTCAGTCCCGGGCTGAGGTTTTCTCCTCCTGCTCTCAGCGGTTGCTGCACACCAGGGGGCCCGTTCCATTGTCCGCTCATCAGCGGATTCTAAGGCTCCCTGGCTGCTCTTGCTATGAACGGTAACACAGACTGCGAAATCTCATTCTTCTCAAGTCTCCTCTTACTCCTTCCCAGCAAGCAGGCACCGCCCTAAGATCGCGCACCTGGTCCTTGGCCACCCCCCACCACGGCAGGAGGGCGTGCGGTCCCCGTGTGAGTGCTGGCCAGGCGCTGGGCAGTAGGGTGCAAGGCTCGCCCTCTGGTTGAGAAGGTCTGAGAGGCGAGGAGCCTCAGGACTCTGCAGAGGGTTAGACGCATCCTGCGGGCACTTCCAGCCACTGAGGGCACTGCCCTCCCATCCTATCCTTGGCACAACAGCCCCTGAACCTGACTGCTTCTCAGCACCCCTGCCACCCTGTGCCCAAGTCACTGCTCTCAGCTCCACTGTTCATATACGTTTGTTGAGTGAATGTCAGTAGTAGGATCAGTTAGGAAGAGTAAGAGCTTTCCCAAATGGAAGCTACACCCCAAGAAAACATTCCAAGAAAGGTTTTGGGGAAATCAGCATCAGTGACGAGAGAAAGAGGGCTTTCCTAAGCAAAGAGAACAGCAGGGAGAAGGCAGAGAGGGCGAAATGAGAAGCAAGTGCCTCTGGGGAGTGGGGCAGTGAAGAGCGGATCTGCTTGAGTAACCCAAAGGGCTTAGGTTTTTTGGAGACTCTATTAAAACAAACAAACAAATAAAGAAAAACCCAAACAAAAATGGTCCAGGGTGGGAAAGAAGGATTTCTTCAAACAGGTGCTAAGATCCATACCCCCATGCTTACTGCCCCAGGTCCAGCCCTGAACGATCCTCAAGTTGTTTTAGAGAATTATGAGGTCACAGAGAGGAGAGAATGTAAACTTCAGACAGGCCAGCTGGGATGCACTCAGATCCTCTCCTCTGGGATGAAGGATGTAGTCCCCCACTGCTGCTGGGGTCCTGCAGAAAGATAGTTCTCATAAGTTCAGTGTAACTATGGCAACTGGAAGGCTCACCAAAGGTCAATCCCCTTTCCAGGACTGAGACTCTGTCCCCTTGCCCCCAGAGTAACTTTGAAAGGCCACCCCAAGTTCAGAGCCCTCTGAGGCTTTCATTCTGACTATATCACAGAACATTCATATTCTAAGCCTATCAACAACCCCATCTGTGAGTGCCACTCCAAGAGCACCTAGCAGTAAATGCCCATTCATGACCATCTCAGAGAGAGCTGGATTTCCACAGACTCCAACATGGAATAATGGCCAACAGGGTAAACTTTGTCTTGGAGAACAGACAGTAAGGAGGAGGCAAATTATAGCTGGCAAGTCAAATCTGGCCCACTGCTAGCTTTTGTCAATAAAGTTTTATTGGAACAGAGTCATGCTTATTTATTTACACATTGTCTGAAGCTGCTTTCATCCTACAATGGCAGAGCTGAGTAGTTGCTATGGATACCACATGACCCGCAAAGCCTATACTTGCTACCTGGCCCTTTCCAAAAAGAAAAAAAAAAAAAAATGTTTGCCAACCCCAGTTCTAGATCATTTAAGAAGAAAGCACAGTTGTAAAACAAGGGTTCCTCCTCAAATGTCTTCTGGCATTTCTAGCAAGAAGTCTTCATGGGCTTGAGAGCTGCGTGTGATGCAGGCCTCTCTGGTAGACCTGGCATGTATACACGCAGTGTCATGTAGCCTCCCCTTGAATGGTGGAAGTGGTCTCTTCCTGAGATAAACCTCGCTGCCACAAACACATCAGATCACCGCGTCAGAATGCCAGTAACACAGCTCTCCTTCCGTGACCTGGAAGGGGTTCCTCCCTCTCCAGTCACTCCCAGCTTTGGCCACTAGTGACTGCAGGTCACAGAAGGGATGCTGTGTTTCTTAGTCTTCTGAGTAAATGCAAACTGAGGACTTCTCAGGCCAATGCCACCACAGCCATTCTAAGACGGCACGTCCACCTAGAACGTCAGTATCCACCTAGAACACGCCAACATGTTGGCAGACGGTGTCCACTCAACAGGGTCTTCTCCACAAGCATCGAAATAGAACCAGGTGGTTCTGGCTCATCTACTTGGGTGTCTCCAGAACAGCAGAAAGCTTCAGATCTAGACCACGGATGGGAAATGAAACTGGCAATAAGTAACGTATGGAACTCAATACTGGCTTAGGCATGCAACACCAGGGGAGGAGAGAAATATCCAGGTCAACCTGGATGTCCCGCAGAACACCAGGAGAACAGGTCTCAGGCTAGGAAGGATGTCTGAGCCAGGAAGTTTTAACTGTGTCAATGGCATGGCTTGTCACATTTAGCTAGAAATTAAATGCACTGCTTATTCCTAACAGATTCTACCAGGGTAACTGGGCACCACATGCTGGTCTTATTTATACACCCAGGAGCAGTGTTTGAGCATCACCTTGGACAGCGGTGAAGGACATGGGGCCACCACTGAGAGAGTCCCCACCTTCCTAACTTGATCTATTCTGTGCTCTCACTGAGGATGGCACAGCCAGAGCCAAACACACAGGACTGAGCTCAGCTCTGGCACCTCCGGGCCAGGTGGGCTCGGGCAAGTTATTTAACATTCAAGCCTTGTCTGTCTTTTCTGCAAAATAGGAAGGATGATATCCTCTTTATAGAAGGATTTGAATGATTCAAAGTAATGAATACGATGCATGTAGCCCAGGGCTTAGCCTCTAGGATTTCCACAGTGTGTGTTGTAGGTATTGATAGGATGGTGATGGTGGGATGGTGGTGATGATGAAATTTTTCTCTACCAGTAGATGCCGGGATTTGTTGAATGCCCACCTACCAGGTGCCAGCAGGATGCTTCTAACAGTGGAGAAGTAACAAACTTACAGGACCTGAAGAGATGAACAAAGAGGGAACCCGTCCCCAAGCCCTCAGCCTCTGAAAAGAGAACAAGTACCCCCTGGGTCTGCGTGTCCTGGCAGACACAGCCAATCTGCATTGCACAAAGCACTTGATAGCATCTCATTTTCTCTAATCTTAGTAATCTTCCTGGGTGTGTGTCCTGGAGGCTCTTTCAAGAATACAATTTATAGGACTGTCTGTCTGATGACCTAATAACTAGAGCTGAAATTGCTTTGCCTCCGTTTGTGCAGAATCTCCAGGGCTGCACCTTCCTGCAGCAGAATGCTAGTCGGCTAGTGAGGATGCTGCTTGTTTGATATTTTGGAATCCTTCAGATACAAAGAATCAGAGTCTTCTGATGAACCACAGGTGAACCATACGTCACCTATGAAGTAGAAGACCACTAACAGCACATTGTAGCCACAGGAGGCTGTCAAGTATGCCTCAGATAAGATTCCAGTTTCAAATGAAAAAAACACAAACAGTTCCTTCGCGCTTTAATGAGCATCACCACTGTTGGCAAGTACTCGCATTAAGGTTAAAAAGCTTTGTCAAGACTGAAGGTCAGAGAGCTCACCCTTGCAGACTTGTGTTGACTGCGCTAGGCCAGACTGTGGTAGTCAGAGTCCGTGATGAGCTGTGCTTATACATTTCAGGCAAGAATCCTATCATGTGGACAAGAAGTGCTTTCTTGTCACTGGGAAGAAATGCATCCCATTGCAAATGAGTTTCTGAATGAGAGAGCACAACATTACGGGGATATGTGTTTGTGTGTGTGTGCGTGCATGCGTGTGTGTGTGTGTGAGCATTTATACACGTGAACACACGTGTCCCAGTGAGCCCAAGGTTCTATAACTTTGAACTTTATGACTGAGGGCCCAGAGTCACATGGAACCTCTTTCCCTTATAGATTTCATCTCAAAAAGAACAGAATTTGTTAAAGCTGAAGGGAAGCTTCAAGAATACCAAATCCAACCCCTTCTGTAGTTACCCAGATGAGGAAACAGGCTCAGAGAGTTAGTGTGGCTTCTCCATGTTCCATGTGCTGCAAAATAATAGATGAGCAACTCTAAGAAAGTGATCTGGCCTCCGTGAGCTTCTCCTTCCTCAAATGGTAGAGCAGGGCCAGGCGGTTTAGAGCCTTTCAAACGCTTCACACCTGCCTCATCGGGATTAGAGCTATTCTGAGGGAGGTCAGCTCAGGGGAGGTAAAAATTAACTCATACTTTTTGCTTAAGAAAGCCACTTACAGGAGCAGTCATCTCACAAAGCCACAAGCAAAAACCTTCTCTGCACCGAAGTCAAGAACAAGATGGGGGGATTTTCTTTGTTCATGCTCCTCTGAGATAAATGTTGGAGTCCTGGCTCTAGTGATTTTTAAGACTCTTTTGTTGAAAGTGCTGTAAATCTAAATTATGATTTCATACCATGAGACACTGCACAGAGACAAGGGTATGCTTCAACAGGGAAGCATGCAACACTACAGGCCATATATTTCCAGAATCTTCATCAACAGGGAAGAAGAAATGGCTGGCTTGAGAAATGTCTTTTAAAAACCAAAGTGAGGCCCAGTTTCGCAACACTGATGGCTGCTTACATTTTCCTAGTTGCAATAAGTCTGCCAGGCTCCGAGGCATTCAACAGTCTCATCAGTTCTGAAAGCCATGTCAAATTGCCTTAAAATTCTCTGAGCATTCGATATATATATACACTTGTTAAAATTAATTACATCATTTAACATTTCTACACACATTATAGCTTTAAAATGTGTTACAGTCATTTTTATTAATTAATAAAGCTTTTAATGGGCAAAAATTGTACCATAAAATTATCCTGCATATTCTGCATATGGCTTTTACTCAGTTTTACTACTATTATCTTTAAATATTTCCCCCAAGTGGTAAGTCACTAATTCATAAACCAGAGTTTCTCACAGAAGTATACACAGGGAAGGAAAGCAATCTGACCACTGACTAAGGCCCACTCCACCTCCACCTCCAATCTCCCTAGAAAGGTGATGGGTACCCCAAACAGCTGACCTTGGGAACTCTGCCTGGCCCTGGGCAATGGCAGAAAGGCAAACATCCCGGCCAGTTTGCCCACAGAAAACGTAAGTAAGGGAACAGAAAACAGCTGCTTTTGCTGTTTGGTATGGAGAGTCCCCATTTTGCCTCTTTTTGAAAACATCCCATAATTGCTATCCACACTCACATACAGACACTCACACTCTCACATATATACTCCATGATGGGGCCTTGTGGCCCAGGTTTCTAAGGCCAAACCATCAATATCAATGACCCAATTGAAAAGTAAACAGCACAGAAGCCTGGACACTTCCAGACATACAGATGTTCAGAGCAGAGGCATAAGACATCCGGGAATAGATAGCCCTCGGTTCTTCTCATCCTACCCTGGAACGACAAGGGCCTAAATGAACTTCACTTGGGGCGAGTTTCCTACTCATTACATATGGTCTGGAGCTACTGATGGAAACAAGTTTACGGGAAGACCTTTCATAATTTACAGAGGCATCATCTGAGAACATCTATGCAATCAGACATCGATATGGAGCTACGGTCAGCTCTGAGTGGAACAGATGAAGCCACTAGTGAGAACTGCTTCTTAGAGTAACTGACCTAGAAGAAACTCACTAAGCACCTTAATTACCTGAAGCAGGGAGGGGTCTGCCCTTGGTGGCAGGGAGGATGGGAGCGTCACTCACCTGCTGTGTAACTCCAGCCCGGGATGTGAATGGACAGTTGGTTGGCTTGATGGTGACCACGGGTGGGACAACGAGTTGCCTGGTCCTCCTTGCGTTTTCTCATGGTGATCTGGTTAGTTCCCGCCTCTGCATTTTCCGAAGGAAGAGAGCCTCTCCAAGGACCCCTGCCAGCCTCCAAGTTCCCAAAACGCATCTGCCCCAACGATGGGTTTTCCTTCAAGAAACTTCCTTGCAAACTCAGGTTCCAGCGTGGGCCAAGGAGGTCCTGGTCTCCCTCCCAGAGCTCGGGCTTCAGGGCTCCGCTTCCAGGCTGTCGGTTCTCTGTGTCATCTACTCCATCTGGTGTCAGCCTGTGTGAACTGCAGCTCAGGTTGAGGGACAGGACGGATCTGTGCATCTTGGGGCCAGCAAGCTGAGGTGGCTCCACAGGGACCGAGAGGGACCTGTCCAGATAGTAGATGGGATTGGGACACGACTGGGACACCCTGAGATGGACACACGAGCTGAACACCAGCGGGCTCTTTCCTGCCCGTGACCGCGAGGTACCTGGAGAAAAACGATCCTCCCTGTGGTCAACATTGGTGACCCAGTACCCATGTCCCTCACACAGCTGTGCATGGGCCTCGGGGACCTTCGACCCCATCACACAGCTGTGTCTTGAGAACTCTGTACAGGTGAAAGGTCCATGGTGCTGAGTTGGATCGGCACCGCCAGCCAGAGCAGAGGGGTCCCCAAGCAGAGCATCCTGGGCCCTGCACTTGACGCAGAGTGGGTCCCCAACAGCCTCCCACACCAGGGTGCTGGCAGGGGGACCCACACGCCTGGCCGTGATGGTGATGGACGCAAAGCCCTTCTGGGAACCACTGCCTGGCTTCTCCTCCTTGGGTGGCGGCTTGGTCTGAACTCCCAGTCCTCCAGGAAGGAACTCGAAGGCCCTGTTAATGGTGACTCTGCTGCGATTAGCCAGAGACGGCTTCATGGGATATGCACACGGCGCAGGCGGCGCGGCCCCATTTTCTTTTGATTTATTCTCATCAATCAGCTGTGAAATGACTATGGATGAAATCATTTTTGTATTCTGAGATGCCAGAGTCCCCTGCAAATGGAAAAAGATGGCAATTATTCAAGCGGCTTGTTGTAATGCAGGCAGATAACTCTTTCAAGGGCCAAGAGGATGCTGGAGAGTGTCCTTCCTAATATTCAAGTGTTTCTCACCCAAGGCCGTTCATCACACACCTGACACCCACCACCTCTGAGTATCTGAAGGGCAGGACACCCATGTCTACTTGTGAAATGATTAGACATTCTGGAAAAATTCCTCTGACTGGGGAGTTGGTTTTGCTCTGCTGGCGTCTATACCGACCTTATTTAATGGTGTTTGTGTTGATGGGGATAATCAGATTTCAGCAATCACCTTCACCAGGCCCAGGAGCACCTGGATGCGGGTTCTCAGCTTCACAGAAGAGGGAAGATGCCTTCTGGAGGACGGCTGGGGCTCGGGGGCACATGTGTGCATGGGGGATGAGTCCAGGCTCCTCCATGGGATCAGCACAGGCGATTCCAGAGAGCACCCCCACTCCTGACCTCAGCCCCCGACTCCCCAGCAGAGTCCCCCATCTCCACTGGGTCTAGACTGGAATTCAGTCACTCACCCAGGCTCCACATCACAGGATCCAAGTCCAGAAGTCAAAATTAACGGAAATCGAATGCCCAAGCTTGACAACTGCCCAGAATAACACAGTAATGACAGTACATAACAGAATGGGATGGGGGTGGGGGTTGGGCCGAAACAGATGCAGTTTTACGGCATTTCAATGCCCAGGTACTTGAACGTGAATTTTTGTCCAGTACAACGATCAAGGGGCTGCATGCTTCCTAATCAGCAAATCTACGTCCTGACCGTCGATCACCAGGTGTCCAAGCACTGTGCTGTGATCTGTAATAAAGCATCTACCCAGGTCGAGACCAGGAAGAAAACTGCCCTCATTTTGATTTTATCACACGTGTGCATGAAGTACTGCAGAAAACCACACGGGAGACTGAGCGCGTCCAGCACCAGGGGATGCTCGCGGGGTTCTGAGTCGCTGTGTTGGCGTTCCTTATTCCAGGTGCTTCAGAGGAACGCTTGCATACACTGCAAGACACCCGAAATAACCCAGGGACCTGCTCGCCCCACGCTGCCTGCAGGATCTTCACTTCGGGGCCCTGAAGGCATAACTGTGCTCAGCACTGACCACAGCAGCTCGTGAACGCCAAGGAACCCGAGGATCACCTGGGATGTTACACTTGCAGGTTTCCCAGACTCCAAATCTGAGGGTCTGTGGGTGGGGCCCAGGCATCTGCATTTTAGCCAACATTCCTGGCAGCCTGATGCAGGTGATGACCCAGGGAGCTCACGGAAAACCGCGGACAGAGCTGTGGGGTGGCTGGTCTTTCCAAACAGGGGAGGGCCTGCGTTTGATGAGAGCAGATTGTTCTCTTCTTCTAAGATGGGATAAGAAAGTGCAGTGGCTTTTTCTTTTCTTTAGAGCAGGATTCATATTCACTTAGCTACCAGAATGCTCTCCTCCAGCTGGACTTCTGATTGGAGGACCCGTGCATGGGATCTTAGCACCCAAGACTCCTTGCATCCTTGCTATTAGACATGGGAAGAGGGACACTTTGTCTTTCTTGGTTTTTCCTTTGTTTTCTCGTTTTCATGGCAATCTCCATCAGCTCACAGGTGTTAACATTTGAAAGATATATGTTAACACTGTAAATCAACCATACTCCAATATAAAATGAAAATGAAAAGTAAAGATATGTGGCAAGTTGCAAATTCAAAAGATGACAAGTTAGGTGAATAAGAAGAATGGAGAGGAGTGTGATCTTGAAAATCGTCCTTTAAAAAATCAAAACGTTGGGCTTCCCTGTCGAACCAGTGGTCAAGACTCCATTCTTCCATTGAAGGGGGTCGGGGTTTGATCTCTGGTTGAGGAACAAGATCCCAAATGCCATGTGGCGTGGCCAAGAAAACATAAAAGAACAAAACAAAGTAAAAGAACCAGAACTAGCCTTCCAAGAGAAAAATAAATATCCATGGCAGAATCAGGGCAGCTCTGGGTAGTCCAGTGGTTAAGCCTCCACATGTCCACGGCAGGGGGCACAAGATTGACCCCTGGTCGGAGAACTAGGATCTCAAATGCTGCGCAGCACAGCCAGTGGTAATAATAAACATCATGGCTACCTTTCTCCAGATGGCCAGTGCGAGCCAGGCTCTGCCTGAACCTCTTCTCTAAAGCAGGGGCTCCTCTTCAGCGGTTTTCAGTCCAGGATACACAGAATCATCTGGGTGCTTATAAAACCCCCAATGCTCAGGCCTCCTCTCCAATGATTCCTTTAGAATCCTTGGGGGTGGGGCCCAGGCGTTGGTGCTTTTTATTTATTTTAAATTAATTTATTTATTAGAATTGGAGGCTAATGATTTTACAATATTGTGGTGGTCTTTGCTACACATCGACATGAATCAGCCACAGGTCTACATGTGCCCCTCTCCCGTCTCAAACCTCTTTAAAGCTTCCAGTTGATTGCAGGGCCAGTGATGCAGACAGCCACTGGGATGTTCGAGACCCCTCCCACTCCCTCCCCACAACCCTGCAAGCACCACGTTCCAGGGCTGTCGTTTACTCACAAGAAACCAAAGTTCACCTGGTGCCAACCCCAGGTCACTTGACTTGAATATCGTTGCTCCCACTTTAGTAAAATTTCGTTCTGATAATAATTGCTCCCATGCAATCTGCAAAGTGCTTAATCACACCCAGGAGGAATTCCTTTGACACTGGTCTTCCAAGAGCAAAACAAATATCCATGTTGGAAACGGGGCAGCCCTGGTCTTGGAGTGCAAGTCTCCCCAAGTTTGGGCCAGTGAGCACCTGCAGAGAGAACACCTGGGATTTAAATCTGTGTCTTATGCAGATTTCTGAATCCCTCCCTCCGGAGACCTAAGGTGAGTCAGGATCTCAGGGGATAAGGCTCAGAAGTTGTATTTTTAAGCATCTGCCAGGTGAGTCTTCTGTACAGGTAAGATAGAGAGGATGCTGGGCCAGGTGCTTCCAGACTGGCCACAGGACTGTGGAGGCAGCCTTGGTTTCCACAGCTATAGAGCCAGGGGACAAACAGGGTAATCGTCGTGGAGAAGCCAGGCTGCCTCGTACTGTGGCCCCCAGCATTAAAGGGGACTCCATCCTTTAGGCTCAAGATCTCATGAGAGCCTTGGCCTTGATACAAACAAGGGGTGTCAGAAATGAGGGGTGTGTTTCTAGGAGTGGGTGAAGGCCATCTCACCTGGAACAAGGGCAGACCAGAAAACGACTCTCGTTGCGTCAAGCCGGCTGCTCGCCTGAGCTGAGTCAGGGAGCCACGGTCAGGAGCCCAGAGCACCCACGCTAGACGGATACCCTCAGGGCTATGGGTTTACAGACGCAGGTCCTAGAGGCCCAGAGGATGGGCCAGAGACTCAACCACCATTTCACTACTGTGGGGCTGCAAGTGCTGCTGTGACTTTGATCCCATTAGATGCAAACAGATAAGGGAAGTCTCACATGAATGATGTGAATCTGAACTTACTTCTGAACCTCCATCATCATTCCAGATGTCAGAGTGACAGAAGCCCAGTTTCAAAGGAAAATCCATTTCCCTTCACTACCTCATACGGGAGTTGTGGAGATCAAAACCAAGGATGGGCGTGAAAGTACCTCCCAAGACATGAACATTCTGTGTAACTCCCCGGGTATAACTTGTCTTGTAAGTTAGCAGAAATTAGTGGATATCTGATATAAGCAAACCTATGGAGGCATGAGAGGGTATTTTTATCAAAACTGTGCATGTTTTACTGGAATTTATAATGAATGCATTTGAGGTTGAGTTGCATCAATGAAAACAACCCATTACATACCCAATACATTGAAATTTTGTTAATATGACTGTAGAATAAATGTAATTATTTTAAATGCAAATTCTGTTATTCATAACATAGAGTCATAGTCAAACCATTTACAGTAAGTCTCCTACATATGAACTTTCAAGTTGCAAGCTTGCAAAGATATAAACATGTTTCCAGCCCCTGTATGCCAGCTGTTGTACTATACTGCTGTATTTTTCAAGATGCTGTAAGATTAAAAATGGTTTTTTTTAATTTTCTGTTTGTTTTTATGTATACACTATTTGTGTGAAAAAATATTATAAACATATTACAGTACAGTACTAGACAGATTGTGTTAGTTGGGTACCGAGGTTAACTTTGATGGACTTCCGAACAGACTGGATTTATGAACATGCTCTTGGAATGGAACTTTTTCGTAGGTAGGGGACTTACTGTATTTATTTGCGCATCCACTATTTGCTGAGCACCTACTATGTGCCAGGCTCTGTGATGGGTGCAGAGGGAGCTTCCTGGCTTCATAGAATTAACAGACTGGAGGTCACATCAAGCAGGTCATCAAACTGCCAGGCCAGGGATTATTAGATTAAAGTTTACTGAATTTCTTTCAGGTGTTTAGATTCAGTTTTTTTTTTTTTTTTAGATTCAGTTTTGACAAAAGCCCCAACCAATAAACAGAGAGATTAAAAAGGAAACATTGTATTCTTTGCCCTTCAATCTACATCACAATTGTATGGGCAGTTTCATTTATGAAATCCTATTTTCTCACTGAGATCTAGTAAATAACTAAAGTTAAGATCTAAACTCCCAAAAATCAGTCTGTTTCCTAGGGCTGCTCTAACAAAGTACCACAGTCTGTGTGGCTTACGCAACAGAAATTTTGTTTTCTCACAGCTCTAGAGGGCTCCTTAGATGGCACTAATGGTAAAGAACCGGCCTGCCAATGCAGGAGACTTAAGAGAGGCAGGTTTGATCCCTGGGCCAGGAAGATCCCCTGGAGGAGGGCATGGCAACCCACTCCAGTGGGTACGACTCTTGCCTGGAGAATCCCATGGACAGAGCAGCCCGGTGGGCTACAGTCCATGGGGTTGCAAAGAGTTGGACACGACTGAAGTGACCTAGCAGCAGCAGCTGGAACCTAGAAGTTCAAGATCAAGGTGGAAGTAGCTCTGAGCCTCCTCCGGGTATCTTCAGAGTTCCTTCCTTCTGTGTGTGTCTATGTCCTAAACCCTCCCTACAAGGACACCAGTCATATTAGATGATGGTCCATCCTCCCTAACAACCTCACTGAGCCTGAATCGTCTCCTTAAAGACCCTGTTCTAAACACACACTCTGAGGTTCTAGAAGTGAGGACTTCCGCATATAAATTTGGGGTGGGGGGCACAGTTGAGTCCATAACAGACTCCACTTCGTCACATCACGTCCTGCTCTCTTCTGGGCTGGGAAACCAAGAAAGAGAGGAGACAGACGGGCCGCTTGGTATGCCTATCCAGCTAGCGCTTTTCAAACAGGACAAACTTTCTTTAAAAGTAATCACATCTTTTACATCAAATATCTTTCCCAATTAAGCTGTTTCAAGGTGTCACTCCATCTGTCCTTGGTTAACTGAACATGGCTTTGAAACAAGATGTCTTTTATCTAATATAAAATTAACTGATGTAAGAGTTGATTGGAGAGGAAGAAAATAATCTCGTATGTAAAGTGGAACATTCAAGGTCAGAGAGAGGTCAAATGAGTTGGGTTTCATGTCAGGCTTTTGGTAGTAAATCATCCCTTTCCTGACCATCCCATACAACACTCTCTTGTTCATAAATGCTGCTTTAAGATATCGATTTCTTTTAAAGGTTTCAAACATGATTCTATAGTGCTGATAATGACTTTCATAGCTTTATGCATTTTATTGATTGTTTTTAACTTTATATTTACGCCTTAAGGCATATTACTAAGAAAGGCTCCATTTCATAAATTGAAGGATGAGAGAGAGAAAACAGCAGGTGAGCAGGAAGATCCTATCCTGAACCACAGGAGTAAGGGTGCTTCTATTCCTGTAGCAATTTATTTTCTCCAAATGAATTTGGATCAGCATCAAATTCAATCTCTAGCTTTGAAATCTGTATTATTCTCCATGAGACAGTTCTTTCCTTTTCCATAGCTGCTCTGCAGACTACAACTTTATTTGCCAGTGGAGCCTCTGTTGCCACCTCTCGACGGATACACTCTGTAGTTACCTTTGCATCAGCTGCAAGCGAGCTCACTCCTGCTTCGGGGACCTAAAATCATCTTCTCTAGGTCATCTGCCAACCCAGCGACATCTCATCCTAAGTGTAAGAGTATTTTCAAATGTTCCTCTGGCATGTAACAATAAGGAAAGATGGTTTTAAGACAAAATGGAAAAATTGGAGATTTTCTCCCTCTCCAGCCTGCAGCTCTTATCTCTCCACACATTCACTAGAATCCAGAGGATTCAATGCAGTGTAATATATGACAGCGAAAATCTGGCAAGAATCTAAATGTTTTCTCAAAGCGGATTGGGTAAGTCAATCATGGCACGCACGACTGCCTCATATTCTGTAGAAATTAAAACTAAGGATTACAAAGAATTCAAATGATATGGGAAGTTGCCTGTGATAGAATGGTATGTAATACAAGAACACTATAAATGTTGATATACATTACAGTTGCACGCTTAAAAATGCATGAGAAAAATAAGGGAAATAAATACATAAGTATTTATATATTTATATATTATTATATTATTTATATATATTTATATATTATTTATATATTCCTACATTTTCCTAAGTGTCTATATGAAATTGCCATTGTTTTTGCTATCAGGAAATTTAAAAAAAAATTTTTTTAAAGAAAACTCGGTTCCATAATTCATTCCTTTTAAGCAATCACTTGGCTGGAGAAGTGCCTGCATATCATTTCTATGGCTTCGATGAATTTGAAAGGAAAAGTGATCAATCTTTCGGAGGCTCTGGTGGAGAGGCAGAGATTTATGGCGGTTACAAAGGAAGGGCACGTGTTTGGAGTGTTTCATCATCTGAGAGCATCCTTATAACACCCACTGAGAGACAAGCCTTAAGAGCTCAAAGTTAGGAGGGAAATTTGAAAGTCACACTACTGTCGTGATCAAAGCAGAGGATCCGGATCATCGCAAAGTAGATGTTTAGAAGGTGCGGTCTCTGAGAGTTAGCCCAGTTATAGATAATGACCACGTGTGAGTATATGAGTGTGTGTGCGTGTGTGTGTGTATTATTGAGATCCAGCCACACGGGTCCAAAGCTCTGTATCGTGAATGACCAAACTGATTGATTTCAATATCAACCAGAAAAATGCTGGAATCTACTAGCTCAATGTGAACCAGGTGGGAAAGATCTTCAGGTGGTATCTTTCTTGTTAAAAAAGCAGCAGCTGACCTTCACATTATCCTCCACTTCTTAATGGACATCTCCTCCCAGGGATGGTTCTCAGTGGCCCATGGCTCCTCCAACTCATTTCCCTCCCTGCCACCCGGGGTTCCTGCTTTCAGGGAGCACATTAATTCTAGTTACACACCTGCACGTCTCAGGGAGCTCTGTGTGCCACATAGAAATGGCTTTAAATATTGACGGCTAAATCTCAGGACCCAGAATAGTGGCCTTCAACCATTGTGTGAGATTTCAGCCTGGGATCTCTGAGGAAATGTTGAACTTTATTAAACACAAAGTTAAATTAAAGGATAATACCTAAGATGAGTATTTAGGGTGCAAAATTATTTTTTACCTTGGCTATATTAATGCTATGTGGGATCATTTCTTATAATTCCACTCTCTCTCATAATTACAAAAGTTGGCAGCAGAACTACCATTTGTGAAAGACAAAAGATGCCTTGTAAACTGTAACACTTCAGACAATTCTCTCAGGCAGGAAAGTCCATAGTTCAAGTTCTGTTCACTGGAATGAGACTTTCTCTACACCAGCCCTGTTGAGCAAGATCAGAACAAAAGCTTTGGAGCCAGACAGCTTATGAGCTGTGAGATTTGGGGCAAGTCAACTCCTGGAGCTACTGAAGCTTTCATTTTATCATCTGCAAAATAGGTATAATATCAATACAGTTGTCCCTCAGAATCCAGCGGGGGTTGGTTCCAGGACCCCACCCCCTCAGATACCAGAATCCAAGGATGCTCAAGCCCCTTGTGTAAATTTCAGAGTGTTTGCAATATAACCTATGCACATCCTCCTGTCTACTTTAAACCATCTCTAGATCATTTATAGCCTGCGGTACTGTGTAAATGTTATATCGACATATAAACTAGCATGTTCAAGTTTTACTCTTTAGAATTTTCAGGGTTTCTTTTCCCAAATAGCTCCAATCTACAGTTTGGTGAACCCACAGATGAAGAATCCATGGACATGGAAAGCCAATGGTCTCTCCTTCCTGGGATTGTGGTTAGGTGAAAAGAGTCAGATAGAGCCTGGCATGTGATATGCTGTCAACATTACCACTGTGTACACAGAGTTCTTTATTGTCTAGCATCAGAAACATTTCATTTTGTGAACATGACCTCTAATTTCCTTCCCTGTGTGAGACCACTGGCATTTTTCGCAGTCATGACAACCTGTGCTAGCTTGTTAGATTTCAAATTACCTCTTCTCCACCTTCAAAATGCCGCATGGCATCATCCATCCTCTCCAGCAGATTCATTTTGGTTTAAAGTTGAGATTTGATCACCATACTCTCCTTTGATACTGCAAATCTACAAATTATTGGTCGATTATAAAAGGATAAATGAATACACACTGCATACTTTAACGTAAAGTGTTAGTCATGATGGTTAGATTTTCTGCTGCGTTGATCCCGCTTATAACTAAACAAAATAAAATGCAAACACATCACAACTAGGCCAGTGATCATGTTTTACAGTTGGGTGCCTTTTGCTGCCTACTCTAGGAGTTAGAAACATATGTTACCTCAGCGAAGTCAGATCTCTTCTCTGGAACATCAGACTGGAGATTTTTAAGGGCAATTTGATCGTGGGGGCTGTACTGGCTGTCCCGTAATCCTAGGCAAAAGGAAATAATATTGCTACTTTTTAGTATACAAAAGGATAAAGTGGAGTATATAACTTTACTATAAAATTTAATGTCACCTGCTCAAGTATTATGGGCTTCCCAGGTGGCACTAGCGGTAAAGAATCTGCCCGACAATGCCTGAGATGTAAGAGACACAGGTTTGATCTCTGGGTCAGGGACAATCCTCTGGAGGAGGGCACGGCAATCCACTCCAGTATTCTTGCCTGGAGAATCCCACGGACCGAGGACCCTGGTGGACTATAGTCCATGCGGTCTCAAAGAGTCGGAAATGATTGAAGCGGCTTAGCACGCAAGTATTATATGAACCAATCATGAATCTAGGCTACTTGGACCCATGATAAAAACCTTGTCTGTTCCCCTCATCCACTCCACCTGCTCCATGGAGGCTCTGAGTTCACTGTTAACTCAGTTTATCAGGCTGCAAGATGCCTTCTTCCACACTGTTGCTTTATGTTCCCAGACTCGGTAATATTAATAAGTGAACAAGTTTAGCCTTCACACACTCACCCGTGCTCTGAGTTTGCACCCAGCAGAAGAGAGAATCACGTCTATGGATTTCTCAACATCCCTGGAGTTAAGAAAGCCTGAACTGCAAGATCAACTTTCATCCAACCTCTTAACACAATCATTCTGTAAGGAGCTGTGAGTGACTCAAACACTGATACAGAAGCTGCTTTGGAATATCTGAGGATTATTTTGCGATGACATTGTGAGGAAAAAATGAGACACCATGGACCACCCTGCACATAAACACCAGCCACAGCAGCAGCCTAGAGTGTCTTCAGGTCCACGTGCTCACAGCAGGAGCCCATAATTGTAGAACCTGGGCTCGGGTCCTGGCTCCACCATCCACCAGCTTGGAAACTACGGACGAGTCTATGGAATCGCTCTATGGAATTTCCTCATCCACCCAATCTGCCCTGCACCCCTCATGGAAAGCTGAGGAGAAGGAAGTCGCACTTTGCAGTGCAAGCCTGCAGTATCAGGACGTCTGCCTCGTATCCTGCTGCCAAAGCAGGACTGTGAGTCAAGCCCATGAAGGTGGGTAGCGATCAGCCTTCACTGCAACACAGTCCTGGGTTACAGCGTTGCCTTCACAATGCAGCTATTCCAAGGAGAGTGATTTTCCAAAAGGCTGCAAAGAATGCTTTCCCAGCTGCTGGTGCTGATGATGAGAAAGAAGAGATCTAAGAAAGCGGCTCTCTAATTTAGCATCTTTATCAGTTCATAAGAAGTGAAGTGAAGTGAAGTCGCTCAGTCATGTCCAACTTTTTGCGACCCCACGGACTGTAACCTACCAGGCTCCTCTGTCCATGGGATTTTCCAGGCAATAGTAGTGGAGTGGATTGACATTTCCTTCTCCAGAGGATCTTCCCAACCCAGGGATCAAACCCAGGTCTCCTGCATTGTAGATAGACGCTTTACCATCTGAGCCACCAGGGAAGTCCACAAGAAGGGTTTATTAAAGAGTTTAGATAAAATTTCAAGCATCTTATGGGGGAAATGATAAGCTATGGCATTTTCAAGTTTGGCAGATTTGCAAAAGCATCAGGATATGGCAATTTCAAGGGCCACCATTGACCCATCCAAAACATCCACGTCTTATCTCATCCTTGGTGATAACAGAGCCCCCATCAGATCCACCTGGACGTGTGGCTGTGTCCCCATCTGAGCCTGGTACTGAGTGACAGAGACGTTCATCCAACATGATGTGCACGATTACTTCCCGTGAAGCACAAATATAAGACTTGAAAGATGTCATGGATTTCTGTGCAGAGTCGATGCATCATGATGAACTGACAATAAAGCTGATGAAGACGGAAATCTCCTGGCTCTGGTCTGTGCTTAAGAATTCTGCAGTCAGCACAGGCCTGGGGCCAGACCAGCCTGGTCTGCATTCCAGCTTGGCCCCGAGCTCACCTGCATAGGGGAGGTGCTTGCCCTCCCTCCACATTATGGATGAGAGCCTTCATCTCTAAAATGCAGGTAATAACACCTCCTTCCCAGCCTTGTGATCCATGCACTACAGGTTCTGTATGTTACCAGGGGTGGGATGTGGGGTTCAGTTCAGTTCAGTTCAGTCGCTGAGTCGTGTCCAACTCTTTGCGACCCCATGAATTGCAGCAGAGTCTTCTCCAACACCACAGTTCAAAAGCATCAATTCTTCGGCGGTCAGCTTTCTTCACAGTCCAACTCTCACATCCATACATGACTACTGGAAAACCCATAGCCTTGACTAGAGGGACCTTTGTTGGCAAAGTAATGTCTCTGCTTTTGAATATGCTTTCTAGGTTGGTCATAACTTTGTGGTTAATGCTCGGTAAATAACCCTGGTTATGATCATTAATGAGCGGGTCCACGGCAGTTGCTCCTCTCCCACCCAGACCCAGACAGTCCCTATCACCAAGACATCAGTGGTCACTGGAATCAGACCACAAAGTCCCAGGCTTTCTAACTATGTGTGTGACTTTGGGCAAGTGATTCTGCATCCCTTATCTCCTTGCTATGAAGTGGACATAGTGGGGCTTACTTCACAGAGTTCTTGAAAAAAGGTGAAGTAACCTAAATAGCACAATGCTCAAAATATAACAACATGCAATGAATATCACTTCATGGCAAAGAGATGGGGAACCAGTGGAAACAGTGACAGACTTTATTTTCTGGGGCTCCAAAAAGACTGCAGATGACTGCAGGTGACTACAGCCATGAAATTAAAAGATACTTGCTCCTTGGAAGAAAGCTATGACAAACCTAGACAGCATATTAAAAAGCAGAGATATTACTTTGCCAACAAAGATCTGTCTACTCAAAGCTATGGTTTTTCCCTTAGTCATGTATGGATGTGAGAGTTGGACCATAAAGAAAGCTGAGCACCAAAGAATTGTTGCTTCTGAACTGTGGTGTTGAAGAAGACTCTTGAGAGTCCCTTGGACTGCAGGGAGATCAAACCAGTCCATCCTAAAGCAGATCAGCCCTGAGTGGTCATTGGAAGGACTGGTGCTGAAGCTGAAGCTCCAATTCTTTGGCCACTAGATGCAAAAAGCTGACTCATTAGAAAAGACCCTGATGCTGAGAAAGATTGTAGGCAGGAGGAGAAGGAGACAACAGAGGATGAGATGGTTGGATGGCATCACCGACTCGGACATGAGTTTGAGCAAGCTCCAGGAAATGGTGAAGGACAGGGAACCCTGGAGTGCTGCAGTCCATGGGGTTGCAAAGGGTTGGACCCAACTGAGTGACTGAACAATGACAAACATTAGCTACGGAGAAGCGGCGTCTCTAGCAGGGAGGAAGGAGGCTGCCAAGACCAGACACGCAGGGTCTGTGTGTGAGTGTCTTCTTGCTGCTGTAACAAATGTCATAAACTTAGTGGCTTAAAAAACACAGATTTATTATCTTACAATCGGATATCTGAGTCCAATTCGAGTCTCCCTGGGCTAAAATCAAGATGTTGCCAAGGCTGCACTTACGTGGGAGGGTCTAGGGGAGACCCTGTTTTTCCTTGCCTTTCCTTGCCTTCCAGCCAGCTTCTAGAGACTGCCACATTCCTTGGCTCATGGTCCCTCATCACTCCAAACTTTGTTTACATTATCGCATCTCCGTGATCCTCCTATTCCTTCTTATAAGGATCCTTCTGATTAGACTGGGCCACCCAGATAAAACAGGACACTCTCCTCCTCTTAGGCGGGTTCTTAATCCCACCTGCAGAGCACCTTCTGCCATTTTTTTTTTTAACTTGCTAAGTCGTGTCCAAATCTTTTGTGATTCCATGGGCTGAAGCCCACCAGGCTCCTCTGTCCTTGGGATTTCCCAGGTAAGAATACTAGAGTGGGTTGCCATTTCCTTCTCCAAGGGGTTTTCCCGACCTAGGGACTGAACTCGCATCTCCTGCTTGGCAGGTGGATTCTTTTCCACTGAGTCACTTAAAAGTGACTATTCACAGGTTCTAGGCAAGAGGATGTGGACGTAGTTTGTGAGACCATTATTATACCCATCACAGCCTAGTTGAGGAGACTGAGGTAGATGTATTGGCTGGAATGTAGGGTCTTTAAAAGGATGACTCTATGGGAAAGTTCTTAAAATGTAACTTAAACTGAAAGGAAGGAATCAAAGTCTTATGAACCCCATGATTACAACATTTACATTAAAAAAAAAATGTTTGTGGGAATCCACACAAATGGCAAAGCTGTAACTTAGAGTTATGAGCCTGTTTTTGAGTAAAATTGAGGTGTGACTACAGCCATGCATCCATTAATTGAGCCTGATCAATTAATGACCCAAAAGCCGTAAGAGAGCTGCCTAGGCTGGGCTTCTCTCATAGCTCAACCGGTAAAGAATCTGCCTGCAATGCAGGAGACCTGGGTTCAACTCCTGGGTCTGGAAGATCCCAACTGGAGAAGGGAAGAGCAACCCCCTCCAGTACTCTTGCCTGCAGAACTCCATGCACAGACAAGCTTAGTGGGCCACAGTCTACGGGGGCCCAAGAGTCGGACACAACTGAGTGACTAAACCACCAGATTGGGTAAAAGTAGAGACTTTACGTAAAGAAAGACCCTGATCCAACTCTGTCTCTGACACTAACCATTTGGGCAATTGAGGTCATTTGGGGCAATTTTCTTAAGTTGTCAATCTTACTTCCCCATGTGTCAGAGGAAACAAGACTTTTCTCCTAGGGTGTTACAAAGAATGAAGTGAAGTGAAGTGAAGTGAAATGAAGTCGCTCAGTCGTGTCCGACTCTTTGCGACCCCATGGACTGTAGCCTACCAGGCTCCTCCGTCCCTGGGATTCTCCAGGCAGGAATACTGGAGTGGGGTGCCATTTCCTTCTCCAGGAGATCTTCCCAACCCAGGGATCGAACCTGGGTCTCCTGTATTGCAGGCAGACGCTTTACCATCTGAGCCACCAGGGAAATCAAAGGAAGTTACAAGGAATCAGTGATGACAAATACCAAGAGCTGAGCAGAGTTCCTGGCACATGGGGACACGTGCCCTGTCCCTCCCCACTTGACCACGTCGCTATCATTACTGAGAAAGCCACCCCTACACAGGGGGCAGCCCACCCTGCCATCTCTGACTAAGGCAAAGCTGGTGGACATGTGAGGCAGGCTACCAAGAACAAGGCTGAAGGGAGTTTGGGCATTGTCCAGCAGCTGGGATCCGGGTTCCAAAACAGATATCTGCAGAACCAAGGACCCATGGCACCCGGCCTAAGTCTGTGGAGGAGGTACTGCTGCCTGGGCAGGAGGGGCCAGCCCGTCTGCTTCTTCCCCTGCAGCTGGCCTGTCCCAGAGCTCTCACAGGGCAGCTGCCTATCTGCAGGCCAGCAGGTCAGTCTCACTCTGCAGCCAGAGACCATCTAGGTGAAAGGGACACTGGCAGAGGGCGGACCCTGGGCACTTGGAGTCAGGCAGCCTGGGTCCAAGTGCTAGTAACTAGAGTGCTGAGTAACTAGAATGCAGAGCTGACCCTGTTCCCACCCCATTGCCTGGCTACCCCTGACTGCAGGGAGGCGGCTGTCAGAGGCTCACAGCTTTGCTCTTCTCTGAGAACCATCCTCAATAGAAGGCTTCCTCAACCTTGGCCCACAGCTGGTGGGGACTCAGAGGGGGACAACAGCCAGGGCAACGCTGCGGTTTGCTCCAGAGCATAACCCGAGGGCCAGCCTGCCCCCGGGGCCCGTCCGTCAGCCCCCACAGCTTTCCCATCAGGTCTCTCTCACTCTCTTCTGGGTTCTGTCCTCAAGGGCACCCTCCCCCTCGCGCCCTCAATTCCCACCCCAGGCTCTGCTTCTTGGAAACTCGACATGCTGGCATCTCACTGTGCTGACCAAGCGTGGGGGTGCTCAGTGTGGGTCCCCAGACCTGCAGCCCCAGCATCACGGGGTGACCTCAGAAATCCACAGTGTCAGGCCCTGCCTCCTGACCTGCAGACCCACTGATCCGGAAACTCCGGGGGAGGGGGGCGGAGTGCACCTCCTGGGCCTGGCGGAGGCTTCTGGTTCACTTCATGCCACTCCTCGCCAAGGGCACTGTGGGTCCTAGACCATCAAGCGCCTGCACAGACGGTGACTTGAGGCCCTAGAATGGAGCCAGAGCTCTTCTGACTCACAGTCATCCCGCGGCATTTGGAGAACACACCGAGGGGATGGCAATGGGACTTTTTCTCAATGTCTTTAATTAGAAAGAAGCCATCAATGATGGCAGCGTGCGGTTACTTTGAAACAAACTAAAACTCATTCCCCAGGGGGAAGTCAGATTGACAATGTAAGGAAGTTGCCCAAAATGACCTCAATTGCCCAGATGGTTAGTGTCAGAGACAGGTTTGGATCAGGATCTTCTTTACCTAAAGTCTCTACTTTTAACCAGTTTAGTCGCTCAGTCCTGTCGACTCTCACAACCCCATAGACTGTAGCCCGCCAGGTTCCTCCGTGCCTGGTATTCTCCAGGCGAGCATACTGGAGTGGGTTACCATTCCTTTTTCCAGGGGATCTTCCCGACCCGGGAACTATTCCCAGGTCTCCTGCATTGCAGGCAGTTTCTTTACTGACTGAGCTATGAAGGGAGCCCTTAATCCAGGCATTGCTGGCTAAGGAATGGGTTGAGTCTGGTGCCCAGTGTCCTCTGCCTGGGGAGGGGTCATGGCACAGGCAAGTCAGACGAGGGCTTCTCTCCCATGATCGTTGGAAAGATGGAACAGGATTCCACCTCCAGCAGCCTGAGTCCTTCCTCCAAAGCCACAGAGGCCTCCCTGGAGGCTAAGAGAGTCAGAGCAACATGAAACTGAACACACCACGAGGCCTTGAACCAGACTCTCCTGGAATCTAACTTCCTCCCTGGAGGAAAGCATGCTTCAGGGATAGGTTCCACCTGGCTGGGAGTTTAAGCCTTCCTCAGGGTGATAGGGGCCCCAGGGTGGGGCGGAAAAGGTGGTGAGATGCTGTCCCCTCCCATGACTCGAAGAGGAAGTCACAGCTGGCATCCCAGGGAGCCACCGGGAGAGCCCCGCCAGCCAGGGCCCTGGGAAAGGAGTGGGATGGGGTGAACTTAGGCAAAGGGGGACACTGGGTTGGGAGAAGGTGGTGCAGCCCACGCAGAGGTGAAAGAGGAAGGTGGAAGTGTCTACAGGGACTGTGTGAGAGGGAATCCTGCAGATCAGGAGACCGCACACAGCATGCTGGGCAAAGCCTGGGATACAGGTAAGGAGCTGCATACAATTCCCACAGGGCACCCAGCCCGTCTTGAGCTGTCTGTGCAGAAATAGCTGACAAGCCACATCATGCACTGCCTAATGAATCCATCCATCAACGTTGCGTGTAAATGATGAACCCCAGGCTTCCGCTGGTCCAGAGAGCTCGCTTGTTTTTATGTCTCTATCGTGTGTATCAGGGACCCAGACAGGACGTCCGCATTCCCACCTGGTAGACTGTAAATGCCTTCCCTCGTTTCCAGTCTGATAGCAGGTGAGGAATTTTCGCTTGACTTCAACATGATCGCATCTGAATCTTTTCAGTAGATGTTTCTCAGACAGAATGAAAGACCTGAATAAAGACATCTCAGCCCTCAATTAAAGCCGTCACCTCTGTGAGGTTTGACCCTGTTAACTACCCACTGCCTCTGGACCACCTTCCCATGGTTGACTTCTGGGGTCTTCTCACCGTCTTCCTCCCTCTTGGCTACCGTCTCTTCCTTTCTTTTGCGTTCTCCCCTTGACACCCTCCCTTCTGGGTTCTCCTGCCGAGTCTCAGACCACTGCCGAGGCAGGACCCAGAGCCCAGCCGTGGCCACTAGCCCTTAGAAGCAGTGACCTCCAAGTCTCCACAGGCTTCATTTGGGGGGAGTTTCCTAGTGGGCTGGGGGGTTAGGAATCCGCCTTCCTGTGCAGGAGGTGCAGGGAACTAGGATACTACACGCCGCAAAACAGCTCGCACACTTCAATTACTGAGCCCTTGAGCACTGGAGTCCAGATGCCACGGGGAAATACCTCGCATTTTGTAAGGAGGACCCCAAATGCCACAACTGAGACCAGACTCTGTCAAATAAATAAATAAACATTTTTTAATAAAGATACTTGTCAGTAGATTAAACACACACACACACACACACACACAGCTTTTCCAAAAGGAGATCAACCAGCTTCTCTTGAGCTGCCGCCACTGACATCTCCTCCCCGCCTGCCCCTCCATCTCCCTCCCTCCCCATTCCTTTCCTCCTCCTCACTCCCTGGTCCATTTTCTCAGCACGTGGCTACCATCCTCCCATCACCCACAATGGAAACCAGGGTTCCACCTCCACACCCACCTCCAACGTCCAGTTACAAGTCAGGTCCTGATTTAGCTCGTGAAAGACGCTCTGCCTCATCCCATCAGCTTAATCTTGCCTGAGCTGCCTGGTCTCGGCAAGGTCACAATCAAGGGGCGACCCTTCCAGCCTCGTCTCCCATCAGGTTCTCCCAGACCCCTTGATGTTGTCAGTTTGTGACCTTGTGAAGGTCACACACTCCCTTGAGAAGTCTAATAAAAAGGATACATTTCCCCCCAGAACAGAACCTGGGAAACATACACTTAAGAAACTGAGGCCATGTGCAGGCGGTGCTGGGGCTCAAGGGGACCAGGATGCGGAAATATATCCAGACAGGACTATCCTCCAAGAAGATGCACGCACCCCTGTGTTCACAGCAGCACAATCCACAGCAGCCAAGACATGGAGACACCCTAGATGTCCACAGACCGATGAATGGATCCAGACGTGGTGCATATATACAGCGGGATATTACCCAGCCATAAAACAGAGAGAAAGAGTGCCATTTGCACCAGCATGGATGGACCTAGAGATTCTCGTACCAAGAGAAGTCGGGCAGAGGAAGACAAATATCATACGGTATCCCTTAATTTAAAATATGATGCAAATGAATTTACCTTCAAACAGAAACAGACTCACAGACATAAAGAACACACTTGTGGTTGCCAGCGGGGAGGGTGTGAAAGCAACGCATCGGGAGTTTGGGATTAGCAGATACAAGCTAGTATATGGAGAGTGGATAGAAAGCAACACGGTCCTGCTGTATAGCACACGGAACTGTACTCAATATCCTGTGATCAACCACAAAGGGAAAGAGTGCATGTACATGTGAAACTGAATCATTTCGGTGTGCAGCAGAAGTTAGCACAACATTCTAAATCAACTATACTTCTATAAAATAAACTCTAAAAAATAAATAATCCAAAGACTTTGAAGTTAAAAAAAAATTCTATTAAGTTATTTCCATGAATATAGCTAATAAAATCTCTCCAAGTTTCAAAAAAAAATTTTTTTTAATTAAAAAAAGAGTCCAAGATAGAAATCCTTAAAATGAGCCCCTTCTCCTTCCTGGATGTGGCTGCTTCGCCGTCTCTGTGGCTGTGGCCTTGGTGGCCTCCTGCCCAGCTCTGCCAGGGGTTAACCCCTGGCCCTCTGCACAGCTCAGGGTCACCGCTGCTCAGCAGGGCTCCGAGGTCTGCCCCCAGCACGCACACCTTCCCATCTGTGCAGCTGCCTGTGTTCCTTTCCTAGAGCTGCCACAACAAATAAGCACGATGGGAGAGTCACAACAGCAGGAGTTTATTGTCTCACAGTCCTGGAGGCCAGACGTCTGATGCCAAGCTGCTGGCAGGGCCATGTTCCCTCTGAAGGATGCAGGGAGCATCCTTCCTTGCCACTTCTTGCTTCTGGCGGCTGCTGGCAACCCCTGACATTCCTCGGCTTGTGGCAGCATCATTTGTCTGCCTTCATCCTCATGTGGCCATCCTCCTTTTGTCTCTATGTCTCCAAACTCTCTCTTATTACAATGGCCCCAGTCACTGGATGGAAGGCTCACCCCAACCCAGTATGACCTCATCCTGACTACATCTGTAAAGATCTCATTTCTAAATCCCGTCCGTTCACAGGTTAGGGCTTGAGCACAACTTCAGAAAGACACAATCTAACCCAGCACGGTGCCCCCGACAGGCTGCCATCACCGTGAGTTCTCACTATACTGCCCTGTAATTGTCTGGGCGTGGGTCTATCCCCTCAAGTTGATGGAGGCCTTCAGAGGGCAGCTCATCATCACCTTCCCTCCAGGCCCAGCACAGTGCCTGCCAACCGAAAACCTCCACCGATTGTTGACTGAATGAATAAATCATTTTGCATTTTGATAGGCATTATATCTGTAGGAGAATATCAGAACATACCTTCCTCAGACAGCTTGATCACATTCCACTGATGTTTCAAAGACATTTTACTTAGATTCAAAGGTCTGTTAATGGCAAAGATGCACTGGGCTAAAGGGAAGAAAAATCAGCCACAGTTCACATCTCTAGCTCCTCTCGGAATGAGTCAGGCTCCCTCCCACCTTCCGTGGTGGGCTGAAGAACCTCCAAACACTCTACCTGTGATGAAGTCACCAGAATGTTTCCATGGTAACCAGGGAGCGGGTGAGGAGTCCACCCTGTGCTATTTCTCCTGAGAAGGAATAGCAATCATCACGTTGATGTTTATACCTGAGGCTTTGTTAACAAGTTAAAAAAAAAAAGTTTGTGCAACCATTAAGTCTTCTGCAGAGCACTGTTAGCTGTGAGACAAAGAACGATTTTATCTCCTGGCTACATTCAGATACACATTTCCCCTCAACTTCTCATTGCTTTTTTATTTTTCACCTTGTTTTGATGATGCTGGTTCTCTTGCCAGGCAGCATTTTTTACTGTGGATATGCTCCCTCACTATTAAAATACATTCAGATAGCATCACAGTGTTCATTTGTTTACCCTGCTTGTGATACGTGTTACCAATTTTTGCAAAGTGGTGTATCTAGAAAATTGGGCAACAGGGCACTCTGTGTACCATCCAAACTATTACAGGAATGATCAATTCCAACAATTTAACAAAGCACCTTTGACACTAAATTATAATGAATATTGTTTTATAATTTATACTCAATCACATTTGAGGTGGCCTATAATTAACAACACGGATAAAAAGCCAGCAAAACTGATCAAAGACGCAAGTAATGAACTGGAGAACTCATCGGACCATAAAGCCTGGGCTAAAGATGACCCTGGCACAGAAGAACCACAAACTAAGGGTGCGTTTGCAGCAGCCAAGGCCAGAGAGGGGAACATGATAAATTGCATAACTCATTGCCTTTCAAATGAAATACACTGCTTCATACAGAGAGTGGTTTTATACTCTGGGATAAGGCACTGTTAGTATGGGTCATTAGATAAATGGACAGCACCTTTGTAAGTTGGTTCACAAACACCAGGACAGTGTAAAATTCACTGGACAACCCCAAGTACTTTCAGTCAGGTCAATGTCACTCATTATAGTTGTTCAGTCACTAAGTCATGTCTGACTCTTTGCGACTCCATGGACTGCAGCATGCCAGGCTTCCCTGTCCTTCACTATCTCCCAGTTTGCTCAAACTCATGCCCATTGAGTCGGTGATGCCATCCAACAATCTGATTCTCTGCCACCTTCTTCTCCTTTTGCCTTCAATCTTTCCCAGCATCAGGGTCTTTTCTAATGAATTGGTTCTTCACACCAGGTGGCAAAGTATTGGAGCTTCAGCTTCAGTATCAATCTTTCCAATGAATATTCAGGACTGATTTCCTTTAGGATTGACTGGTTTGATCTCCCTGCTGTCCAAGGGCCTCTCAAGTATTATCCAGCACCACAATTCAAAAGCATCGATTCTTCGGTGCTCCACCTTCTCTGTGGTCCAACTCTCACATCCATACATGACTAATGGAAAAACCATAGCTTTGACTAGATGGACCTTTGTCAGCAAAGTGATGTCTCTGCTTTTTAATTCACTGTCTAGGTTTTTCAAAGCTTTCCTTCCAAGAAGCAAGGGTCTTTTAATTTCAATGTCACTATTACATCATAAAGGCAAATTTATTGTGCAATCAAGGCAAGACAGATATTGGATAAAAAGATCATCTCCTTTAACACTCAGAATGACCTTTGTAGGAAAGCACAGTTATCACCCCCATTTTACAGATGAGAAAGTTGCACCTCCTTGAAGTAACCTGCCAAGCATCAGTTCAGTTCAGTTCAGTCACATCCGACTCTTTGCGACCCCATGAATCACAGCACGCCAGGCCTCCCTGTCCATCACCAACTCCCGGAGTTCACTCAGACTCACGTCCATCGAGTCAGTGATGCCATGCAGCCATCTCATCCTCTGTCCTCCCCTTCTCCTCCTGCCCCCAATCCCTCCCAGCATCAGAGTCTTTTCCAATGAGTCAACTCTTCACATGAGGTGGCCAAAGTACTGGAGCTTCAGCTTTAGCATCACTCCCTCCAAAGAAATCCCAGGGCTGATCTCCTTCAGAATGGACTGGTTGGATCTCCTTGCAGTCCAAGGGACTCTCAAGAGTCTTCTCAAACACCATAGTTGAAAAGCATCAATCCTTTGGTGCTCAGCTTTCTTCACAGTCCAACTCTCACATCCATACATGACCGCAGGAAAAACCATAGCCTTGACTAGATGGACCTTTGTTGGCAAAGTAATGTCTGTGCTTTTCAACATGCTGTCTAGGTTGGTCATAACTTTTCTTCCAAGGAGTAAGCATCTTTTAATTTCATGGCTGCAGTCACCATCTGCAGTGATTTTGGAGCCCCCAAAAATAAAGTCTGACATTGTTTCCACTGTTTCCCCATCTATTTCCCATGAAGTGATGGAACCAGATGCCATGATCTTCGTTTTCTGAATGTTGAGCTTTAAGCCAACTTTTTCACTCTCCACTTTTACTTTCATCAAGAGGCTTTTTAGTTCCTCTTCACTTTCTGCCATAAGGGTGGTGTCCTCTGCCAAGCATCACCCAATCCAATAAGCCTGAAGCTGAGAGTTTGCAATATGAATGATCACTGTACATGCAGAAAAGGTAGAAGTGGGGCCTAATCTGTAGGATCTGATGACCTCTTTCATGAAGCTTGAGAAAGGGGACAGAACATGTTGGCTTTAGATGTCAGGGCTAGGTGACACCTGGCCCTCCCACATTCTAAGGCTGTTTGCTCCTCAGTTAAAGAGGCAAACTGAAGGTTGGGGAACCATGAAAAGAAAGGTTTTCACCAGCCCAGCACTCTGCCTGGCAACAACAGCCCCCCATCAAAAAATGGAAAGTGTTGTTAGCCACAGTTCTATATAATTTTCATCTCTCCCAGAAAATGATGGAGCATAACACAGACTTGTCCAATAATGAGTAAAAACCTGCCCACTAATTTTGTAGCTACTCTGGCTCTAGCTGATTTCCAAGACACCTGGAACTGGAGGAACCAGGCCTCTGCCCTTGGTGTCCGGGCTTGGCTCCAGGGTCAGCGTTTTGTGCGATGGGAGCAGGGTCGGCCCTGGAGGACTAGGTAAGACCACTGCGTGCAGGACCATCCACCCAAATATGTTTGTGCGCATGTACCAGCCTCCGAGCCCCTGAGGCTCAGCTGGCGAGTCGGCCTTGGTGGGATCGCACCACGACCCCAGTTCAGTCAACAGTTACTGGGTATCTGATGTCTTTAAAGACCTGACTCAGGTGCTAGGCTGAGCACAGGAGAGCTTTAAAGATGAGCAGAGCACAGGAGTCCCCGTCTTTAAAGACCGCAGAGTCTGAAAAAGGAATAAGATGCGTAACGAGACCTTTTTCAGTGCAAGGTGGATTTCCCCTTAAGAGATTTCCACCCCACCCCCCACCTTAATTATGGTAAAACACACACACACACACACACAACATAAAATCTACCATCATAGCCATTTTTAAGTGTCCAGATCTGTGGCAGTAAGCACATCCATCTACACCATGCTGGGCAACCACCACCCTCATCCATCCAGAGAACTTTTTCATCACCCTGAACCAGAACTCTGTCCACTTTCAACCATAACCATTTGCCCCTCCTGCAGCCTGGGACCACTGCCATCCTATCCATAAATTTGACTATCACAGGGACCTCATGTAAGTGGAACTATCCAGTGACTGTCCTGTTATGACTGCCTTATTTTACCCAACCCGATGTCTTCAAAGTTCATCCATGTTGTCCCATGTGTCAGAATCCCCTCCCTTTTAAACGGTGAATGACACTCCATGGCATGGATGGCCCATACTTGTGTGGGTATCTGTTCCTCTGCCAGTGGACCCTTGGGTTGCTTACCCCTTTAGGCTACTGTGAATGCTGCTGCTGTGAACAGGACGATACAGACACCGCTTCCATACCCTGCTTTCGGTTCTTTCCCCAGACTGTCTTCTGCCTTTCATTCTGCAGTCCTGCCTTGCTTTTACTACCTCATTTGTTCTTAGCAAACATTAGAGAGCTTTTGCGATGGGCAGGAAGGGCAAAGAGCTAGTCACTTGGATAGATGAGTATAGTAGTCATCTTCCTGCCTTCCCTGGTGGCTCAGAGGGTAAAGCGTCTGCCTGCAATGCGGGAGACCTGCCAGGTTCAATCCCTGGGTCAGGAAGATCCCTTGGAGAAGGAAAAGGCAACCCACTCCAGTACTCTTGCCTGGAAAATCCCATGGACAGAGAAGCCTGGTAGGCTACAGTCCACGGGGTTGCAAAGAGTCAGACACGACTGAGCAATTTCACTTTCCTACTTTCCTACCCTTGTGCAGGGGGAGGGGGCAGGGGAGACGGAGTGGGTCTCACTTTAAGCCATCAACACTGAGAAGTGGTTAAACACAGGTGGTCTCTGTCATGTAACCTAACACAGACAAGCTCAACTTGGGCTCCAACCTGAAAGGGACAGAAAGTGCCATCACTACCACCACCACCATCCCCTACCTGCTTCTGAGTCCGTGAGCTGGGAGGAGGGCAGGGGGGCGAGGGGTCTGCTGGGCTTCTCAAGGACACACAGCCTCACCTAAGCAGAGGGCTTGGGGGTGGGCAACAAGAAGGAGCCGTGAGAGAGGTAGAAAGAGGAGGATTTTTCCTCCTTTCTTTTGCCCCAGCACAGCACGGTTCAGCAGGCAGAGTCCAGACAAGCAGCTGAGACCCTGGGCTCGGGTCCCAGCTGTCGCTCAGCGGTGACTTGAGCCGGTCAGCGCATCTCCGGGCCTCGCCTCCCGTCTGTGACACGAGGAATGTGCAGGGGCCTGGGTGCCCTCAGGACACCATCTGGTTCTGCCAGGGGTCTTGTCCACGATGGCCGGGCCGAGAGGTGCTGGGGAGCTTTGAGGGATGGAGTATGTGAGCAGCATCGCCACAAACTTGCTTCTTCCATAAACTTGAACGTGGCATCGTGACACCCCCCTTTTCTTCTAGGAGCGTCAGGCTCACTGAAGCATGGTCATCACTGCCTGGCACCGAATGTCATGCACTGGTTTGATTTCAGAAGGGACCGGTTCTGCCCCTCTTCCAGCTTCCCCTGGTTGAAATCCAGGCTGCTGCGGGGCCCTGATCACTGGGCTTGTTACCCAGGCAGCTTTCTGCAGGATGAGCAGGGGTGGACTGTGCAACTTTAGTCCAGGGCTAGATGACAACTGATACACAAAGAAGAAAAACGGGATGTCGTTGGAATCTCCTGAGAAAGAACCCGTAGCAGCATCTGGCCCAGCTGCAAAGCCACATGCTCCAGAGAGAGCAGGAGAAGCTGTGTGCTCGGGGTTCATTCCGTAAACAAGCCACAGAAATATTTTCACAAGACGTCAGCCTGGATTTCCTCTCCGTCACGAGGAGCCACGTGGTTCTTGTTTGCTGGGCAGTGGGGTTTCTCACGTCTCCTCTCGGCTACCTTGGCCAGAGCCTGTCTGGAGCCCACAGAGGTGATTACAGGTTCTGCCACGTGCTGGACAAATGAAATCAGTGCGGTGTCTGAAAGCTCCAAGTCGTAAATTTCTCATTGTAAGAACGACACTGTACATAGTAGGTATGGGAAGAGATGTGGCCACCAGATCAGATCGGCAAACCCAGCATCCAAGGAAAAACCCAGGTTCACAGATGCTCATGCCTACTGCCATCATCCTGCCTTCCTACCTGCAAAGTCAAAGCGGCCTCTCTACAGAATTCTCCAGCAGCTCATCTGCCATGCTGGACAGTTAGAACCAGCTGGCTGTTCTCACCAGCTGTGACTTTTGAGTTGCTGTTGTTGAATGGGAGAAAGATCCTAGAACTCTGTTTTCCCTAAAAGTCCCTCCTGCTGTAACAAATCACAAACTTCAGCAAGAACAAGGGAAACTGTCCCCTTATAGGTCTAGGTTTGTCCTCACCTGCCACCTTACAACAAGAGGAAGCAGAGGCTCAGAGCAGGGTTTGGCAGAGAAGCTCCTGGCTGGGAAGTGGCCGAATCAGACTTGCTCCGTCAAGGCCAGGACTCCAGATCACTGACTGTCAGTCAAGTTATCTTCTAGCCACAGCCCCGTCTTGCTGAGCTGAGCTGCTGTCTCCCTGTGGCTGATTCTTTAAAAAATGTAACAAACATACCATAAAACTTAAAATTCAATGGTTTCTGTATATTCACAAAGTCGTGCAAGCATCACCATGATCTAATTCCAGAACATTTTCATCATCCCCCAAAGAAGCCCCAAAGCCATACTGTCCATCCCTGGAAACCACTAATATATGTTTTCTGGGTTTGACTATTCTAGATATTTCATATAAATGAAATCATAAATGTGTGCGCTTTTGTATCTGGCTTAAAGATGGAAGGCAGCAGGAGAAGAGGGCGACAGAGGATGAGATGGTTGGATGGCATCATCGATTCAATGGACATGAACTTGGGCAAACTCAGGAAGATGGTGAGGACAGGAAGCCTGGAATGCTGCAGTCCATGGGGTCATGAGAGTTGGACACGACTTGGAAACTGAACAACCACCACAACGTATTTCACTGAGTAATGCATTCAAGGTTCATCCAGGTTGTGTCAAAAGGTCCTTCCTTTCTATGGCTGAATAATGTTCATTTTGTATCCGTATTCATACTGTATGGAGCACATACTGAGTATCTGTTCATTAACTGATGAGCATTTAGATTGCTTCTACTTTTTTTCCCTGATAGCTCAGTTGGTAAAAATCCGCCTGCAATGTGGGAGACCTAGGTTTGATCCCTAGGTTGGAAAGATCCCCTGGAGAAGGGAAAGGCTATCCATTCCAGTATTCTGGCCTGGAGAATTCCACGGATTGTATAGTCTATGGGGTCGCAAAGAGTCAGACACGACTGAGCGACTTTCACTTTCACTTTTTGGTAATAATAATCAATGCTACCATGAACATTTGTGTACAAGGCTTTATGTGGACACAGTTTTTCTTTCTCACGGGGATATACCTAGGGGTGGAATTGCAGGTCATATGATAACTCCATGTTTAACTTTTTGAGGAAATGTCACCCAGTTTTTCAAAGTGGCTTCACCACTTTACATCCTTACTAGCAAAATGGTAAGATTCCATTTCCCCCATCTTTGTCAACACTGATTATTATTCATTGTTTAAATTGTAGCCTCCTGCGTCTATGAGGTAGCATCTGATTGTGGGTCCATTTGCATTTCCCTAATGACTAATAATGTTATGCCTCTTTTCATGTGTTTACTTCCCATTTGTGTATCTTCTTTGCAGAAATATCTACTCAGCAACTTGGCTCAAATTTTAAATTGCATTATTTGTCTTTTTATAGCAGCTCTACGAAAAAGAGGATTATAAAACTTCCTGTGCCTCTTACCTCCGAAGGAGTGAAAGGACAACAATGATTCTCAGAACCACACCCCCCTCCCCCAAGGCAGCATCTTATTTCTGTGTACCTTCAGCAGTAATGCATGAAGGCTTAAGAGAATGTTGTTGGAGTCCCACAGACATGGGCTTGGATCTAGCTTGAACACTTATAACGTTTGTGACTTAGATAATTCACCTAACTTTCAGCTTTCCCTGCTCCCAAACAGGGATCATGGTATCAATTCACTGGACTGACAGGAGAGCTGAAAGAAGACAGGCTGAAAGCCCTCCGCGCGTGACTTGTCACATGGAAAGTACCCAACAAAACTTCATTTTCTTTTGTATCCAGTGAATATTCTTATAGCATCACTATGGGCGAGGTACTGGTCTAGACCAAAGTCACAGCAACAAGCAAAATGGAAAATCTCTGCCTTTGTGGAGATTATATGCAGCTTATCATTCTAGCAGAAGTTAATGATGCTGTTATTATTATTATAATTCAACATTTTTACTCTTAATTGCAAAATAAGTACAGGCTCATCAGAAACTAGAGTGACAAGATAAAGGAAGTCTCACTAATGATCTTGAACTTTAGAGAAAGACCCGGCATTAGCATCCTTAATTACAGATCTCCCAGTGCCCCAGCAAGGCCTTTCCGCTGTACTTGCACAGACACCTGAGGGGGAGAAGCCACCAGCAGGGGCTCAAGAATGTGAAAAAAGGTGTGCACACCAAGCTTTAGCACTGCTAGGTGTCCAAGCACAAGGGATAACATACACTTACCAACCTAGGGAGGCACTTAGAAGCGTACAAACAGATCATTATAACCAAAAATAGGATAAAGAATTAAAAGATGCCTGGGAAGAAAAAGTGAGCACAGCAGCTCTTGTGGCTCGAAAAGTAAGTTCAGTGGGACGGGGTGGGGCTGAACATGAATTTGAATGAAAAGTGAGACTGCTGGCCTGGAGAACTCTTCTGCAGACTGGGAGCAAAACCCACTGAAAGGAATGAGGTTGAAGAATAATGGGAAATGGTGCTGAGTTCAGAGGTCCGCAGTTCTGCAGTGGAAAAACAGAGAGCCGACCTGCACTCAAGGCCAGCTCCACCGTGGACTGAAAGTGAAAGTCATAGAGTTGTGCCCAACTCTTTGCGACCCCATGGACTATACAGTCCGTGGAATTCTCCAGCCAGAACACTGGAGTGGGTAGTCTTTCCCTTCTTCAGGGGCTCTTCCCAGCTCAGGGATCGAACCCAGGTCTCCCACATTGCAGGTGGATTCTTTACCAGCTGAGCCGCAAGGGAAGCCCAAGAATACAAGAGTGGGTAGCCCATCCCTTCTCCAGTGGATCTTCCTGAACCAGGAATCGAACTGGGGTCTCCTGCACTGCAGGCAGATTCTTTATCAACTGAGCTATCAGGGAAGCCCATGGACTAGCAGGGTCAACTAATGAGCTAATGACCTTTCTCTTGGTTTGCTCATCTGCAAAAAGGGTTTGGCAATTGTGACCTCATCATGCACGTTCGACTCTCAAATCCTTTAGAGAACATTCCCACCACCTTGGAAGTGAGACCTCTAGCATAATCCAGTTGTTGATTCCCAGCTTATTGTGGGAGTTTCTGAAATGCCTAGATGACAATAGAGGCATTTGCCAGATACCGTGGTAGTTTTTTTTTTTAGCTTTTTATTGCGTATTGGAGTGTAGCCCATTAGGGGCTTACCAGGTGGTGCTAGTGGTGAAGAACCTGTCTGCCAGTGCAGGTGATAAAAGAGATGTGGGCTTGATCCCTGGCTTGGGAAGATCCCCTGGAGGAAATGGCAACCCACTCCAGTATTTTTGCCTGGAGGATCCCATGGATAGGGCAGCCTGGTGGGCTATGGTCTTTAGGGCCCCAAAAAGTTGGACACAACTGAAATGGTTCAGCACACACGCACACATAGCTGATTGACAATGCTGTCACAGTTTCAGGTGCAGAGCAAAGGGACTCAGCCCTAATATGCATGTGTCCTTTCTTCCCCAGACTCCCCTCCTGCTGCTGCTGCTGCTGAGTCACTTCAGTCGTGTCCGACTCTGTGCAACCCCATAGACAGCAGCCCACCAGGCTCCCCCATCCCTGGGATTCTCCAAGCAAGAACACTGGAGTGGGTTGCCATTTCCTTCTCCAAAGCATGAAAGTGAAAAGTGAAAGTGAAGTCGCTCAGTCGTGTCTGACTCTTAGCGACCCCATGGACTGCAGCCCACCAGGCTCCTCCATCCATGGGATTTTCCAGGCAAGAGTACTGGAGTGGGGTGCCATTGCCTTCTCCGAATTCCCCTCCTATCCAGGTCAAAATGTTCTTTGACAGGAGAATTTATTAACTGTGAGCTAGTCAACTATCCAGCAGTGAAAGTAAGATAAACTACAGGTACACAATTAATATAGATGACAAAAAGCCAATCAAAATAAGAGTAGAACTCAATGAAGCAGAAAAAAAAGAATAATAAAAAGTTGGTTTGTGGGAAAGAGAGACTCATCAAAATCAATCAAGAAAAAATTCCGAGACAGACACAAATGGCCATTGTGTTGTTGGCATTCCATCCCAGCCTCCGTGTCCTAAAGCTCTCCCTGCCTCTGGTGGGGGACGTTATGATGATCCTCTTGGGTGGTCCTGAAGCACAGGAGGTGCCCTGATGCCCTCTCGCCAGCATCACTTTCCAAGAGGCCCCGGATCCTGGACTCCGAGGCTCCCCTAATGGTTGGTGTCACCACTGCACCTGTGTCTCAATCCTAGCACTCCCTTGGCCCCAGGAACTCAGAGAACACAGTCCCCTCATGCTCTCCGACCTAAAGCCTAGATCCTTCACTGGGCTTAATCAAAGCGGGATCATCCCAGATCAACCCCAATGAGCGGAGTCAGGACTTACACGCAGAGTGAGCACAAAGCGAGTGTTCTTAAAAAAATAACTTCCTCCTGTACTGCTAGTTCAGTTCAGTTCAGTTCAGTCGCTCAGTCATGTCTGACTCTCCGCGACCCCATGAATCCCAGCACGCCAGGACTCCCTGTCCATCACCAACTCCCGGAGTTCACTCAGACTCACATCCATCAAGTCGGTGATGCCACCAGCCATCTCATCCTCTGTCATCCCCTTCTCCTCCTGCCCCCAAATCCCTCCCAGCATCAGAGTCTTTTCCAATGAGTCAACTCTTCGCATGAGGTGGCCAAAGCACTGGAGTTTCAGCTTTAGCATCATTCCTTCCAAAGAAATCCCAGGGCTTATCTTCAGAATAGACTGGTTGGATCTCCTTGCAATCCAAGGGACTCTCAAGAGTCTTCTCCAACACTACAGTTCAAAAGCCTCAATTCTTCGGTGCTCAGCTTTCTTCACAGTCCAACTCTCACATCCATACATGACCACTGGAAAAACCATAGCCTTGACTAGATGGACTTTGTTGGCAAAGTAATGTCTCTGCTTTTGAATAGCTATCTAGGTTGGTCATAACTTTTCTTCCAAAGAGTAAGCGTCTTTTAATTTCATGGCTGCAATCACCATCTGCAGTGATTTTGGAGCCCCCCAAAATAAAGTCTGACACTGTTTCCACTGTTTCCCCATCTATTTCCCATGAAGTGATGGGACCAGATGTCATGATCTTCATTTTCTGAATGTTGAGCTTTAAGCCAACTTTTTCACTCTCCTCTTTCACTTTCATCAAGAGGCTTTTTAGTTCCTCTTCACTTTCTGCCATAAGGGTGGTGTCATCTGCATATCTGAGGTTATTGATATTTCTCCCAGCAATCTTGATTCCCGCTTGTGCTTCCTTCAGTATGATGTACTCTGCATAGAAGTTAAATAAGCAGGGTGACAATATACAGCCTTGACGTACTCCTTTTCCTATTTGGAACCAGTCTGTTGTTCCATGTCCAGTTCTAACTGTTGCTTCCTGCTCTGCACACAGGTTTCTCAAGAGGCAGGTCAGGCGGTCTGGTATTCCGATGCTTTTCAGAATTTTCCACAGTTTATTGTGCTGCTAAGCCCCACATAAACCCAGCAGCGCTCCCGACAGTGCCATTCTGGGATCCTCTCTCTCCTTCACAGATAGTAGGCACATATGCTTGCGCTTAAATGTCTTCATAACCATAGCATACAGATGTCAAGGTGGTAATATCTTCTCCAAGTCCTCGAAACACAGAAGTACGTCACTTTCAACTCAGCGGAAATCTATCCTATCATTTAAAGTCTCAGTTCAAACCATTTCCCTCTAGACGCTTCGCCCCCAGGAAAAAACGCCTCAGTGTTTCTCTTGTGTTCGCAGGGCACTTTTTCACACACATGTACTCGTCAGTGTCCTGTAACTTCCTGGGGGCAAAAGCCTCCATCTTTGCATCCACCCCCACCCCCAATCTTCTGCTTTGGGAGATAAAGCAGTGAGGAATGAACTCTGACATTGGAAAACCTGATCCCAACTCTGCCTTTAGCAAAGTTAACCTCTCCGAGCCCGTTTCCCACGGGCTGGGAACTGATGAAGTGAGAACTGATGCATTTGCTTCCTGCCTGGGAAGCTCTCAGTACAAGCGCCTGGCACAGAGCAGAGGCTGAGAAGCAGCAGCTGCCCATCGATATGAGAGATGGCAGCACATTCGCTGAACTGGGCTGGGTGACTTGCGCTGGCTCCCCAGGGGTGAGTGTGCTCCGCGGTGTCCACGTGGCACCTCCTGCGGTCAGGATGCTTGTCAGAGCTGGGGCTACACTAGACCAGAGCCCCAGGATGTATCTCCGTATAAAAAGGAGAGAGGATAAAATATTGGGTTAGCCAAAACGTTTGGGTTTTTGCATACCATTTTATGGGAAAACCCAAACAAACTTTTTGGCCAACCCAATACAATGATCCCCTGTGAACAGGAGGTGCCTGCTTTCTCCCTCCCTTCCCCCTTCCATGGAGCTCCAGCCACAGCGATGCCCTCCGGCTGAGGACTCACCTCTTGCCCGACGAGATCAGCCTCCCTGAAGAACACCTCTGCTTTGCACACCCTGGATGCAAGTCCTGTCCTATCGAGTCCCCCGACCCACCTCTGAGACATTGGGGGCCACCTGCCTGGGCAAACCCAAGTCAGTCTGGCAGTCCATATTCTGTGCTTCCAACATAGACCTCAGCACGCCCACCTCTTGTGCCCTAACTATATCTCTGGTTTGTCCCTTGAGAATTTCTGGGCATGCTCTCTCTGCCAGTTCATTTTCTTTGGCATCACCTCTGCCATTCTCCACCGTGCCTGCTCTTCACATAACTGGGCATTTTTCCTTCCAAATCTCTCAGTCCTTTGGATCTGGCTGGAAGGTGTGCTGCTAAACAGAGGCTATTGCCATGTTTGGGACACCCAGTACCTCGTTTCGTGGGCATATCGCTGGCGTCATCACCAAGGCCCAGTAGACACAGCCAGCTCTTCCATGACGTCTACAGAAACAGATTCCCTACAGCTCTCGTTCACTCCAAAGGGAAAAGAGTTAACAGTGCCACTGGGTCCACAGGACCTTCATTTTTCTAATAAGAATATAGAGATTTCTAGAAGGAATTCCAGGTTTGTGTGCTTGTTGCTGTTTTCATTCTGCTTCCTACCCACCCATCTCACCGACAGAAGTGGGGAGTAGCTGGTAGACCTGGAAACTTTCGGAAAGCTTCTGTTCACCTTGCATCGCCTGGTGGGGAGACAGCACGGCCTGCACACCCAGGGCTCTGCGTGTGGTTGTGCCCTTAGTGAGTCTTTGCAGAATTCACAGCCACCCCTTTAGTATCTGCCCCCGCAAGCCCCTCAACCCCCCGGGAGCAGAAACAGGCCACTTCCATCTCACTGAGAAGGAAGTGATACCCAGGTGGCTTGCTCAGGGCGTCTGAGATCCCACCCCTGAAAAGCCACCTGTTTTCATTTTGGTCCCGGGAAATTTGTAAGCAGATCCCCCAATCCCCCATCAGCATCGTCTTAATAGTGTCCTGCTACAAAGACAGTAAAACACGAAGTTGTGCTCACACCTCTCTGAATCAAGCGCCTTCTATAAATTGCCTGGATGGAAAGGAAACACTGAGAAAAGCATTTATGATCTAAACCCATGGCTGCAGGGATTCTGATTTGATAGTTTTTTTCCTACAAATTCATTTTTTTAATCTGTCTTGAATCTTTCCATTAGAAATAAATGTGGAGAAAACAGGACTTTTTGTTTCACAGGCGACAGAGGCGCAGTCTGCTCCTTTGCCTTCCTCAGTCGGGACTGGCCCTTCGGAGCGTCTTCATTAGGGAGCACTGGATGAATCGAAGCACCAAAGAATTGATGCTTTTGAACTTGGTGTTGGAGAAGACTCTTGAGAGTCCCTTGGACTGCAAGGAGATCCAACCAGTCCATCCTAAAGGAGATCAGTCCTGAATATTCATTGGAAAGACTGATATTGAAGCTGAAACTCCAAACTTTGGCCACTTGATGCGGAGAGCTGACTCATTGGAAAAGACCCTGATGCTGGGAAAGATTGAGGGTGGGAGGAGAAGGGGACAACAGAGGATGAGATGGTTGGATGGCATCACCGACTCAATGGACATTAGTATGAGTAAACTCCAGGAATTGGTGATGGGCAGGGAGGCCTGGCGTGCTGCAATCCATGGGATTGCAAAGAGTCAGACACAACTGAGCGACTGAACTAAACTGGATAATAGTGGTGAGCCATAAACCCCCGCGTGAAGCATGGCTTTCCTTGAACTTCTAATGGCTGCTAGCTCAGGCCCACAATCTGTGTGACTGCTGAAATCCCTGCCAGGGGTTCCTCGTCCCCAAGAACAATCTGAGCTGCCACTACAGAGCCCGGAGGTAAGAGGCAGAGCAGAATCCTACCAGAGGGTGGGGACCAAGAGAGCAGGCCAGCCCCCCGTTTGCATGTTACTCGTTCTGGAAGGGGTCTCTGCAGTGGTCCTGCACTGGAACCAGTGCACTCTGATGTGAGAAACCAGGTCCTCAGACTGGGACAACCAGACCCACTGCCTGTCACGGAACACCCTCCCTCTGCACATGTGGGACCTTGATACAACCTTGAACTTGGGAAAGCGTTGGTAGGTGGTGTCAGTAAGGAGCGGTGGGTGGTGAGCACACCTCAGCAACCAGCCCTTGTCTCAACTGTGTCCTAGACTTCAAGAAAGAGGGAAGATTGCTCAGATTTTCCTGAGTACTGCAGGGATTCAAATCCAGCCTTTCTCAACTCTAACCAAACCTTCCCCACCAAGCCACACTGGCCTTGAGGAAATAGTTTCAACCTGTGCTCTCAACATCGAGACTGTCCACTGCCAACCATGCCTAAAGCTGTGCTTGTGTTCTTCCAAAGAAGACTGCAGGCTTCCCTGGTGACTCAGAAAGGAAGGAATCTGCCTGCAGTGCAGGAGATCTGAGTTCAATTCTTAGGTTGGGAAGATCCCCGGGAGAAGGGAACAGCTACCCACCCCAGTATTCTTGCCTGGAGAATTCCATGGACAGAGGAGTCTGGAGTACAAAATGAAGCCAGGAAAAGGCTAACAGAACTTTGCCAAGAGAACACACTGGTCATAGCAAACACCCTCTTCCAACGACACAAGAGACAACTCTACACATGGACATCAACAGATGGTCAATACTGAAATCAGATTGATTATATTGCTTGCAGTCAAAGATGGAGAAGCTCTATACAGTCAGCAAAAAACAAGACCAGGAGCTGACTGTGGCTCAGATCATGAACTCCTTATTGCCAAATTCAGAGTTAAACTGAAGAAAGTTAGGAAAACCACTAGGCCATTCAGGTATGACCTAAATCAATCCCTTATAATTATCCAGTGGAAGTGAGAAATAGAGTCAAGGGATTAGATCTTATAGAGAGAGTGCCTGAAAAAGTATGGACGGAGATTCGAGCCATTGTACAGCAGGTGGTGATCAAAACCATCCCCAAGAAAAACAAATGCAAGAAGGCAAAATGGTTATCTGAGGAGGCCTTACAAATAGCTGAGAAAAGAAGGGAAGCAAAAGGCAAAGGAGAAAAGGAAAGATATATCTGTCTGAATGGAGAGTTCTAAAGAATAGCAAAGAGAGGTAAGAAAGCCTTCCTAAGTGATCAATGCAAAGAAGTAGAGGAAAACAATAGAATATGAAAGACTAGAGATCGCTTCAAGATAATTAGAGATACCAAGGGAACAGTTCACACAAAGATGGGCTCAATAAAGGACAGAAATGGTAGGGACCTAACAGAAGCAGAAGATATTAAGAAGAGATGGCAAGAATACACAGACAAAAATATCTTAATGACCTAGATAACCATAATAGTGTGATCACTCACCTAGAGCCAGACATCTTGGAGCGCAAAGTCAAGTGGGACTTAGGAAGCATCACTATAAACAAAGCTAGTGGAGGTGATGGGATTCCAGTTGAGTTATTTCAAATCTAAAAGATGATGCTGTGAAAGTGCTGCACTCAATATGCCAGCAAATATGGAAAACTCAGCAGTGGCCACAGGACTGGAAAAGGTCAGTTTTCATTTCAATCCCAAAGAAGGGAAATGCCAAAGAATGCTCAACTACTGGACAACTGCACTCATCTCACACACTAGCAAAGTAATGCTCAAAATTCTCCAGGCCAGGCTTCAACAGTTTGTGAATCGAGAACTTCCAGATGTTCAAGCTGAATTTAGAAAAGGCAGAGGAACCAGAGATCAAATTGCCAACATCTGTTGGCTCATAGAAAAAGCAAGAGAGTTCCAGAAAAACATCTACTACTCCTTCACTGACTACACTAAGTCTTTTGACTGTGTGGCTCACAACAAACTGGAGAATTCTTCAAAAGAGGAAATACCAGACCACCTGACCTGCCTCCTGAAAAATCTGTATGCAGGTCAAGAAATAACAGTTAGAACTGAACATGGAACAACAGATTGGCTCCAAATTGGGAAAGGAGTATGTCAAGGCTGTATATTGTCACCCTACTTATTTAACTTGTATGCAGAGTATATCATGCGAAACGCTGGGCTGGATGAAGCCACAAGCTGGAATCAAGATTGCTGGGAAAAATATCAATAACCTCAGATACACAGATGACACCACCCTTATGGCAGAAAGTGAAGAGGAACTAAGGAGCCTCTTAAAAGTGAAAGAGGAGAGTGAAAAAAGTGGCTTAAAACTCAACATTCAGAAAACAAAGATCATGGCATCCAGTCCCATCACTTCATGGGAAATAGATGAGGAGACAATGGAAACAGTGACAGAATTTATTTTCTTGGGCTCCAAAATCACTACAGATGGTGACTGCAGCCATGAAATTAAAAGACCCTTCCTCCTTGGGAAAAAAAAAAAAGCTATGACAAACCTAGACAGCATATTAAAATGCACAGACAATACTTTGCCAACAAAGAGCCACATAGTCAAAGCTATGGTTTTTCTAGTAGTCTTGTATGGATATGAGATTTGGATCATAAAGAAGGCTGACTGCTGAAGAATTGATGCTTTTGAGCTGTGGTGTTAGAGAAGACTCTTGAGAGTCCCTTGGACTGCAAGGAGATTTAACCAGTCAATCCTAAAGGAAATCAATCCTGAATATTCATTAGCAGGACTGATGCTGAAGTTGAAGCTCCAATACTCTGGCCACCTGATGAGAAGAGCTGACTCATTGGAAAAGACCCTGATGCTGGGAAAGATTGAAGGCAGGAGAAGGGGATGACAGAGGATGAGATGGTTGGATGGCATCACTGACTTAATGGATGTGAGTTTGAGCCAGCTCCAGGCGATGGTGAAGATGGCATGTTGCAGTCCACGGGGTCTGCAGATATGACTGAGTGACTGAACAACAAAAACAAGATTGCCCTTGAACTCGTTCAGAGCCCTGACTGGGGTCTGATAAAACATCTGCCAATCAAAGGTAGCCCCGAAGATTCTGCAGCAGGAAGGCTGGCCGGCAAGGAGGCTTGTGGTCCTCCATGACACAGCTCTCATTCTTCCCCTAAAACAGAAAGCTTCCAAGGGCTGGATTTGGCAAGTCCATTACCCTGCCGAGTCCACAGAAGCTGGAATAGGGACACCTGAGATTAAACAAATGCAGGGGCGTGAAAATAAAGAGAAGTGTAAGTGGGTTTGGTGCTTATCTTCCTTTCCAACAAAAGCTAACAGGTAATTGCTTTTTTATCACCAGCACTTGAAATTTGAAAGTAAAGAAGGAGCAGGGCTTGGTATCACACCTGAACGCTGCAGTCCATAGATCCTTACCATTCACTTCTTCTGCCAAGGACCAATAGCCACACTGCGCTGGTGCTCATACAATTCAATCCGGAAAAGAGCCAAGAAGTAACAGAGGAAAGGTCACCATGTCATTTCCAACAGGAGGGATTTATGTTTAGATTTTGTGAACCGATTACATATATATGTTCCCTCTCCTCCCCCGCCCCCGCCTCCCCCGCAAATGTTCTAAATTGTCATCAGTTCTCTAAAGGTAACCTTTACCAAAGAAGAGACATTCACACAAGGGGAATGCAATGGTCTGTGGCTTTCCCAGGAAATGAGAAAGCTGTTGCCTAGCAACCCAGCCCTCCCCAAACTCAGCCTGGTACCTGGCTCTTTTGAAAACAGAACATCTTTGATAGACACAGCGACCGCCTACAGCTGCTTGAGCACGGCCTTTGCAGGGGAGCCCTGCTTTCTCTGCCCCGCAGGCTTTCCGATTGATGCACTGGTGAGCACCAGTCTAGTCTGAGCTTCACTGGCTGCTGTTCTCTTTTAAGATGAAGGTCCTTGGATTTCCCACCACTTTCCAGGATTCCATGTGACTCAGCTCGACAAAAATTGACACTTTTCTGTCTCAGTGTTCTCTGGATGCTCAGGAATGTCTGTGGCCCGGCAGAGAATGTGTCTCTTTCATGTGGCGGCAGTACTCCAGGTTTTGATTTATTATTGAAACTTTTGAAATTGATATGGTCTTGAGTTGAATTGTGTCCCTTTCCTTCCCCTTCCCAGGTGGTGCTAGTGGTAAAGAACCTGCCTGCCAATGCAGGAGACATTAAGAGATGTGGGTTTGATCCCTGGGTCGAGAAGTCCTGGAGAAGGAAATGGCAACCAGGATTCTTGCCTGGGAGATCCCAGGGACAGAGGAGCCTGGTGGGCTTACAGTATTTGGGGGCACAAAAGAGTCAGACACGATTGAGCAACTGAGCATGCCTCCCCTTGATTTACATAAGGAAGTTCTAACCACCAGGACCACTGAATACAACCTTCTTTGGAGTTAGGGTCTTTACAGAAGCAGTTAGTGTGGGCCCCTAATCAATATGGTTGGTGTCCTTATGAGGAGGTGAAATGTAGACACACTGGCTCACAAGGGAGAGTGTTACGTGAAGATGAAGGCAGAGATCCGGGTGATCTTCCACAAGCCAAGGAGTGCCAGAGATGCACCAGCAGACCGCCAGCAGTTGGGAGAGAAGTCTGGAACAGAGGAGTCTCCTTCATGGCATCAGAAGGAGCCCGCCCTTCTGACACCTTGGTTTTGGACTCTGGGCCTCTGGGATTAGGAGAGTGAATTCCTATTGCTTGAGTCGCCCAGTTTGCCACATTCGTTTCTGCCAGGCCTGGGATGCTGACGGGCTTTCCTGGTGGCTCCGTGTAAAGAATCCACCTGCCAGCACAGAAGGCTCAAGTTCAGCCCCTGGTCTGGGAAGACCCCCTGGAGAAAGAAATGGCAAGCCACTCCGGTGCTCTTGCCTGAGGATGCCCATGGACAGAGGAGCCTGGCGGGATACAGTCCATGGGGTCGCAAAGGCTGAACAGCAGCCACAGCAAGGACCCCTTCCCCTGTGTTTCCCAGGAGCCAGCGCACGGACAGGGGCGGCCCTTTCCCGTCTCAGTGAACTCTCGGGGCGACCCGCGTATGATGTATCATATTCAGCACGTAAGAAGCTGTGGTTTGGGGAAGTGAACTTCCTCGTCCACCAACCCACAGCCCCTAAATGAAGGATCTGGGATTCAAATTCAAGCTGGAACGCCACGGAAACGCACGCTCTTAACCCCCATGGTATTCCCCCCTGCTGGTTCCAGACGTAGCTTCCCAGGTCGCCCCACAGTGAAGGCTTTCCTCCCAAAGCAGCTAAGAGCCCAGCCAGCTGCTAACCAGGGCAGAGAAACCCACAAAGCCAAGGCACTATGAAATATCCAACATGTTGACAGGAGGCATATTGCCAGCTAAGTGGAGGCCAGGAATTGGTCCTTGGCTGATGGGCAAGAGATTTCTGCTGCAGAAAGCTGAGCCTGGAGCGAAATTAGCTTTGAAGTTTATTAAATCTTTGTGTCTCTGGAGGGGGGTGGGGGTGGCTCCCGTGGTCCTCAGCTGAGCAAGGTGGCCTGGAGGGACCTTTCCACCCACCAGCAGAGCAGGATATTTTGGATGTGTTTTTCACATTTGGAATACTCAGCAACTCTATTGAACTTTGGATTAGCGCGTTTAGCAGAAAAGCAAAGCTGCTACGAACATAGGCAAAAATCCACGCTAGGGTTTTGCTCCCCACAGAAAGAGGCTGAAATTACCAGGAGCAGGTGGAGCTTAGTTTCTACTACAAACAAGGTCACTGCGTTTGGAAAAATAAGCACATAGGGGAGGGTGTGGAAGAATTCTTTATCATTAATGGGAGTCTTGGTGGTAGCATTTTAGGATGAACAAAGGTTTCATATCAAGAAAGCCACTTCCATCTATTTTGTCAGCCAAAAAGTTCATTTGGGTTTTCCATTAGATGTTATGGAAAACCTGAAAGAAAATTTTGACCAAGCCCATACATTATTTAAAAGGTGAGATCAGATAAATGAATGAATTTTTGTGATTCTTCCATCCACACAAACCTTCAGCCAAACTGCTGTGTAAATAACTTTATTACATAAATATAGTATAAAGGAAATCAGAAAATCTGATCACAACATTTTGATAAGCCAAGCAAATATAATGCTTATTTTGTGATTTTTATACACCAGGTAAAATTTCTAAGATCAACATATTTGGAAAAACTTGCAAGGTAAATTTTTTCCAGCATGCAATTATTAAACATGCTGCTTGACTTTTTAACTTCAAATTCATGGATAATTTTATTTCTTCCATACCCCCATCTGCTACATCAGCCCTTATTCTGAATCATTCTCAGAAATCTCTTCATTTCATTCACAAACATTTCTGTATAGCTCCTTAAAGATAATGACTCTTTTTTTCTGGACACAACCACAGTGCTATTATCGTATGTTAAAAAAAAATCAACAGTAATCTTTTAATATCATCAAATATTTAGTAGTTGTTAAAATTGCCAATCATTTCATAAGGGTCATAAATTTATTTTACAGATTATTTGATTAAGATCCTACATGTTACTATTGGGTGATAACACCTTTCAAAACTGCATCTTCCCATCATCTTTTTTTTTTCCTTGCAATTTTTAAAAATTTATTTTTATTGAAGGATAATTGCTTTACAGAACTTTGTTTTTTTCTGTCAAACCTCAACATGAATCAGCCATAGGTATACATACATCCCCTCCCTCTTGAACCTCCCTCCCACCTCCCTCCCCACCCCACCCCTCTAGGTGGATACAGAACCCCTGTTTGAGTTCCCTGAGACATACAGCAAATTCCCATTGGCTCTCTATTTTACATACAGCAATGTTTCTGTGTTACTGTCTCCATACAGCTCACCCTCTCCTCCCCTCTCCCCGTGTCCATAAGTCTGTTCTCTATGTCTGTTTCTCCATTGCTGCCCTGCAAATAAATTCTTCAGTACCATCTTTCTAGATTCTATATATATGCAGTAGTATACAACATTTATCTTTCTCTTTTTTACTTACTTCACTCTATAGAATAGGCTCTAGGTTCATCTACCTCACTACAGCAGACTCCAAGGTGTTCCTTTTTATGGCTGAGTAATATTCCAAATACCACAACTTCTCTATCCATTCCTCTGTCCATGGACATCTAGGTTGCTTTCATGTTCTAGCTATTGTAAATAGTGCTGCAGTGAATACTGGGGATCATGTGTCTCTTTCAGTTTTGGTTTCATCAGGGCATCTGCCTAGGAGCGGGATTGCTGGGTCATATGGTGGTTCTATCTCAACATAGAAAAGGCCATATATGATAAGCCCACAGCAAACATTATTCTCAATGGTGAAAAACTGAAAGCATTCCCCCTAATATCAGGAACAAGACAAGGGTGCCCACTCTCAGTACTATTATTCAACATAGTTTTGGAAGTCCTAGCTACAGCAATCAGAGAAGAAAAAGAAACAAAAGGAATCCAGATCAGAAAAGAAGCAAAACTCTCACTGTTTGCAAATGACATGATACTTTACATAGAAAACCCTAAGATAGAACCAGAAAATTACTAGAGCTAATCAGCAAATTTAGCAAAGTTGCAGGATACAAAATCAATACACAGAAATCACTTGCATTTCTATATACTAACAATGAAAAATCAAAAAGAAAAATTAAAGAATCAATCCCATTCACCATTGCAACAAAAAGAATAAACCATCTAGGACTAAATCTACCTAGAGAGACAAAAGAACTGTATATAGAAAATTTTAAGACACTGATGAAAGAAATCAAAGGTGACATGATAGACAGATGGACAGATATCCCACATTCCTGGGCAGGAAGAATCGATATTGTGAAAACTGACTTCTTGATACCATGCAAATTATGAGACCAACTATAACAGAACACAAAATGCCAAATAAGGCAACTTTCAAACCAGGGGGGAAAGCATGGATTTCCAAGGTCACAGCGGTGCTGCTGACAGGGGGAGATAAAGAAGGAAGAGGCGCGAAGCTGAAACAAAAGAGACAACACTGATCATTTCAGATCATATGACTCTCTGCCTAGAAACCCAAGGATGTCAGGTGAAAACTTTTACAACTACTGGGAGAGCTGAGTGATTAACCACAATCAAAAGCAATTTCTGAGAATCAATAACTTTCATAAAGAGGGGAACTAATCAATTAAAAAACATCAGGAGAGAAAAATTAACAATGACAAGAAAGTCATAATATAGCCAGGAACATATCTACCATGAAATAGGAAATAGCCACATTTAGAAAGTCATAAACCTAATACTGGAGTAAATGAAAGAAACACAAAGTGAATGGGGAGGCGTGACACGATTCTGGATGAAAAAAATCAAACTGCAAAGTCACTTGTGCCTAAATTAGCTTATAAGTTCCACATTTCACTAAAAACTGGCAATAAATAAACTAAAAATTGACAATTGGATTCATAAATGCACATGGAAGGGAGAGAATGCATAAGAATACCCAAGACAACTTTAATAATGCACAATTGGAGTGGGATATTCTAATACTGTATTAATTAAAGCAGCGTGGTCTCAGGGAAGGAAAAGATAGACAAATCAGTTGGATAAAATAGAGAGTAACACAGGCTTCCCAGATAGTGTTAGTGGTAAAGAACCCGCCTGCCAGCCAACACAAGGGATGTATAAGACAGGTTCGATCCCTGGTTGGGAAGACGCCCTGGAGGAGGGCATGGCAACCCACTCCACTATTCTTGCCTGGAGAATCCCATGGACAGGGGAGCCTGGCGGCTACAGTCCATAGGGTCACAAAGAGTAAGACATGACTGAAGCAACTTAGCACACACACAGAGAGTAAGACATCCACATACATTTGGGAATTTGTGAAGAAGACATTTTGGGTCAAAGAGACTGGGGTAGCACATAAAATTACAAATACAATTGAGGATAAAATAATGTTAATAACATTGTGGTACATATTTAAAGCCATACACAAAGCTAAATTTAAAATGGATTAAGGGTGTAAACATCAAAAAGTGAAATTTAAAAATAGCAATAGAATAATATTCTTCATAATAGTGGAAGTCTTCTTAAAGAAGACAAATATCCAGAGGCCATAAAAGATTAACCACTGAACTATAAAATAATGAGTAACTTTTATCTGAAAAATGTTATTACCTACAAATTAAAAGAGAAGCAACAGAAGGAAAATATTAAAGATATTAGTACCCAGGGTATAAAAGTAACTCTTATGATTATGTTAGAAGAAAACAGTTTAGAAAAGTAAATAAATGCTCTGAACATGGATTTCATAGAAAAATAAATACAGTAGGATAACATACATTGAAAAGATGATAGAGCTCTTTAGCAACTGGGACGCTATAAATTAAAACAACAACTTTTAAATAAAATAAGGCAATACCTTTTGTAGCAAATGATATTATCAAGTAAGTGAAATCTAAAGAACAGGAGGAAATATTCGCAAACTATTTATCAGATAAAGATCTAGACTCCAAAATATATAAGGAACTCTTACAACTCAGCAACAAAAGGACAAGCAACTCATTTTAAAAACGGGCAAAGAACTCAAACCGACATTTCACCAAAAAAGCCATATAAATAGCCAACAAGCACATAAAAAAGATGCTCCACATATAAAGCATTAAATAAATGCTAACCAAAACCACAATGAAATGCTGCATCATATTCAGCAGGATGCATATAATTAGATCTAAAGGAACACAAAACAAACAAGCAGAAAAATAGAAAAGCGGAGGGTAAGGAGAAATGGACTCTACCTTACAGCCATGGTGGGAACGGAAAACGGTCTCATCAGAAGGTTAAGCACAGAATTGCCACGTGACAACACAAACCCCAAAGAACTGAAAACAGGTACTCAGACAGATACTGTAGACAACAGTCATATCAGAGCTGTTCACACCGGTCAGACGATGGAAACAACCCAAACACCCAACGTGGGATGAATGGACTAAGAAACTGTCGTGCGTTTAGATGATGGAATAACATGCAGACATAAAGAGGGATGGGTACTCGTGGCTGCTACAACATTAATGAACCTTGATGACACTGTGCTAAGTAAAAGAAGATACTGATGCAGAAAGTCACATATTGTATGATTCCGTGTATGTGAAATATCCATTAACAGGTAAATCCAAGGAGATTCCAACAGATCAGTGGATGCCAGGGGCTGGGGGGAGGACGGAGAGGACATGACTGCTTGAGGGTTACCAGGTTTCCTTTGGGGAGAATGAAAAGACTCAGGAGTGGACAGAGGTGGTGGAAGCAAACATCACGAATGGACAAAATGCCACTGAACAGTACACTTCAAAATGCGTAAATCTTTGGTCCTATGAATTTCATCTCAATTAAAAATCAACAACGAGATACTGTATCTTTCTGTTAGTTTGGTAAACACACACACACCCCTTTAAAAACCCAGTGTTAGCGTGTTGAAAAGTGGGTTCTCCCCCACACTACTGGCTCAAATATAAACTGGCGGAGAGTTTGGGGGAGGTAAGTTTGACAATACCTATCCATATTTAAGATGTACATGTCTTGTGATACACCAAGTTCATTTACAGGATTGGATCCCACACATGCCCCAAGAGAGATGTACACGTTCAAGGGTGCTTGCTTTTGTTTAAGAAAAGGAAACAAAATTTAAAAATTGATATCTGGCAAATGGGTGGTGTTGATTTTATTGAGAACCTCAAAGCAAAACCTGAAAGACCATTTGGTTTCTAACTGCCCTGAACATTCCTTAAATCACCCATAAGTTACGTACACGTGATCTGTGTAAACAACTCAGCACAGCACTAAAAATGTTAAAAGTATGTAATTTACACTCTAATGTATAATATGTAGTTCCATAAAATGGCTGCAGCAAAAATTAAATCACTCAAGTGCTACACTGCTTAGACACCCTTCCACAAAATCGTAAATATTCAAAGCTTCCAGCTTTGCCTGTTGATGGATAAACATCTCCACGGTTTGGATCTTTCATCTGAAAGGTGGGGATACCTCACCACTGCCCCAGAGGGTCACAGTGAGGACGTGGTGAGTTAATTCAGAGCAGGCCTGGCACTGTGCCGGGTGCAGAGTGAGCCTGACAATAAACGTGGGATGCCTTAGCCTTCAGAGGGTTGCTATTCTGGAAGAGGAGAGAGATAACTGGCAGTTTTATAGCGAGCGATGTGATGAGGGCTCTGGCAGCTGTGGGCACAGGTCTTGCGGAGGACAGAGAAGAAGCAGGCTGACCGCCCGGAGGACCCTTCCCACTGCCTCTCAGGCTAAATGAAGTTGCCCACCAACCCCTGCCCTGGGACCAGCGCCAGCGTGCTGCTCCCCACAGCACAGATGCCGTTCCTCTGTGCCTCTGTTCTCCACCACCAGCACGTGTGCTTAAGAACTCTCTGCACTTGTTCTCTGGAAAGTAACCTGTTGGAAAGAAAAATCAATGTTCATTAGCAGTGCCATTACTTTTAGGAAGAGCCTTTCTCAAGGAAAAGTGGTGGAGGACACTCCCGAAGCCAGTGTCCCTCTGGCGTCCCTGTGGGGCGCAGTGCCTTACCGACCCAGCTTCACAGCAGTCATCTCTCCCCAGCTGGACGCTGGGGCACATCCATACTGCTGGGGCGGCCGCAGCCTGCGGGTGGGGCTTGGGCGAAGCGAGGAGCCTCCCGCGGGGGCCAAGGCGGGGTGGGGAAGGGTGCATCTCAGTTCAGCTGATGGAAGCACCCATCTAGGGTTGCCAGACCTTCTCGTTTTTTTCAGAGGAACTCAACGCCTGAATTTTTTTTGTGAAACTTTCCAATTTTTAAAATATTGTCAACAAATTCAAAGCAAACAGTAAAATAACACTCTCGGAGCCCAATCGAATAATTTTGTGGGTGAACCTCACCCCAGGGCCCTAGGTGGCAACTTCTGTGACACACGTTTAGACTTCCAGGTTGGAAAGTGTGCATCTGAGGTGTCTCAGACCATGGCCTTGGATGTCACAGGAAAACAGTCTGCTGGGTTCCTTGGGTCCAGGCAAGCCCGTCCTTGCTGGTGAGTTGGGTTCCCATCCCCAGCCTGTCAATCATCTGCCCCTGGCTCCATCCTCCCCTCCACACCACGCCCCCTCACTGCGACCCATGCATGTTGGGGGAGGGGGGCTCATCATTTGAAATAACACCTGTAACTCTGTACATGCCCCTCACTTAAGAAAAACAAATCACAAGATGCCTCCTCCACCAAGAAAGCGCATAAGAGAGTTTTGTCTTCCTTTCCACTTAGAGCCAACAGAACCGGCGACACTAGCCGTCTCCCTTTTGTCAGGAGCGCTTTTAGAGAGGTTGTCTTAAGTGAATACCCAGAAGAGTGACGGAATTCTACACAGCCACCAGCAGAATTGATTTTTTCTTAAGTGAAGTGAGTGAATAATCACATAAAGAGATTCTGAAACTCACTCTATTCCCAGATGGTGTAATGTCCCTGCCTGGCCCTATTGATCCTGCCCAATGGGCTGCCCCAAAGGTGGAGGACCTTTGATCATCCAGTGATTTTTAGTATCTTTCCCTCCCTCTTCATCAGCACTGGCAGGGTGACTGATGTTCACGCCAGTTTCTAGGTGAGGTTTATCCCATCCCTGGTGTAGGCAAAATGATTTTTAAACACCAGTCATTTTTAGAAGAGAAATGCTGAGCCATTATTTAAAAGATATGGTGCATGTTATTCTGTGCATGAAGGGGACTTATAGTCCAGGCAAGGTCATACATAATCACCCTCACCCCACAAAGGGCATGACTGCACCATGAACATCCTCCTTCATCTCCAGGTACCTCGCCACACCCAGCCCTGCTCTGATCTCTCACCCAGAGCCAGGCCATGTGCACAGGGACCCTGGGACATGTGATGAGATTGAGCATAGTCAAAATCTCCCATAAACTACTATTCGGGTACAAGATATACAAGCCAAGGTGGGCATCTGAAGGTGTCACAGACCATGGCCTTGGATGTCGCAGGACACCCAAGGCTGTCCAGTGTCCTAACCCCTCTTGGTCAAGGTGTCTCTGTGGTCTTATTCAACTCCTTGTTCCTTGCCTTTTATTATAGTAAGTAAGCATCATGTTCTGTATCCCAGGCCAAGTGAATGACACAAATACTTTGATTCTTTGGATGAGTGATTAAGAGTCCTTTAACACTGGACACTTTACTCTTACCAGTATGCTATGGCTATTTCAGGCTTAACTCTGTCCATTTACTGTTATTACAGGACAGCTGAGGAACTTGGAGGCAAACATTTCTCATAGCATTTAACTCATTGGAAAAGACCCTGATGCTGGGAAAGATTGAAGGCAGGAGGAGAAGGGGATGACAGAGGATGAGATGGTTGGATGGCACCATCAACTCGATGGACATGAGTTTGAGCAAGTTTTGGGAACTGGTGATGGACAGGGAAGCCTGGCGTGCTACAGTCCATGGGGTTGCAAAGAGTCAGACACGATTGAGCGATTGAACAGAACCCAACTCTCCCCCCTTTGCTCCTTTTGGCAAACCCATTTACTGGAATTCCTGAAACCGTGGAGTCCAGAAGGAAGTGACACAATGTTTTCCAAGTGCTGAAAGAAAAGAACTTTCGACCTAGAATCCTATACCTGGTGAAGGTATCAGTTAGGAATGAAGGGAAAAATCAAGACTTTCTCAGATGGAAAAATAAAAAACCAAGAGAATGTGTAACCAGCAGACTTACCCTATGAGGGTGTCTAAAAGTAGTTCTCTAAACAGAAAAATAAAGATAAAACAAAGAACTTGGAATGTCAGGAAGAAAGAAGGAATACGGTGAGCAAAATAAGGGTAAACTGAATAGACTTCCTTATCCTTTTGGGTTTTGCAAATTGTGTTTTAAAATTATGATAGTTGAACCAAAAATGATGCGATTCTAAATATACGTAGAGGAAGTATTTTAGGTAAAACCTCTATACTGGGGCTGGTAAAATGACAATGTTAATGCTGTGACTATAGACCAGGTTGGCCAAAAGGTTCACTTGAGTTTTTCCATAACATCTTACGAAAACCCAAAGAACCTTTGGCCAGCTCAACATATGTGTGTATATGAGGATAATATAGCTACTCCTGCTTTCCTTTGCCTAATTTTTGCAAGATATATCTATTTCCACCCTTTTACTTTTAACTTGCTTATACTGCTCTGTTCAAAATGAGTTTCTTGTGTATAGCAAATGGTTACATCATGTTTTATAATGCATGTGAATCTCTTTTACTTTGTGTATTTAGATTATTTGCATCTGTGTTATACACATACATAGTACATATAGTTTACATGCATAGATTACACATTTATTATATATTGTGTATATATGTATACATAATAGGATACCCAGAATGTCACGCCTAATACCTGATACTAAGACTAACCATTAAAAAAGATAAATAAAAACTATACTGAAAAATAGTATAGTTAAATCATGATGAAATTCCTGCCAAAGGAAGGCAGGGAAAAAGACAGAGAAATGAAAAACAGGGAAAACAAGCCAGAAAATAATAATATGGTTACTTTAAGCCCTGACAGATCTATAGTTATAATAAATGCAAATTGTCTATATACACAAATTCAAAAGCAGAAGTCTGTGAAGTGGATTAGAAAGCATGACCTAAGCATTTGCTATCTATGAGAAACTCAATTCAAATAGAGAAATATAGACAAGTTGATAAGTAAAATGTTAGAGGCGGACATACCATAAAACATTAACTGGAAGAAAGCAGAAGTAGTTATATTAATATTAGATGAAGTAGATTTCAGAACAACAGAGATTCACTAGAGATGGACGATATAAAATGATAAAAGAGTCAATCTATCATGAGATACAGGAATCATAAATGTGTTTTTTCAAACAACAGAGCTGCAAAATATGTGAAGCAAAAGCCAATAGAACTGAAAGGATTAATAGAATCTGAAATTATATTTGGAGATTTTCCCATTCTTCTTTCAACTGTTGATAGAAAAACTAGACAGAAAATCAGTAATGATACAGAAGAACTCCACACTACCAAGAACTGACAAGCTCTAACCAACATTTATAGAACACCACCCCAAACATCAGCAGAATCCACGAACAAAGGCTTGAATACACCATATCCTGTGTCATAAAACAAATATCAACACATTTTTGGAAACTAAACTAATGATGAGTATTTTCACTGACTACAGCGAAATCAAACTAAAAATCATTAACAGGAAAATCTCCCAAAACTTGAAAACTAAGTAACACTCTTCCAAATAATCAAGGAGATAAAGAGGAAGTCTCAGAGGAAATTAAAAAAATAAAATCAACGGGATAAAAATGAAAATACAACATATCAAAATTTGGGAAATAGCTGCAGCAGTGCTGAGAGCAAAATTTATAGCACTGAATGCACACAATAGAAAGAGGGAAAGTTTTAATCAATAATCTGAGCTCTTACCTCAAGAGACGAGTAAATGAAAAGCAAACTGATCCCCAAAGCAAGCAGCGTAAAGGGAATAGAGGTCAATCAGAAAGCAATGGAAGTGAAGTGCACACACACAGGGGACAATAAAGTCAGTGAAACAAAGAGCTGGGGCTCTGATAAGACCAACGAAGCTGACAAACTTCTCTCAAGAAAAAAAGAAAATTAAAAAAAAACAGATTGCCAACATCAGGAATGAAATGGGGGCAGTTATAACTGCAGATTTGACAGGTATCAAAAGGATAATGAGAGAATACTTCAAACAACTCTATACATATAAATTTGACAACTGGGATGAAATGGGACCAATTTCTTGAAAATATAAACTACTAAAACTCAATATATGCAATGTATAATTTGAATAACTCTATAGCTAACTATCAAAGAAACTGAATTCATAAGTCAAGCCTCTCCCTGACAACCCACAAATTTCCTGGCCCAGATGGTTTCACTCAAGAATTCTACTGAACATTTAAAGAATTAAATCCAAGTCTACACAATTTCTTTCAGGAAAAAAGAAAAAAAAAAACATTTCCCACTTTATTTTATGAAGCTAGTATTACCCTGCTGCCAAAACCAGACAAGGGAAATTACAAACCCATATCACACATGAACATGGATGCAAAATTCCTTAACAAAATAGTATTAATGGTAAATAGAATTAAATGATATGTAGAAATATTATACATTATGACCAAATGGGGATTGTTTCAGAAATATGTGTAGTTCAATATTCAAAAATTAATGTAATCTATCACATTAATATGCTAAAATGTAAAATCACATAATCATATCAGTGAAGAAAAACAATTTGACAAAATCCAACACCCATTCATGATCAAAACTCTCAGAAAAATCAGTATTGAAACATACACATTATGATATGCCAGTGGGAATTTGCAGTATGATGCAGGGAACCCAAAGCAGGTGTGCTGTGATAACCTAGAGGGGTGGAATGGAGAGGGAGGTGGGAGGGAGGTTTAAGAAGGGGAGGAGATGTGTATACCTATGGCTGATTCATGGTGACATATGGCAGAAATCATCACAATATTGTAAAGTAATTATCCTCCACTTAAAATTAAATAAAATTTAAAAATATTTTTAAAAGCAAGTAAAAAAATCCACAAAAATCCTAAAACCAATATTATACTTAGGTGAAAAACTGAATATTTCCCTCTAAATCAGTAACAAAGCAAGTATGTATGCTTACATTGTTCTTATTCAACATAATGCTAGAAATTCTAGCCAGTGCAATAAGGTAAGAAAAGGAAATGGATTGCATATAGACTAAAAATAAAATTCTATTTACAGACGACATGCTCATCTACACGGAACATCTCAAGAAATCTATAAGGAAGTTCCTAAAACTAGGTGAGAACACACACGACAAGGTTGCATGATACAACATACACATGTGAAAATCAATTGGATTTTTATGTATTAACATTGAACAGATGGATGTCAAAAGCTCAATTAAAATACCATGTCTAACTGTTCAAAAAATGGAATTCTTAGGTTTAAATCTAACAAATCATGAATGGTGTGTGTGAAAAATGACACAATACTAATGAAAGGAGGGAGGGAAGTTATTAAAGCTCCGCGGATATTTAAGAGAAAAAGCTTTCAGGTTCACCAGCTTGAAAGCACATTTATATCAAGTTTTTTCTCTGATTATAAACTCCTTGAGAGCAGGGGTCTCCATCTGTTTTGTTGGTCTCCATTTGTCCAGTGCCTGGAACTGGCAATAAGTGTAATATACATGCAATAAATATTTGTCGAATGGACGAGGGATTCACCTTGGTTACCCCCAAGTGCCTTAGAGCACCGATGGTAGTACTAAATGTGGTCTGCCTTTGTCTTTGTTAAATCCAGTCCCAGGATAGAGACCTCCTCCCTGATATCGCCACATTGATCCAAAACAGCTGACCACAAAATTGGAGGAAACATGACTGGCACGCTCCCAGCTTAAGGGAACTGTGCGTGCTCAGTCAAGGAAGTCCTCCTGGGAAATAGAAAAGGACAAGACAGGTGGTCCTCCACCTAGGTATTCTCTCCACAAGGCTGGGACCTGGCTACACCTTCATCAGCTGCTGAATCCAGAGAAGGCTGGTTCTCACATTGTGTACTCACCAAAGCCTGCTTTGACCTGGGGATGGGCTGAGCCCTGCTAGAGATGCTGGCTTTAAAGGACACACACCTGAGCTGTGATGCAATCTCCACTAGCTTGTAATCTGATAATGTGGTCTTTCCTTCCCACCTGGTCAGACCATCTACCCAGTGTGAAAGGAAAGGAAGAAGTGGCATGCCTTAGTAAAGAAAGAAGGTGAAATCCTACCCGTAGCTCTGGCTACATGGCCAGGATACGTCACTTAATCCCTCGGAGCCTCAGCTTTCCCATCTGCACGACAGGGATAGAGTCAGTATCCATGGCTCGGGGTTACTATGAGAATTACATGACAGAGTATATCCAAAACAGCCCGCACAGTACTGCAATGCTGTAGGGGGGGAAAATATTTCCAAAAAGTGGTTCTGGCCAAATGGACATCAGGTTAAGGAGAAAAACAAACAAACTTTCATGACTGCCTCACACTGTAAACACAAATCAATTCCAGATAAATCACAGATCTAAAAAAGAGAAGTCAAACTGTAATGCTTTGAGAAAAAGAGGCAGGAGAATAGCTTCATGAGTTTGGAACAGGCATAATTTTCTTAAAAAGCATACAAACAAGCTCTGCTTTCAGAAAGAGAATATAAGTAAGTTGCACTTCAGAAAAAAACAATTCACCAAAAGACACCATTAGGAGAATGAAAAAGCCCCAGATGGAGAAATGATATCCATAATACATATCTGTGCATGCTAAGTCACATCAGTCATGTCCAACTCTTTGTGACCCTATGGACTGTAGCCTACCAGGCTTCTCTGTCCATGGGATTCTCCAGGCAAGAACACTGGAGTGGGTTGCCATGCCCTTCTCCAGGAGATCTTCCTGACCCAGGGATCGAATCCATGTCTCTTATGTTTCCTGCATTGGCAGGCAGGTTGTTTACCACTAGAACCTCTGGGAAACCCCACAATATATATTTATTTGTCCTCAATATATATTGAATTCCAACAAATCAATAAGGAAAAGACAGAAAACATGATTTTACAAGTTTGTGACTTGAAAAGGCACTGCTTAAAGAGGATAGTAACTGTCCAGTAAGCATACAAATTGGTGCTCAACGCCAGTGGTCATCAGAATAACTGAATTAAGAAACATTGCTGAAAACCAGAAACTGTGCATGTTTGGCAGTACCACATTTTAGAGAAGGTGAAGACACTGCCAGGGTATGAGTGTGTTGATGCAGCCACTTTGGAAAACTGTTGGGCCTTATCCACAAACCTTAAAAAACCCTACGTCTACCGTATTGTGGAGTTGTTCCGTTTCTAGGTATATATCCAGGAGAAACGGATGAACATGTCCACATGCGAGGGTGTCTGTCATAGATTTTTTCAGCACCCAAACACTATAAATCAGGAGTCCTCAACGTTTTTGGCACCAGGGACTGTTTTCAGGGAAGACAATATTTCCATGGACTGGGTGGGTATGGGGATGGTTTTAGGATGATTTATTCACATGACATTTATTGTGCACTTTATTATTATTGTATCAGCTCCACCTCAGATCATCCAGCATTAGATCCCAGAGGTTAGGGACCCCTGCTGTAAATAACCCAAATATTCACCAGCAGTAGAACAGACAAATCAATGGTGGTATGTTCATACAATGGAATACTATGTAGTTATGAAAAGAACATTAGAGTAACGAACCACACTAGGACACAGAGGAAATCTCAGACACAATGCAAAGCAAAAGCAGCCAGATACCAGCAAACCAGGCTGCATGAGTCCATTTCCATCGAGTTCAATGGGCAAAAGTCATCTACACAGTAGAAGCCAGGAGAATGGTTACCTCACCTGGTGAGGCAGGGGAAGGTAGTGGTGATGGGTGAGAGGAGACAGGACGGCACCTTCTAATTTGCTAGACGTTCTATCTTGATTCGGGAGGGAGTTATAGGAGTGTATATACGTGTAAGAAATGCACCAAGCTACACACCTAGCAGCTTTTGCTGCGTGTGTACAATACCTCATTAAATGTAATAATAAAAACCCACTAAAGATATGGCCAGATACACAATAATCACTCAAAAACTGGCATGTCATTAGTTAATTTTACTATCCTGGTAATAGAATTCTTCCCAGCCCCACCCCGTGCTACTAGTTTTCTGCAGAAACTGCAGCAGCCTCACAACAAATGCCAACATTTCATACTTTTACTTGGTAGTTTTTAAACTTCTTTTGTTTCCCTCTTTGTCTCAAAAATGTGTATGAAAGTCAAAGACACCTTTATTTGAAATGACCACTCCTGCTGATTATACCTTCAGCAAAACGTGCAGCGTAATCAAGCCAGCATCAAGACAGTGTCGGAAACAAATGCCGAGGGGACGGCTGATTATCTGATGCAGAGGATAACCTGGGATCTGCAGAAACACTGGCTGCTGGCTTTAATTCAGCACTCACCTTCCTCAGCAACCTTTTAAAACACCGGAAAATCTCCCCAGAACATCCCTTTCACTCCGGGAAGACAATCTGACATGGTCCACAGAAAAGAAGCAACTTCTCCTGAGATCTGTCATCTGTAAGTGATGGGTGGGACACTACCTTAAAACCAGGAAATTAAATAAGGCAGATTGTGGTGATGAGAGAGCTGGTCCCACCTAGCTCATTGCATTTCATTTCTTACTAATTCACAACTTGACTTTGAGTTAACCTTGAATGTTTACAGTGTGAGTGGATTGGGCTTTGGGGAGGGAGTGGGCAGCGGCAAATAAAAATGTAAAATACAGCAGCTCCAAAAAAGCAAAGGAACTGGGAGAGACTGACACACCGGCTTACGTGGCTCATCACTCACTGTTTAAAATAAGCTAAGATCCTTCAAATCCACACTTGGGTCAATGAAATGAGATCAGCTTCACACAGAAATGCCGACAGAAGGAGGCATCCTGAAGTCCCTCTGTACATGAACGGCCGGCTGGCTCCAGGCGGTGCTCATGCTCATAGAAATGATTACACTCCACAAAGATATCACTCTGTCTAGGCCTGAGTCAATTTCACATTTTAACCTGCCATCAGACTTCTGTGAAATTATACCATTTTGGCCAATGCCCGTGAACTGGTGAAGCGAGTCCTCTCCAGGTAAGCCAAAATTGGTGGAAAAGGTCTGGCTCAGCCGGCTTCAGATCATAAATGTATCTTTGCTCACTGATATGATGGAAAGCAGCTGGTCGCCTGGCACTTAGCCAAGCCATGGCAATGCCTCGGATAAAATGTCCATTAGTTGAATGCTGGGTCCCATAATAATTCTGGGTCCTCTATCGTGGTAAAGAAATGATACCTGACCTGTGATACGGAAGACTGGAAATAGCAACAGCAGGTCCTGAAGAGGGAAGAAAATATAGGAAGTAGGGACAAGAAGGAATAACACTGGCTGGACCCAGCAAAGTGAACCAAAGGGACAGCATTTCCTTTCATGCTCAAAGCAGAGCATGGACTCTTTTCTCCACATGCTTATCAAACCTAGATGCTTTTCTAGCTGCAAACTCATGAAATGATCCTTGAAATTATATTACCCAGAGAAATTCTTTCATTGCTTATTTTGATATAATTTCAATAAATGTACACTATGTGAAATTATTTCTTCATTTCATCCTGGTTCTGGAAATGAAATTCAATTTTTAAGCCAGTGTGTGGAACACTCCAGCTGAGTACACCCCACCAGCAAAGTCTTGTTTGCTGTAGGTTTCTAGGTGAGAACAAATAACCCTTTAGGGGTAAGGTGGGCTTCAGGTTTATTTCCAGTGGGTCGAATCATGGATTTGGGGTTCTTAATCAATAATGGCAACTCAGACACTCTCTTCAACCTGTTTTGTGATCTCTGAAAAGAAGGGCATGGGAGAGGGCTCACAAAAGCCAAGATGGCCAAACCCTGGGTCACGTCTCTGCACCCCACGTGTGATCCCAGGCAAGGGACTTGTTTACAAGCCAAAACCCCTGACTTTGAGAGGGGTGGGTAGGGCTGCAGGGCCCAGCTATCTCTGTGAAGGCTCTGGATAGGGGAGAAGGGTCGTTCCCAGGAAATACGTTAATAATTGGTCTCAGGCGAGGGGTTTTTGTGACTTAAAAATCATGCGAGGGATCCCCTGGTGGTCCAGTGGTTGAGAGTCCACCTTGCAATGAACAGGATGTGGGTTCAGCCCTGGGTTGGGGAACTGAGAGCCTGCCTGGCACGTACACACCACGACTACTGAGCCCGCAGTTCTTTTGCTGAAATGAAGATCCGCATGCAGCCACCAAGACTCAACACAGCCAGATAAAGGGAGTACTTACGAAAAAGACCATAACGGATTCAAGGCAGACAGAGGCGTCATGAGCAGCCAGCTGCACCAAGCGAAGCTCATCACTCAGCTCAAAAATAAATATTACTGAAACAGCTGGTAGTATTTCTACCCCCTCCCTCAGGTAAGCACTGCCTTGAATTTGGTGTTTATCCTTCCCATGATCTATGTTTATACAAAAGGACGATTCCTTTAGCAATATATGATACTTCTCCACACGCTGTCAAACTTTGATAAATAGTATAATACTGTTTCCACTCTGCTAGGATTTGCTTTTTTGCTCATTGTAATTGAGACCCATTCGGGTTAACACATGTATTAATAGCTCCAATTAGCTCCTTTTCACTACAGTGTAGTATAAATGGGCAGCTTCTTCTCCCTCTTTCCCCTTTTTTTTTTTTTTGCCCCTTTCAAGTTTCCTACATCAGACCAGTATCACTTTTACCATCAGAGAAGAAAAAGCTATGAAAAGGGGAGACATTCTCCCCACAACCCACCCCGACTCCCCCTTCCAAGTTCTCCCCTGGGGATGACATTATTGGGTCAGAGCCCACCACTCCCCCAGCCAGCGATCCTTCTGACAGTTCTCCTCCCCCATTAGACGCTCACAGCCTCACAATCAAGAGCACGTCTTTCTCTGTCTAGATGGTGGGGCTGTATCTGCCCAGCCATCTTCTCTCACCCTGCCCCAGATCAAATCCACTTTTATTAATTCCAACTGCTAATACCCCAGCTCCGGCTCCCACCTCCTCATGCCAGGATCATTTTACCAGCTTCATTACTTGTCTCCTGTCTCTAATCTCATTGCCAGAAGAACCTTTCTAAACAGAAACTTGAACCTCATCAAACCCTCCCCTCCATCTTAAAAACCCTTCAGTGATTCCTCATTGTCTTCAGGATGAAATTCAAACTCTGAGGCAGGATGCGTAAGACTCCTTGCAACCCGATCCTCACCCATCTGGCCAGTCTCATCTCATCCTCCCCTAAAGGGCTTTGAGATCCTTCAGTCCCGATGCACGCCCATTCTCCTGACCAGGGGCATCTTCTGTCTCTGCTCTCTCTCTCCCCTCCTTCCTCTGCCTGGCCAGCACTGGCCACTGCTCCTTCAAGCCCCTCTGAGTATCCTCAAGAGGTCATCTCTGAGCACCCTCCCCATCCCAGCTGGGCCTCCTGCTCCATGTCCCTTGGCAAGCCCCATGGCTGCCTCTGTCATGGCACGCCCACACAGATAGGCCTTCTCCTGTTCGTCTGTCTTCTAACCCCTGTGAGCTGGGCTCCCAGGGCTGAGCTGTGCACGTTATATTCCCAGGACCCAGCGCAAGGCCCACATCTGGCAGTTGTGGGACGAAGGCTGGATGAACTACATCAGGCTGCCTGGAGGGAGTGATGGCCACATGCCTTTGGAGACCCTAAATTGCAATCATCTCATCACTGGGATTATTAAGAAACCTTGCCCTCTGTAAAAGCAGATTTTCTGCATAATCGAAATTGATCCCTTTGAGCCAGAAATACCTTTATTTAGTAATTTATTTAGCATGGCAATCCACTCTTGTATTCTTGCCTGGAGAACCCCATGGACAGAGAACTTTGGTGGGCTACAGTCCACGGGGTCACATAGAGCCGGACACGACTGACTAACACACACACATTTAGAAAATTTTCTGCAAATAATATATGCCACTGATACTTGGCCAGTATTCTGTGGTGTGCCTGAACCACCGTCTCTAGCCGCGTTTAGTCATCACACCCAGGTCAGTGCCTGTGCCCTACAGTTGTTAAACATTTTGGAAATCACTCCTGAGTCTTCCCTTTCTTGAATTTTTAGAGCACTGAAGATGTCCCCAGCACCTCCTGCGCCCCATTACTATGAGCACCCATGCTTCAGTGGCAGAATCCCCAGCAGGATTTGTCCCTACACCATGGGTCCCACGTGGCCGAACTTCTATATGTTCAGTTAACATCCCCTCTGTCAGTGGCCTTCTCTGTCGCCTGTCACTTCCCAGTCTACAAGGGAAAGCCCTGTGTCTGCATCAGGCACCTTTCAGTGTTTGTTCAGAGCTGCCACTGGGAACAGGACTGAAGGAAGGCAGCCAAGAGAAGCCACCCCTCAGAGCAGTGGTGGGCCCATCCCACTACTCTGACCCTCTCTGATCTTTTTCCTTCCTCTGCCCCAGAGCCTGGCAGAGCTTCTTGCACCTGTCACAACTAAGTCGGTGCTGGTGGCATTGGTCAGATGATGGGTTATCAGAGAAGCTGGGTCTTCTCTGCTGTACCTAAGCAGCAGCCCGATGGCTTGAAAAACCAGCTAACCCACCAACTAACCCCCCAGTCTTACCTTGTTCTCATATGATGCCAACTGGCAAGATCAGGACACTTTGTAGAGCAGCTTAATCTAGAGTTGGTTTCCTTGAGTAAGTCAGTCAGGAATATTTTTCTTGGAGTTTATGAGCAGTTTCTGGTCATGCTCAAAGTATTTGGTGAGAGTTTTACTGAAATTAGACCCTCATCAGTTTCAGAGAAAACACACACTGGATTTCCTCTCATGGACAACGGTGTGAAATTAGACGCCTGAGAGCGCTGCACATTCTTCTGAATTTTCCCGTCACAACAGCTTCTACGATGTCAGGTTGTCCGGCGGTGGCGCACATTTATTGTGCAGTATTTGCTCTTAACAACAGATGTCATATTTCACCCTGACCGTGCCACATGCTTCCCCCAATAATCTTAAGCTCATTCTTTGAGCAAAGCCACATATAAGAAAGTATTTCCCCTTCTCACTGGACAGTACTCAGGGGCCAGTAAGAATCACCTTCAGAATAAAATAAGTGCCCCCTCATTCCTTAAGTGGGTAAGACTCAGCCTGAGAAGAAAACCCACCAGTGATTAGAGCTTTCATTTTCAATTTCTGCCTTTACTTGCAACGGAAGGAAAACCGAAATTAATTTTCCACTTTACTTCATTGGCAAACTACTTTCCACTTTGCTGAATGTTCACAGCATGGTGATAAATGGCAAATAATAAGCCGCCAACACTCTCAGCACAGAGTTGGAGGCCCCTCAACTTCACCTTAATGGACAGAGTCACGTGGTCCCCTCTCTGGGAGGAAACCTGGCTATGGATCTGGTCTTGACTCACAACAGCCTGGCCGTTAGTGCCCCTGGAGGGCAAAGGTCTCAAGCCAGAGTGACCTCATGGACCTCACTCGAAATACAGCTCTCTCCACTGCAAGAGAGACACCAGTTTGCCGCTGGTGCTAAGTCGCTTCAGTCGTGTCTGACTCTGTGCGACCCCATAAGACGGCAGCCCACCAGGCTCCCCCGTCCCTGGGATTCTCCAGGCAAGAACACTGGAGTGGGTTGCCATTTCCTTCTCCAATCCATGAAAGTGAAAAGTGAAAGTGAAGTCACTCAGTCGTATCCGACTCTTCGCAACCCCATGGACTGCACCCTTCCAGGATCCTCCGCCCATGGGATTTTCCAGGCAAGAGTACTGGAGCGGGGTGCCATTGCCTACTCCAAGATACCAATTTAGCAGACCCAAAGTCATCCCCATCTCCACACCTGCTCTTCCACACCAGGGCTCAGCAAACGCTTGCGCAAAGTATACGGTCTCCATCACAACTACTCATCAGCCCCTGGCAGCCAGAAGCAGCCAGGGGCAACAGGAAATGATGGGCCTGGCTGCCTTCCACTCAAACTTTATTTATGGGACTGACATATGAATTTCACATAATTCTCACTGTCACTAAAGATCTTTCTTTCCAATCACTTAAGAAGGTAATATGGTAATATATATACACTTATATTTTGCCTGGGAAATCCCATGGACAGAGGAGCCTGGAGGGCTACTTTCCATGAGGTTGCAATGAGTTGGACACAGCTTAGTGATTAAACTCCTATATATATGTGTGTGTGTGTGTGTGTGTATATACATATATGGACTTCCCTGGTGGTTCAGAAGGTAAAGAATCCTCCTACAGTGTGGGAGACCTGCATCCAATCCCTGGGCCGGGAAGATCCCCTGGAGTAGGAAATGGCAGCCCACTCCAGTATTCTTGCCTGGAGAATCCCATGGACAGAGGAGCCTGGCAGGCTACAGTCCATGGGGTCGCAGAGAGTCAGACACGACTGAGCAACTAAGCACACCACAGCACAACATATTTATCTGTATGTGTGTGTGCGTGTGTGTGTGTGTGTGTGTGTGTGTGTGTGTGTGTGTGTGACCCTATGTGTGCCAGGCTCCTGTCCATGGGACTCTCCAGGCAAGAATACTGGAGTGGGTTGTCATTTCATCCTCTAAGGGATCTTTCTGACCCAGAGATCGAACCCGGGTCTCCTGCACTGCAGGCAGATTCTTTATCATCTAAGCCATCAGGGAAGCCCCCGTATATGGCCCAGTGGTGGTGGTTTAGCTGCTGAGTCATGTTTGACTCTTGCGACCCCATGGACTGAAGCCCACCAGGCTCCTCTGTCCATGGGATTTCCCTGGCAAGAATACTGGACTGGATTGCCATTTTCTTCTCCAGGGGGTCTTCCTGACCCAAGACTCGAACCCAGGTCTCTGCATTGCAGGCAGATTCCTTACCGATTAAGCTATGAGGAAAACACAGAGATCTTCCCAAAACAGGCAACACGATTTCCAAGGATAGTATCTACTGGCCCTACAAAGACCAAGTAGAAAGTGCATCCATCCCTTAAGGCCCTTGGTATAAATAAACTCAAAACCAGCCCCCAGCTGGAGATTTAGGATGCTGGCACGATGTGCTGGTTTTCACCCTAGCTTCTCCCACAGGGGCGTTCAGAGTGGACGAAAAAGTGAGTCAACGTGTGCAGTGAAGGATATCAGAATGGCTGAAAAAAATGGGGGGACGTTCTGGAAGCATCTTTGAAAGTACACTGGGAGCATCATTCCTAGCCTGTTGCTGGTTCCACAGTGTGGGCCCTCACCCTCTAATCTTAATGGCAGGCTACCTGCGTCTGCTCATGATACCATGGTGAAACCCAGCACACACTGCACTCCAACATCTGCAAGGCTTGAATATCTGAGGAGCCGGTGACTCCGTCGTGATGAAATTGCAGCCCCGAGCTCGGCGGCCCTCCCTGGAATTCTGCGGGAACACGGAGAGTGTGGGTGTGAAATCGCAGGCAATTATGTTTCATCCCTGCTATACACGCTTCTGCTGAACTCATTACAGTCTGCTCTCAGGATAGGACTGGGGGATTGGAATTTCAGTGGTCCTGATGACAAAATTCAAAGCCGGTGTTCCCTCTCCGGGCTGCGGGGAACAGCAGGACGTCCATCCTGCAATGAGGAGCAGAAGCAACTGACACACGCCACCTCCTGGAAGTGCAGCTGCAAATGAAACCAGGGCAGAGACAGGGGCCCAGAGGCAGGCGGAGGGGGCCTGCAGGAAGCAGCTCCTCCCTTCCGGAGGGCTCTGGGTCCCTGTGTAATGCTCAGCACCCATCAATACCTCCTGATAGAACTTCAGGGAGAGAGGAGAGGTGTCAATTTGGAAGTTAAGTGGGAGAGAACCCCCGCCTGAGAGCTGAATGAGGAGGGTAAAAGCTGTGACCAGGAAGGTCCCTGCAATTAGGAAACAGCCCTGCAAAAGCAGAGGCCTGGGATGAAGCCTTCATTCTTGGCCTCCAAAGAGCCAGAGTTCCCACCCCTTAGCTAAGGAAATGGCTGGTCCCCTCACCCTGTCCCTGCTGGATGGGTGGCCCAGGGGGAGCTCAGGCCCAGCGGCTTCGTGCCTGTCCTAGTTTATCCAGAGCCCAGCCCTGTGAGCATAGCCCCGAGGGGCCTGGAGGAGGCAAGGGGGCGCCCTGCTCCTCACTGTCCTCAGATTCAAGAGGATTGGCGGGCCACCCCTCCCCTCGCCCAGGCAGGTGAACGTGAAGCACCAGAGCCAGGCTTTGCCCAGGGTGGACACCTTTAGCCGAGGCTCCAGGCCTTCCTCTGCCAGCAAGACCAATGAGCTGGCCCAGGACTGGAGGAAGAGGAGACACGCTTCCGAGCAGGACCCTTCAGCTTCCGCACACAACGCAAGACAGAGCAGCTCCAGACTCAAGATGGGAAGCCTGGCTCTGCTAACTTCCCCCCTGGCCACCTGGGAGGCCCAGGCCACCTGGCTGGTATGCAGATCGGCCCCCACCTGGCACGTGGAAACAATGCAACCTGCAGACGCTCAGCTAGTGTGCGGTGTCCTCGCCTCAGTCTTGACGAAAGCCAGCTGCATATTACAGCTGATACTCCTACGACTGCCACCAGGTGACAGAATGGGTCCCGAGGCCCCCGTTTTCACCCCCAAACAAACCGTAAATGGATCCAGGGCAGCACAAGTCCGGCCTTGGCCTTACCAGGGGGCCCCAGAAGCCGCAAGTGGCCCCAGTGCGATGCTCCACGCCCACCCAGTGTGCTGACACCGCTGTGCTGGGTGAGAAGGGCTCTGAGCTCCAGAGCCCGTTTCTCCACTCAGGCAACGGGGATAATCGGGGTCCATTCGTTCCTTAGAGCAGGGGTCCCCAACCTCTGTGCCACAGATAAGTGCACGGAAAAGGTAATGCATGTGAATGTTCGGAAAACCATCCCCTCCCCCAACCCCCGCCCTGGTCTATGGAAAAATGGTCTTCTGTGAAATCGGTCCCTGGTGCCAGAAAGGTGGGGGACCTCTGCCTTAAAAAGGGCTCTTGTGAGGAGTGAATGAGATCAGGCCCACGCGTGACCCGGCACCCAGGCCACACGGCTGAAGTGGCAGAGGTAGCTGTGTAGGGTGCCCCTGGCGGCCCGCACAGCGGAGGAGCCTGCAAACTCTAAGCAGAAGGACCACAGCATCAAGCCTTCGCTCATTTGCCCACAGCAGAGCCACCCCGGTCCTGACCAGAGAAGGGGAGTGTCCCGAGGGTCCCGAGATGCACACTTTCCTCCTCCCTTCCACCAGTGCGCACCCAGGACCAATCAGAGGCAGCCCCTTGGAGGGACACGCTCCAGGCAGGACCCAGAGGCTCACGAGGGGACAGCAGGGGAGCTGAGACAGGCTTTCGCCACCTTTTGTGTGTGTGTGTGTGTGTGTGTGTGTGTGTGTGTGTGTGCGTTTAGTCGCTCTGTCGTGTCTGACTCTGTGCAACCTCATGGACTACAGCCCGCCAGACTCCTCTGTCCATGGGATTCTCCAGGCAAGAATACTGGAGTGGGTTGCCATGCCCTCCTCCAGGGGATCTTCCCGACCCAGAGATCGAACCCAGGTCTCCCGCATTGCAGGCAGATTCTTTACCGTCTGAGACTTAGCAATGGGGACATTCAGCCGGAGCATTCTGTGCGTGGGGCCCACCTGAGCAGCCTCCCTGGCCTCCACCCACCAGATGCCAGTAGCACTCCCTTCAGCCCAGTTGTGACAACCAACGTTGTCTCCAGACACGAGGAAGTGTCTCTTGTGGGGCAAATTTACTTTAGTTGAGACCCACGGTGTCTGCTCCAGGGGCTGTGGGGGCTGGGTGACTAGACCACCAGGTTCTGCCGATCTGTGTGCTTAGAAGGAGTCTGGGGATGCATCACCAAGGTGTTGGCAGTGACTTTCCAAAGGGAGCGATTTTGGAATTGTCTGGCCTTTCCAAATATCCTTGTGGATAGCAAGGTGAAGCTTGTCCCTTGTTGCCATGGACCCGGGAGGAGGATCCAGACTCAGTGACCAGCCCCCAGTGCTGAAGGCCAGGATCTAAGAAGTGGCAAGGGTGGCCCCACCATGGCAGCAGCAGGGACAAGGCAATCACATGGGTGCTGTCTTTCTCCCTCCAAGCCAAATACAAGCAACAATCAAACCTAAAAGCATCAGTGAGCAAGGGCCTGGCTCTCCAGGACACAGGACACAGGCTGGTCCCCACAGAAGGGAGCTGTTGGTTCCATCAGGCTTTGTGTCCTTGGCATCTACCAAGGCCTGCCTCACCAGCCGGCTCCTGTAGGGTTTACAGGACCAATGCCCTCTTGCTTAGCCAACAAGGTCACTGGTCCCAAAGTGACTTTCCCAGGTCTCAGAACAAGTTAGTAGCAAACCAGGGGAAGATGTGAGAAAAGCAACAATGACACGGATGGCCACCACTGCTGGTGCCAAAGAGGCCCAGGGCTGGGCTAAGGGTATTGAAGACGTCACAGTAGCTGGTCTTCGAGGCTCCCTGTGACCTAGGCCAGGGGTCCCCAACCCCCCATGCTGGGCTGCACAGCAGGAGGTGAATGGACATAAGCAACACACTCTGGGTGTCGCTGCCTCCCATTGGCCCCATACGGGACCATCTAGCTGCAGGAACACAAGCTCAGGGCTCCCGCTGCTTCTGCAGGGTGAGTCAGACAATTGCTTCATCATATATCACAGGGTAATCATAATAGAAATAAAGCACACAACAAATGAAGTGAGACTGAATCATTCTGAAACCTCCCCACCACCATCCCCTGCCATTTCCTTGAAAAAAAAATGTCTTCCACGAAACCAGTCTCTGGTGCCGAGCAATGCTGAGGACCGCGGAGTTAGGCAATTCCCGCCATTCCACAGGGTGTCACTCACTATGTCAGGGTCCCGCAGCCAGAAAGGGGCAGAGCCTGAAGTGAGCTTAAGCAGAGCCTGTATCGCTGACCCCAAGCTGCATAACACCCCACTAAGGAGAGAGGTGATGGGCAGGGAGGGCCTGACAGCAGGTCATCACACAGAAAGCCATCAAATGAGGCATATTTTCCCAACCAGCCCTCACTTCCAGCTCTGCTTGAAAGAACCTCTGCACACGCTCAGGGCACTTATCTCCAATAGTAAAGAAAGGGCCTGCCTTTCACAACCTGGAGAAGTCCACTGATTGAAACCATAGCAACCTCCTCTGGCTCACGTGGGAATGGCCAGCCCTCCCCACGTCCAGGCCCACAGGAAGAACGGCCTTGGGTTAATACCTCCCTTTCGACACAGCCCACTGTGCATGGCGTGACTGCCTAGTGTCTTCCCTGCGGCCCTCCTTTCCCGAGTCATCCGATTAAATATTAAAGGGAAGACATCTTCATGTTGACTCAATTGTAAGTTTAGCCCCAAGACTCTGGCCTGAGACTTAACATAGATACACTTATATATACCCTTCAAACGGGTACATCAATATGTTTGCCGTCACTCTCCCTAAAAACAAGGCACGTACGGAAGCCCCAAGCTCTGTTTTTCAAAGCGTCCTTCTGAATTAGCATCTGGAAAACTGGCCTGTTTCCAGCGAAACGGGAAAACGTCTCACCACTCAGTGCTCCCTGGCCGCAGACCGGGCTGGTTTCGGGCACTTCAAAGCTCCTTGTCGTTTGAACAAATTGGAAACAGAAAACACAGGGATGAGAAAGAAGTATGTCCATGCGAACATGCTCCATTCAGGATGGAGCCAAGTCCCATCCGCCTTTGATGCAGCCCCCGGGCCCCACTCTTCTCTGAATGCTCTGGACGCTGGTCCCCACGTCCTCCTGCTGCTGTTCTGAAGCTGAGCTAATCCAGCTTGCAGCACACGTGAACCAACGGACCGAATGTGGCATCGCGGCCACAGGGCAGACGCTGGCTGAAACCTGCTCTGCTCCTCCGTCCGTATTTCTCTCCCGTGACACCGAGCGCATCGCAGGTCATGTCCCCTGTTACGTCTCTGTATATTTTCAAACTGCTCTGTAGTCATTACCGCTCATGCCCCTCAACAGTCCTGTGAGAGGACCCTCACTGAGCAGGTGTGGGGCTGAGAGGCAGGACTCAGAGCCAGAACGCCTGCCTTCGAGCCTGGTATTCCTAAAAGGATGACCTCAGGTGGATTATTTCACTGCATTCTGATTTGGTTTCTTTCCCTCTTAAATAGTCATGATCCCAATACTAACATGACGGGGTTATTGAGTGGATCAAATAGAAAATCTGGGCCTCAAACATAGCAAGCAACAATTGAGGTTGCTCTTTTTTTTTTTTTTTTAATTCAATGAATATTATTTGAGGACCCCTCCCCCAACCATGGTCAGGCATGAGGCTTCCCAGGTGGCGCTGGTGGTAAAGAATCCACCTGCCAGTGCTGGAGACGTGAGAGACATGGGCTCGATCTCTGGGTCGAGACGATCCCCTGGAGGAGGGCATGGCGACCCACTCCAGTCCTCTTGCCTGGAGAATCCCTCGGACGGGGGAGCCTGGAGGGCTGCAGTCCACGGGGTCGCAAGAGTCGGACACGCCTGAAGCGACTGAGCAGGCACCAACATACATGTTTCAGGCTTCATGCTAGGCACTGGAGAGAGAGCAGTAAAGAGATGGAACTGAATCCTTGCCCTTCAGGAGAGAAGGAGAGAAGAAACAGGCAAGACCATGAAGAACTACTTTTGAGTTTCAGAAAGTTCTATGATGGCAACACAGAGGTCTGAAATTGAGGGTGTGAGGGGAGCACAGCGGGGTGAGTGGACGGGCTGGCCCCTTGGAAGAGCAGCTGGACGCGCAGGACACAGCCAGCAGAGAGAAGAAGGGTCCTCTGGGCAGGAGGCGACGACTGGGGCAGAAGCAGGAGGGCCTTGGGGAGGTGGAGGGTCTGCAGAGGTGGGGACTGGGCTGGTGAGCTGGGAGCCACGGTGTAGACAGCCAGAGATGTAGATGCTCGGAAAAGCTCTTTGGCTGACTTGTGGGGAGTGAAGCAAGGTGGTGGGCGGGGCGGGGGGGGAGGGAGTAGAGGCAGGGAGATCGGGTGGGGAACACAGTTCAAGGCAGGATGTGAAGACCCAGGCAGAGAAGATGGGAAGGGATTAGACATGACTTCTGCATTCCCTGCTGAGGCAGGAAGGCTGGGGAGGAAGGAAATAGGACATTTCATTTGAAACACAGAGTCTGCTCCTAACACTTGCAAAAGCAGCAGCGCTTTCTGGGTTCCAGGAGACCCCTGCCTTCTTGATCGCAACACGAATCCTTGCGATAAATGGGGTTTACGTGCAGAACTTGAGAGGGTTTCTGTTTCCTGAAACCTGAAAGCCCACTCACCCCACCCACGCCAGGCTCTGTGTCCAGTACAGAAGGGAGGGAGGCACGGTCCTCTCTTGGGCCCCTGGTCCTTCCACGGAGGATTCCAGAGTCTCATGCAAGCTTACCAGAAGGTCATCACCGCACAGACCCAGATGGACCACAAAGAGGCCAGGAGACAAGTGTGTACCCTGGCACAAAGTTTTCAGAAGAAGCGTGAAAATTAAAAATGAGAGGCAGAGGGAAAGGTGAGCTGTGAGAAGGGTGTGGCTTCAGAAAATGACAGGAGCAAGACTCAATTGGCAGTGAGAAATCTTATCTCTTAGCAAACCTGTCAGACATCTGTGGCCAACCCAGGCTAATGGCTCTGCATGTTATAAACACTCTGCCAACCAAAGCAACATCACAACAGACACTTTTAGGATTGTCTCCATTAAAATCCAAACTTGACATGGGGAAAAAAAAAATCAAGTTTAAAAGGGGCCCAAGGCTCCTCAAGTATTTCCGAACCACTGAGAAAGCAGATACGTGTCACCTGCAAGCTTTTTTATTAAAAAGAAAGGAAAAAAGAAAAGTGATGCTTCTCCTTAGCTGGCGACCCAGCACGTTGCACAGTGGCTGTATTCATGTATTCACGGTTCATTATAATCCTTGTGAACCGGAGGCACCACGTGCATCTAAAAGAAATATTGCTTTAAAACTTAAGTAAAGCAAAAGCTTGCCGCGAGCACTGGTGTTTCCGCTCCGCGTGGAGCTTTGCCCTGAACCTGTTCTCTACTTTATTGCAGACCCTGGTCTATGCTGCAGTCTCTCTCTTCCTTTAATTCCCTGAAAAGCATCCTTTCTGCCTGCAGACCCAGGAACTCCTTGGGGCAGGGACTTCATTAAAGTTGGTGTCAATCAATGGAGAGTCGCATGCATTTTCCAGCACACAATGAACTCTGCACGTGGCCTGACTCCCCTCCTTTATCTTCCCCCCATGCTGGCCTTCTCTTTAAGTTGCAGAAATCAGATGCATTTAAATGAACCCTTAGCAGTTAATATATTATTTGCCAGACAGTGCAGTTTTATTTCATAGTAGTATAATGCAATGCTCAATGATTTTTTAAGCAGTAAAGGAGTTACTTTCAAACTTAATTAGGAAAATTTACAGACTATCCAGGATTCTTACTGAATTTCTGAAAACTTTGCAATAATGCACTGAGATTCCTGAGATTTATCAAATGGAAACCCCAGCAAAGGTTTTCTGAACTGTTGTAAAATCATTCTCAAGTGTTGTTTCTCTGTCTTGAAGTTTCACCAACTCTATTCTACTGGGAAAAAAAAAACCAGATTGTGGCTCCTATGAGAAGCCAGTCCCCATTACTGGGTCCCTCCTGTATTCTTGGGGGAGGTCCCTAGGAATCCCTTATGTTTCATTAAACAGGGTACAGCTGCTTAATGAAACAGGGCCCTTTGCCATGCTTCCCATTTTTTTCGCTGTCTTTCAAATTAACATAATCTCATTCAAAAGAAAAAAAAAAAAAACTGTTTGAGTCATAATAGAATCTTCATCAAGATCCCAAAGCATCTTTTCCCAGTTCACCCCCAGCCGCATCGCCATGGCCAGCGGTCTCCAGAGCATCTCCGTCCCTTCTTCGCTACACAGACTCATCCTTGGCCCACAGCTTCATCTACTTCCATTAAAACTGACGTTCCTGCCTGCAGGAGATGGCCCCGGAAATAAGTGCTGGGTTTGGCACCTTTTAAAGAAGTCAGGATCAGAAACGTAAAGGCAATGAGAAGATGCGGACACGAGCAGAGTATCCTTCTGGGGACACTGAGCCTTCTTTAATAAGTGAGGTCACGAGAGCGGTCACCTTCCAAAGACAGGTATCCTTTATATTCATCCCTGCAAGGGGTTCCCACAACCTCATTGCAGCCCAAGTCACCCAGAATAAGCACCGTTGGGAACCCAGGCCTCTGGGGCGACCTTGCCGCCCCTGCAGCAGAAATTCCGGGCAGCTGAGCAGGGCGATCACCTGATGCTGGGCCACAAGGAGCCTCTGGTGTCCCTGCACCCTGGAAGGAGGCCAGAGGGAGGAAGGCAGCGCGTGAATAAGGAATACGCTCTCACCTCCCAGCCTGGCATTTCACTCAGAGCAGGCAAGAGAAGCCAGGCAAGCGAAGCTTTGCCATCGTTGGCTTAGAAAGAGAAGCACAGCATCTGCCTCCAGGACGGAGAAGAGTGCAGGGGACCTGGGACCCGGACTGGCTCCCCGAGGATGGGTTGATCCTCCACCCACCAGGCAACGCAGGACAGACGGTTTGCCTCCAGTGACCAGAAAGGAACATCAGCCTGGGGCTAAGTCACCCCAGGACCTCATACCTCTGGCTGCCGAAAACAAAGGGGGCACCAAGCACCTAATCACAGCACAAGCAGTCAGGCCTGTGCACTCATGGCTGGAGAGTCAACATGGAGAACCTGTGTCCCCCTGGGGAAGACCTTGACGGGGACGGTGGCCAGGACAACCTCAGACAGCTTTCTGAGCACAGCTCTGATCTGGCCTCTGTTCTCAGTAGCCTCGGCTCCAGAAATAGCCCCATAGCAACCTATATTCACACTCCATTTATGACCTGACCCCGAGCACAACAAGGCCCTCCATAGTCCTGCTTTGCCCCTGCCTTGATGGCCCGTCCCTGCCATCTCGGCCTTATAGACCCCAGCTCCCCCTTCCCACTCCTGAGAAGTCTCAGGGAGAGCACCGCCCCCTCCAAGTTCCAAGAGAGCCCACAGCTCCACCCAGTAGGTCTGCTGCCTCCAGCCCGCACCCATCAGGGCTTCTGCAAGAGGAGCACTTAGAAAGTAACTTACTAGCAGAGGAAAGATCGCTAAACTTTGCCTTTTTAATCCTTAATAAATGGTTGCCATTTGAGAGATTTGTTTAAATCCCACCTCCTGCACTGAGGGTGCATGAGGCTAGGACCATGAAGAAAGCAATCTCAGCCCTGCTCTGGGGCAACGTCTACGTCCAAGTTTACTGCAGTTCACTTTGATTTAGCAAAAAGGCCTTATGCTTCTTGTTCCAAAACAAGCTCCAGTAATTTTTTTTTTTTTTACTTTGTTTTACTTTACAATACTCTATTGGTTTTGCCATACATTGACATGAATCCACCATGGGTGTACATGAGTTCCCAAACATGAACCCCCCTCCCACCTCCCAACCCATAACATCTCTCTGGGTCATCCCCGTGCACCAGCCCCAAGTATGCTGTATCCTGCATCGGACATAGACTGGCGATTCGATTCTTACATGATAGTATACATGTTTCAATGCCATTCTCCCAAATCATCCCACCCTCTCCCTCTCCCTCTCCCTCTGAGTCCAAAAGTCCGCTATACACATCTGTGTCTCTTTTGCTGTCTTGCATACAGGGTCATCACTGCCATCTTTCTAAATTCCATATATATGTGTTAGTATACTGTATTGGTGTTTTTCTTCCTGGCTTACTTCACTCTGTATAATTGGCTCCAGTTTCATCCATCTCATTAGAACTGATTCAAATGTATTCTTTTTAATGGCTGAGTAATACTCCACTGTGTATATGTACCACAGCTTTCTTATCCATTCATTTGCTGATGGACATCTAGGTTGTTTCCATGTCCTGGCTATTATAAACAGTGCCGTGATGAACATTGGGGTACACGTGTCTCTTTCAGTTCTGGTTTCCTCGGTGTGTATGCCCAGCAGTGGGATTGCTGGGTAATAAGGCAGTTCTGTTTGCAATTTTTTAAGGAATCTCCACACTGTTCTCCATAGTGGCTGTACTAGTTTGCATTCCCACCAACAGTGTAAGAGGGTTCCCTTTTCTCCACATGCTCTCCAGCATTTATTGCTTGTAGACTTTTGGATCGCAGACATTCTGACTGGTGTGAAGTGGTACCTCATTGTGGTTTTGATTTGCATTTCTCTAATAATGAGTGATGTTGAGCATCTTTTCATGTATTTGTTAGCCATCTGTATGTCTTCGTTGGAGAAATGTCTATTTAGTTCTTTGGCCCATTTTTTGATTGGGTTGTTTATTTTCCTGGAATTGAGCTGCAGGAGTTGCTTGTATATTTTTGAGATTAGTTGTTTGTCAGTTGCTTCATTTGCTATTATTTTCTCCCATTCAGAAGGCTGTCTTTTCACCTTACTTATTTTCCTTTGTTGTGCAGAAGCTTTTAATTTTAATTAGATCCCATTTGTTTATTTTTGCTTTTATTTCCAGAATTCTGGGAGGTGGATCACAGAGGATCCTGCTGTGATTTATGTCAGAGAGTGCAAAACAAGCTCCAGTAATTAAAGATTTAGACAATAAGAAATGAAGTCTTAAAAGCACAGAAAGGGGAATATTTTAATAAACTGAGTCAGAACACATTTCAAAGCTAGAAAAACCTCCAAGCCCAGAAGTCATGAAAACCTGAAAACGTTGACAATCTAAAGAATTAGAATGTTCTGCATGGTGACAAAAAAAATATGCCATAAGCAAAATCAAAAACTGACATCATGACATAAATGACAAACTGGCAGAAAGATACTGAACACTAGTATCTTAGACAAAAGATGAATTTCCTTAATGCATAAAGAGCCTCTACAATCAATAAGAAAAAGAAAAACAACAGAAGAGGAAAATGGACAGAAGGCATAAATGGGTAGTTCACAGGGATAAAAGAGCTGGCTCTTGGAAAAGAAAATTCCCCAGTGGCTAATAAACAAAGGGAAATGTGCTCAACTTCACTGATCATCAGGGAAAGGCTACTTAAAACCACTATTAGAAACCACTAGATTCCCAACAAAATGGCCAAAGTAGAACAATAGGAAAATGCCAAGTGTTGGCAAGAGTGTGCAGCCACTGGAATTCTCACATGGTACTGCTGGTAGTGTATCTTAGTAAAATCATCTTGCAAAAGTGAAATGCTTCAGTTTTCCAGTTTGGGGCTCTCATGAAAAGAGCTTCTGTGAACATTCTTGTGTGTGTCTTCAGGTAAACATATGAAGCATTTCTATGTTCATTTCTATGTATGCCTCCTATGTTTAACCTGAAGACACACACAAGAATCTGTATGTGTATGTGTTTTATAAAAATGTATGGAACTGTATGCTTATGATACGTGCACTTTTATTTAGTGTACCTCAATTAAACATTTTTTTAAAGTCAGTTCTGCTTTTATTGGCCGGCACTTAGTGCCAGCTGCCCAGGCAGCAGCCGCACAGCCTATAGACTTTTCCCTCAGGAAGCAGGGCCACCAGGTCAAACTTATCAACCACTTGCATACAGGCATTTCAGCGAGATTTCATTTTGAAAGAGTTTCACAAATCTGTAGGCTTCCCTGGTGGCTCAGATGGTAAAGAGTCTGCCTGCAGTGTGGGAGACCCAGGTTCGATCCCTGGGTCAGGAAGATCCCCTGGAGAAGGAAATGGCAACCCACTCCAGTACTCTTGCCTGGAAAATCCCATGGATAGAGGAGCCTGGCAGGCTACAGTCCGTGGGGTCACAAACAGTCGGACATGACTGAGCGACTTCACACACTTTCACTTCACAAATCTGTATTTCTTGATGCAATTTTACACTAAACAAATTTCACCAAACTCTGTTCAAATCAAGGACTGTGTGAAACTTGGAAAAGTTTAACATGTTTATTATTCAGACAAAAACAACAGAAGTATGGTTTTCCTGGAGCAATCTCTTATTGAAAGCTACTGCCATCTTGTTGCAAAAGACTTCATACTATATTTCATAATGTATAATATGTCACACGTATGTTGGTGAAGTCATGGAAAAGAGCCTGTTCTTATCTGGCACTCATTTGGAAAGCATTCATGCAGGTACTGGCAGGTATTAACCCACAGTCTGCAAGACAGGCCATAGTGCAGGGTTATTATCAGCTCCACTCTAACAGGTGGGAAAGCTGAGTGGTTAAACAGTCATTCACAGTTACAAATCTCTTTAACATTCTGATGGGACGTTCTGATGGGACGTTCTGATGGGACATTCTGATGGGACGCAAACCTAGGTGCCTGGTTCCTGCGTTCATGATTCTGCCTGGGAATGATTCTCACCCACAAGCATGAACCTGTGGATCTTGGCTCTGCCTCGATTTCCTGGGGGTGGACACCTGATGGATGGGAATTGATCCATCTGTGGCCAGAATCCAGGATCTGATCTAAAAGCTACCAAGTATGGGAGGTGGGATGGAGGTGCTCTAAAGATAAGCGGGTGAGGGAGACCCAGCAGCACCTGAATTCTTATGCTGGGGCCCCCAGGGCCCTGACTCTCCTCCTAAAACCTGGATTTTCAACTCTTCTTTGGATCCTATGAGATCTGTCTCTTTTCTTTATAGATTTTGACTTCATTATTTCCTCAACTTAAAATTTTCTGATTTCATTTAGAAATAGTTGACATCCATCACTCTATGCGTTTAACGATGATGGTGTGATCTACATGTATTATGAAATGATCACCAGAATAGGTTCAGTTAACATCCATTTTCTGATATAGATACAGTGAGAAGGAAAAAAAGAAAACAGGAAAAAAATTTCTCCTTGTAATGAGAGCTCCACAGAATTCACCTTCTTAACAAATTTCCTATATATCATACGGCCGTGTTAACTGCATCCATAATGGTATACACTGCATCCGTAATCACTGGAGGGTTTGTACCTTTTGACCACCTTCCTTCAATTTCGCCTTCCCCTTGGGGGTGTAGCTCAGGGACAGAGTACTTGACTGCAATTTTTTCTCCCCTACCCCCTACCTTTGCTAACCGCAAGCCTGATTTTTTTCTGCATTAAGATTTTGAGGGTTTTTTTAAGATTCCACATATTAGTAAGGTCATATAATATTTTATTTTCTCTATCTGACTTATTTCACTTAGCATAATGCCCTCAAGGCCCATCCATGTTGTCACAATGTGCCTCTTCTCTAATAAATCTTTTTTTTTCAAAAGCTAATGTGAGCTGGTTTCTCTCACCACAAAGAAAGAAAACAAGAGGAGGAGGAGAAGCAAGAGGAGGATGGAGGGAGGGAGAGGAAGAAGAGGCTAATTCTCTGCTTGTCCACCGCATATACAAGAAGTGCATGTGTGCACATCTCTGATTCTGGACAGCTTTCCACCTTCCCTCGGTCAGTGTCACAGAGCCATACTGTCGGTTTCTCCCACATTCTCTGCCCCATTTTGCCATCAGTCCTGACCAACATTTCAAGTTGTCATAGGAGGCGTCAATTCACACTAACAAGGCAGAACTGCAGGTGTCCGAACAAAGAGTGTACTCCCAGCCTGGCTGAGAGCTAACCCGCTTAGACTGGCTGCCCTGCAGAGCAGGAGCCCTGAGAACACTTGCTGTACCTTCTGCGGGGTCAGCTTTCTTGCTCCTTGGCCTCACTGAGCCCCCTCCTTTGACCCATGGGTCTAAGGAATACGCACACTGGGAATTTTGTTCTGAAGAACTCAAAGGAACTAGAAGGGAAAAGATCACATTATAGGGAGAATCCCAGCCCAGAGTGTGACAGGCAGCTGTGCACCAGAGCAGAGCCTTTTTCCTAGCGGCACATCCTTAGGTTGGGACTCCCGGGAGGCTGCCCAGTGGTGTGGGGTCCTTGCCAGCCAGCCTACCATAGTGCCTTCAACTCACAGTTGCCAGAGGTAGACATGGACTTGCAGGCAACTATTTCATGTAAAATATGGTGAACTCCTTCTCATATCTTGAAAATTCCCCATGTTGCGAATTCTGTGAAGAAAGCTGAGCGCTCTTCTTGGTGTTGAGCACCTTGCCTCATTTGCGGAATGCACCTGGGAAATGATGCTTTTGAACTGTGGTGTTGGAGAAGACTCTTGAGAGTCCCTTGGACTGCAAGGAGATCCAACCTGTCCATTCTGAAGGAGATCAGCCCTGGAATTTCTTTGGAGGGAATGATGCTGAAGCTGAAACTCCAGTACTTTGGCCACCTCATGCGAAGAGTTGACTCATTGGAAAAGACTCTAATCCTGGGAGGGATTGGGGGCAGGAGGAGAAGGGGATGACAGAGGATGAGATGGCTGGATGGCATCACTGACTCGATGGATGTGAGTCTGAGTGAACTCCGGGAGTTGGTGATGGACAGGGAGGCCTGGCATGCTGTGATTCATGGGGTCGCAAAGAGTTGGGCAAGACTGAGCAACTGAACTGAACTGAACTGAACTGAGTGTAGACTCTTAAAAACAACCAGAAAACTACATTTCCCAGCATACTTTGCTCCCAGGTTGCAGCCATGTGACTCAGAGGCCACCAATCAGACACCCTGTTACAGACTGGCTCAGAGAATGGTCATAGGAGTCTTGTGGGACCCTCTTACTGGGGCAGCCTCCCAGACTTGTGGGTAATGTGATTCTGAAGTTGGCAGCTGTGGGGCCAACTTCTGGTTGTAGCCTGCTCCCAGGGCTCCTCCAAGGATGGCCCTTAATAAATCCCCTGAGCTAGCAGCAGGGGACTTTACAGTCTGCAACAAAGAACCCAGGTCAGTTCCCCAGGTGCTGAGCCTGTATTAAGGTCACTTTTAAGGACTAGTGCTGTTTCCCCCTAGCTCTGCTCCTCAGTAGCTTCTACAGTTTTTATTCGGAGTGTGGCATGACCTGCCTTACTCTACTCCCCTGTTTATCTCTTTCAATTTTCTTTTTCCTTTTTCCACAATTCAGATGAAACCTAAGACAGTTATTAAGTCTGCAAGGAAGGTATGGGAAACACAGGGGCATGGACTTGCACTTCAGAATCCTGCTGAAAACCATCCACGTTCACTCTGCTGTGATCAGGGAAAGAATTCACAGAACAGGGAAAGAGGGCTGGGATCTCCAAATTCCATGTTTCTTTCCATGATTAAATGTAAGATGAAGCCCCTCAATGTATTTGAGAGGGTTGGTGCAGATATCTAACAATACAACTATGGAAATGAAGGAGGATATGCATATCTTCCTATTTGGTTCTTTTTATTGTCTTCCAATGAGTGTGTGTGTATATATATATATCTTCCCTAGTGGCTCAGAGGGTAAAGTGTTTGCCTGCAATGCAGGCAGACCTGGGTTCGATCCCTGGGTCAGGAAGATCCTCTGGAGAAGGAAATGGCACCCCACTCCAGTACCTTTGCCTGGAAAATCCCACAGATGGAGGAACCGGTAGGCTACAGTCCACGGGGTCGCAAAGAGTCGGACGCGACTGAGCGACTTCACTTTCACTCTCACTTTCAATGAGTACATTTCTTTCCTGTTTTCTAAACATGCTAAAAATGATGTCGTCTGGAGGCTCAGCTGGTAAAGAACCTGCCTGCCGTGCAGGAGACCTGGGTCCAATCCCTGGGTCGGGAAGATCCCCTGGGGGAGGGAATGGCAACCCACTCCAGTATTCTTGCCTGGAGAATCCCATGGACAGGCTACAGTCCATGGGGTCGCAAAGAGTCAGGCATGACTGGGCAACTAACACTTCCTCTTTCCTTCAGAGAAGAAAGTAATGTGATGTAGCCCAGAGATCACACCAATGATCCCAAGGACTGAGCCAAAATCTCGCGGTGAAAGGTGTACTGGACCACTTAAAGCTTTGAAAGTGTCATTTGCTACTTGTAGGAAGAGGTGGTGGTGCCACAAAATCACAAGCCAAGAGACTGTTCCTTCAAGCCAAACTCATTCTGAGGGTCTTTCCACCCTGGTTGACACTTTGGAGATTTGGCCTGGATAATCGTCAGCTGTGGGACCTGCCCTGGGCCCTTCAGGACATGTCACAGCATCCCCTGGCCTCTACTCATGAGATGCCTGCTGGGAGGACCCTTTTCCTGCCAAACTGAAAGGCAGGACACACTTAGTGTGCTCACATGTATGTCTGTGCATGGAGGTACACAAGTGTTCTAGCTTAAGGAATAATGCTTTTCAGTCACACACTCGAGGGCTGTACATTAAATCTCAAGGTGATTTTCTTTTATCTCTGAAACATTTGGAGAAGGAAAATCATTATGAGTTCTAATACAAAGAGCTCAAAAATCTCTCATCCTCAAAAGTCATTTCCCTCTACTTGAGATTTTATATGGAAAACAGATCCTGGATTGTCTGAAAAATCCCTTATCCAGCTTTATATTTCAGGCTTAAAGGTGCTGAATTTATATTCTTAAATTTCATCCTGTTTCCTATGTATGAGGATGAACAATATAAGTTCTGTTCTTTTAAATAATATCCTGGCATTATTGTGCTCAGACTTCAGCCTGTCAGTGGTGAGCAGGTCCTCTCAACATCTGGAAGGAGCTGCCTTGTTGAAGTTCCAGCTCTGGGAGGATAGATGACTAAAGCTGGCCCAGCATCCCAGCTGCCACTGTGCCCAGGGTGCCCATGCTCAGCTCTCTTGGTTTTTCCAGCATTTGGAGCCAAAGGCTATACTGTCACAGGAAAGATGTCTAGCCACTTCCAATTTGCCTTGATTCGTGGACCTAACAACATTCCAGGTTCCTAGGCAGTGTTGTTCTTTACAGCATCTGATTTTACTTGTATCTCCAGTCACATCCACAACTGGGTGTTGTTTATTCTTTGGCTCTATCTCTTCATTCTTTCTGGAATTATTTCTCCACTGATCTCCAGTACCATATTGGGCACCTACCGACCTGGGGAGTTCATCTTCCAGTGTCCTATCTTTTTGCCTTTTCATACTGTTCATGAGGTTCTCAAGGAAAGAATACTAAAGTGGTTTGCCATTCCCTTCTCCAGTGGACCATATCTTGTTAGAGTTTTGCCAAGAAAATGCACTGGTCATAGCAAACACCCTCTTCCAACAACACAAGAGAAGACTCTACACATGGACATCACCAGATGGTCAACACCGAAATCAGATTGATTATATTCTTTGCAGCCAAAGATGGAGAAGCTCTATACAGTCAGCAAAACAAGACTGGGAGCTGACTGTGGCTCAGATCATGAACTTATTGCCAAATTCAGACTTAAATTGAAGAAAGTAGGGAAAACCACTAGATCATGTAGGTATGACCTGAATCAAATCTCTTATGATTATACAGTGGAGGTAACAAACAGATTCAAAGGATTAGGTATGATAGAGCATCTGAAGAACTATGGACAGAGGTTCCTGACATTGTACAGGAGGCAGCGATCAAGACTATCTGCAAGAAAAAGAAATGCAAAAAGCCAAAATGTTTGTTTGAGGCGGCCTTACAAATAGCCGAGAAAAGAAGAGAAGCTAAAGGCAAAGGAGAAAAGTTAAGATATACCCATTTGAATGCAAAGTTCCAAAGAATATCAAGGAGAGATAAGAAAGCCTTCCTCAGTGATCAATGCAAAGAAATAGAGGAAAACAACAGAACAGGAAAGACTAGAGATATCTTCAAGATAATTAGAGATACCAAGGGAACATTTCATGCAAAGATGGGCACAATAAAGGACAGAAATGGTATGGACCTAACAGAAGCAGAAGATATTAAGAAGACGTGGCAAGAATACACAGAAGAAGGATACAAAAAAAGGTCTTCATGAGCCAGATAATAACCACGATGGTGTGATCACTCACCTAGAGCCAGACATTTTGGAGTGCAAGGTCAAGTGGGACTTAAGAAACATCACAACGAACAAAGCTAGAGGAGGTGATGGAGTTTCAGCTGAGCTTTTCTAAATCCTTAAAGATGATGCTGTGAAAGTGCTGCACTCAATATGCCAGCAAATTTGGAAAATTCAGCAGTGGCTACAGGACTGAAAAAGGTCAGTTTTCATTCCAATCCCAAAGAAAGGCAATGCCAAAGAATGCTCAAACTACTACACAATTGCACTCATATCACACACTAGCAAAGTAATGCTCAAAATTCTCCAAGCCAGGCTTCAACAGTACATGAACTGTGAACTTCCAGATGTTCAAGCTGGATTTAGGAGGAACCAGAGATCAAATTGTCAGCATTCTTTGGATCATGGAAAAAGCACAAGAGTTCCAGAGAAACATCAATCTGCTTTATTGACTATGCCAAAGCCTTTGACTATGTGGATCCCAACAAACTATGGAAAATTCTTCCAGAGATGGGAACACCAGACCACCTGACCTGCCTTCTGAGAAATCTGTATGCAGGTCAAGAAAAACAGTTAAAACTGGACATGGAACAATCGACTGGTTCCAAATCGGGAAAGGAATACATCAAGGCTGTATGTTGTCACCCTGCTTATTTAACTTATATGCAGAGTACATCATGTGAAATGCCCAGCTGGATGAAGCACAAGCTGGAATCAATATTGCCAGGAGAAATATCAATAACCTCAGATATGCAGATGGCACCACCCTTATGGCAGAAAGTGAAGAACTAGAAAGTGAAGAAGAGCCTCTTGATGGAAGTGAAAGAGGAGAGTGAGAAAGTTGGCTTAAAACTCAACATTCAGAAAACTAAGATCATGGCATCTAGTCCCATCACTTCATGGCAAATAGATGGGGAAACAATGGAAACAGTGACAGAGTATTTTGGGGGCTCCAAAATCACTGCAGATGGTGATTGCAGCCATGAAATTAAAAGACGCTTACTCCTTGGAATAAAAGCTATGACCAAACCAGACAGCATATTGAAAAGCAGAGACATTACTTTGCCAACAAAAGTCTGTCTAGGTGGTTGCATTCTGGTGGAAGGAGAGATAAAGAAACACAGAGGTAGGCAAGCCAGGTGCAGATCCGTGCTTTTTGGAGAGGCGTGAAGGAGTACATGATGGCGAATGGTGAGGACAAACCATGGCAGACACAGAGTAGGAGGTCAAGAGGGTCACCCAGAGTGGAGGTCCCGAGAGAAGAGCTCGCCAAGTGCAAGAGGCAAGGAGACAGAGCGGGCCAGGGAGCAGTGAACAGAGAGGGGGTGGGAGGCAGGCTGGAGCATGCCCAGGGGGATGGACTGTGTGCAAAGTGAAATGGGCAGACCTGGGGAGTTCTCAGAGGGGGAGGGGAGGAGGCAGGCTTGTGATGAGGATGGTCTACCTGGGCAGGGGAGCAGGACAGGCTCACAGGAGCAGGTTCAGTCCCCAAGGCGGGCGGGGAACGTGGTTTGACAAGGGGAGTGGCACTGGAAACTACAGAACGTGGTCGTTGTTGAGATCTGTTTTGAAGGAGGATTTGGCAGGACTTACAAATGCATCCAGGCTTCCCAAGAGGCTCAGTGATAAAAACTCCGCCCGCCAATGCAGGAGCTGCAGGACACATAGGTTTGATCCCTGGGTCAGGAAGATCCCCTGGAGGAGAAAATGGCAGCCCACTCCAGTATTCTTGCTGGGATAATCCTATGGACAGAAGAGTCTGGAGGGCTACAGTCCACGGGGTCACAGTCAGACATGACTGAACAACTGAACACGCACGAACAGGTACATTCAATGTGGGATGTGGCGGAAGAGAAGGATCAGCTGAAGATCTGTGGGTGAAGCCCTGAGCAACTGGATGGAAAATGGTTTCACTGTTAAAAGGCTGTTACTGAACTCAGGCCCAGCTGCTCACTGCTCAAAAATCAATACTTGAGAGGCAAGTGTTGGTAGAAACAGAAAACATTGCTTTTAATCAGAAAGCTGGCATTCTGGGAAGAACGCGGACTTGGGTCCCCAAACCAGCTCCCAGGATTCTCCGCAGCCATGAAAGTTTTTAAAGGGAAAAGGAGAAGTCACCTCGGCTCATCCCAGAGATAGGACCAGGCCCCTTACACCTGCTGCTGCGTGCAGGCGGGTCAACTTCTCGGGATCTTTCTTCAGATGCTATAGTGTTCACGCAGTTTGTGAGATTACTGAAGGGCAAGCTAGGGAAGAATAATCACTTATTCTTCATTTCTACTTCTCTGGTCTACATAGAGAACTAAGAGGTTAGGCAAGGCTTTGTGTGATCAAAAGATTTGGAAGTTGTGCTCAGGTGGGAGATGAGTAGAGAGCATGAGGGCGTCCAGTTAAGGTTAGTTACAACATAGTTTTGCTAAAGTGACAAGACAAAAGGAACCTCCTACATTAAGCGCTTTCCCGCTGAAAGCTTTTTCCAGTCAGTCAGACTGGTGGAAGGCAGGAAGTGTGGCAAGATTTGGAGGGGAAATCAGCAGCGGTGCCTGCATGAGTTGCCACCCAACAGGTGGGGCAAGCAGACAGTCACCTGGGAGGGTGTGGACCCAGGACAAGGTCAGATGGAAGCTGTGAGAGAGGCCACTGAAGCCCCTGGGTGGTGCCCACACTATGGGGCAAAACGATGCTCCTGCAGAGACAAGGAGGTGGAGGAGAGGCTGGAGGCCAGGGGCACCCCTAGTGGTGGGGTTTGGGGAAGGGGACAGAGCCATGAACAGAGAAAGAAAAGGAACCGCACGTGGCTGAATGGCTTGAAGGCTAGAGCGGGAAAGGGTTCAGGAAGGAGAAGGTGACCCGCCGTCTCGGCCGCTCCTGAGTAGGGGGCGTGGTGGGTGGAGAAGGATGGGCATCACCGATGACCTGGCAGCAGTGGTTTCTGAGGTGGGAGGGGGATGATCTGGAGAGAGCAGGCTGCAAAAGAGTGTGTCCGTGCTCCAGTGTGCCGACAAAACGGCCTCTTGAGGGACTCAGGAACTCCTGGCCTTGCTCTCGAGCCACGGAATTCAGCCCTTACTGTGTTCCCACCTGCACTCACAGTTATTAGTTCAGTGGCAAGCAGACAGAGTCTTTGCAGATCATTAGAACGTCATGCTGCATTTCAGAAAGGCCAGGGGATTCCTAGCTGATATCTGGGAAGCTGACCTGTGCTCCGCACTGATTGATAGATCGGGCTCTTCCACTGAGAGTCGGAATATGCTTGCGTCGCCTTTGGACAACCGCCACCCATCCTGACAAAGCCATCTTTTATCTCCCCTGCAAGTGACAGCATCAGGAAAAGAGTATCTAAATTATTTAGCTGTGTGGGTTGCCCATATTCCTTGTTTAAAATGCTGAAAAGGCAAACTGCAATGAAGGGTTTTTGCAGATGCTCTCAACCAGAAGCGTGTGAGGGGCTGAGGGAGGGGCAGAGGGTGGGGAAAGCTCAGAACAGGTGGGAGGACACCTGCCCCATGTCTCCAGGGCTCATCTGGGCCCCGTGTAGCTTTCCCTGGGCCCAGGGTCCCCATCTTGCCACTTAGAGCTTAGGCAGAATTCTAACCTTGTTAGATGTGGAAGCCTTTGTTCAAATGAAACCTGATGCAGAAGACCCATCAGTGAAGGCAGAGAGAAAAGTGGAGGGGTGTGGCTGGGGTTGGCAGGGGACCTTTCCAGGGATGAGTGGCTCCTGATCTTGGGCGCTGGGAATCCTAAAATTTACTGGACTATCCATTTAGGAAAAACACGTACTTCAACCCTTATCTCACATCACACATAGAAGTTAATTTGAAACGGATCATTGGCCTGAAGGTAAAAGCTAAACCTATAAAACTTACAGAATTAAACACAAGAGAAAATCCTTGTGCCTTGAGGTAGCAAAGATTTCGTAGTCAAAAAATGCCAAAAACACTGACCAAAAAAGAAAAAAAATTGATAACTAGACTTCATCAAAATGAAAATCTGCTCTTTGAAAAATACCATTAAGAAAATGAACAAGGAAACCACTGATTGGAAGAAACTACGTGCACTGTATCTATCCAGCAAAGAACTTGTGCCTGTGTTATACAGAGCTTCACAGCTCACGGAGAACGCAGGCAAGGCAGTTTTAAGACACGAGCGGAAATACAAAACCACAATGAGATATCATTAAGCACCCTACAAAAATAGCTGAAACTGACAATACCATGTAGACAAGGGTGTGGAGAAATCTGAACTTTCGTGTACCGCGGGGGGAATGTGACTAGCACAGTTCACTTTGGAAAAAAACACTTTGGGAATTTTTTATAAGGTGAAACATAGGTTTACTACACAACCCAGAAATTCCAATCCTAGAGATTTACCCAGAAAGAAATAACATCTATCATGACAAAGATTTGCATGAGAAGGTTCATAACTGCACTACTCACACAGTGTTGCGTCAGGCAGTGGAGAACTACTCGGCAATGAAAAGGAGCCAGTGGTTGTTCAGGCCTGAGGGGTGTGTGTATTCCTGAGTCTGGAGGTAAGAGAATGCAGTATACTTGAGGACCTGCCTGGCTGGGGCAGAGTGGGGAGGATCATGGAGGCTGGGTGCCAGATGCCTTGCACCTCAGGAAGCATGCTAATTAGCCTGGATTTGCTCTGCTGCTGCTGCTGCTAAGTCGCTTCAGTCGTGTCCAACTCTGTGCGACCCCATAGACGGCAGCCCACCAGGCTCGGCCGTTCCTGGAATTCTCCAGGCAAGAACACTGGAGTGGGTTGCCATTTCCTTCTCCAATGTGTGAAAGTGAAAAGTGAAAGTGAAGTCACTCAGTCGTGTCCAACTCTTCGAGACCCCATGGACTGCAGCCTACCAGGCTCCTTTGTCCATGGGATTCTCCAGGCAAGAGTCCTGGAGTGGGCTGCCATTGCCTTCTCCATGGATTTGTTCTAAGGGCTGCAAAAGAGGAGCAGCTGACGCCCTTGCTCAGATGTGCATATTTAAAAGACAGCTAGTTGCTGGAAAAAGAGTAATCTGGAAAGGGGCAAGGTTTGGAGGAGAGGCCAACTGGGAAACCCGAGGGGACAGTGGCTGGGGGTGTGATGGTCATGGGGGAGGGAGATGCGTGCAGTGGAGAGAGCCTCACATGACTGTATCAATAGAACTGACAGAATTGAAGGGCCGACTGGAGGTGGGGAAACGACTCTAATTTTCCCTGTGAAACGCCAATCCCTTGGCTTCCACCCTTCGTGTTGGATTCTATCATCTGGCGCAGAAGAAATTCCTTGCAAAAATCTGACCAGCGTCTGTCTGTGTCCACTGAGTCATTGCTGCAAATGTCAAAACAAGACGAGGGAGAGACACAGCATGAGAGGAAGACGGAGAGCTGCGTGGCTTACTCTTTTGTAAACGGCCCCGGCCCCCTAGAGATCCCCGAGGACTAGCTTGTGGTCCTCCTGCCTCCTCGGCAGCCAATGGCAGAGATGGCCCCACGCACAGTGAGCATCGCTCACACTCCTCTGTTCCCAGCAGCTCTGGCACCGAGACAACAGATCCAGCGGAGCCAGCCTCTGACCCTCCTGTGCGGTGGGCTAAAAACCCAGGTGAATAATTGCATCTGATGGGCTTTTCTTAGTGGAGAGAAAGAAACAGCAAATATCTTCTCAACACCTTTCTCTTTTTGAACATCCTATAATCTGACCATCTGGGAATTAATGCCTTTGAACAGCAAACCCACTGGAAGCGGATATTTAGAACAAAACCTGCCTTGTCCTCCCGCTCTGCCACCCAACAGCTTATGATTTAAGCGTCCATCACACCTGCATGGCTTCACGCCCCTTGCCTGCAGGCTCCTCAGTTCTCACACATTTTCTATGTCTTCCTCTTCCCGACCTGTAATTAAGCTACTCTTTCTGTGCACTGTTTCATTTGCAGTTGGCATGTGAGCTGGTCTTTAGGTGGGAAGCAATCATCAGCTCATGGATGGGCTTATTCAGTGGTGGCACTTCTGAACTGATTTAAGCAGGCTGTCAAAAGTGAGCGGAAGTAGTCACGAGTTCACAAGGCGATGTTCCCATCTCTGGCACTGGGGTCGGGAGGGAGAAAATAAATCAGACCTGCTGTTTTCCCTTCCTCTTTCCTTCCTTAGGGCTTCCCCAGTGTCTCAGCAGGTAATGCAGGAGACACAGGAGACTCAGCTTTGATCCCTGGGTTGGGAGAATCCCCTGGAGGAAGAAATGGCACTTCAGTGTTCTTGTCTGAAGTATTCAGACCCACTCCAGCATAACTGTCTGAAAAATTCCATGGACGGAGGAGCCTGGTGAGCTACAGCCCAAAGGGCTGCAAAGAGACACAACTGAGCAACTAAGCCTGCATGCTTCCTTCCTTATCTGCCCCCCTCCCATCTTTCCTTCCTTCCCTCCTCCTTCTCCTTCTCTGTCTCCCCCTTTCTCTCCCTCCCTCCCTTCCTCCCCTAGCACACTAAATGATGAAGGATTTGCTGGCTTGTCATTGTCTATAATTCAACTTTGCTCTATCTTCTAAACAAACCTTTAAACACACCCGAGGGCAAACTTTTAGTCGCTGTTTTGTTGATAACTTAGACACTGCAAGACAATTCTGTTGGGGTCACTGGGCCGTAGCTTCAGCCTGCTTCACATTTCCCCCATCTCTGCACCTTCTGGTAAGATCCCCCCCACCCAACAAGCAGAACTCTCTGTGCACTATAGAGATAAGGCGCCAGGTGCCTTGGCGCTCTCCTCATGAGAAAGCAAGGCTGGAAGCAGCTTGTGGAGGTGTTAATGGGTAGATAGGCAAAACCACAGAAAAGACTAGGAAACAGAGCCTGGACCGGGCCCAAGTCACCCCCCACCCCTGGCCCCTGCCCAAGACACTGGGGAGAACAGCCACCCTCTGGCTGCCTCCTCTGCTCTGTAGGGTCTTAAGGGCTTCACTCAGAGTTGTGTGCACAATTAGTGGTGGATTAGCAAAGTTGGTAATAGGGGATTGGGGCACTAATCCCCTTCCAATTGTTCATATTAATTAAAGCGCTGTTTTCTTTCCTCATGCAACAAACACTAAGTGCTTCTGTTAAAGGAGGAAATAGAGAATGCACTAGGTTAGAGTTATGCGTGGCTCGTTTTTTCCAACCAAGAAAGCAAAGCATTGTTTTCATTCTTGGAACAAAGCTTAGTAGTGGATGGGAAACATGGGAGGAGGAAGAGAACCCCATTTACTTTTCACCGTTTCACTGGTGAGACATTTCCAAGTTCTAAGACATACTGCCTCTCATTTTTCCCAAGAAGTTTCTTATTGGCCTCCGCAAGCCAACTATTTAGATTAAATCACAGAGAGAGCTCAGTGAGTGGGAACCTGGCTTCCATGGGGGCTAGAGTGCGGATGGATGACTTCCTTGTGGCTAAGAGGGCCGATAGGTGGTCAGCTCCCCCACTAAATGGGTTGCTGAGTGCAGGGATTCAGAGCTGGCAGGGTTCCATCTTCCTCTGGGAGATGCTATGGAAAATCTCTCCTCATCGCCAGTCCGACGAAAACAGCCACTGAGCCCTGGCGCGTGCAGAACCCTGCGCCATGTGCAGGGAGGAGATACTCCGGAACAAAAGGTGGACGCAGCGAGAAGTTCAGGACTCCCACGTGGCAACCAGAGCAAAGCAAACACAAGTAAGCGAAAGCCAAGCACCCATGCGCAGACGCCGGAGGCACCGGGAGAGTGAGCAGCAGCCCCACGCCCCACCTAGGGAAGACCCGGCTCACTAATGCCCTGAGTTTCAAACCAACCAAAGATAACTAAATCCTCCTCCTTCTCAAACCAGAAAATTTACAAGATGTTCTTCAGGTCCAGTTACACACTAAAAGACTCTGTGTGTGGCGGGGGGCGGGGGGGGGGCGTTCATGTACTCCTGCATGTCTGTGTTTAACTACAATGCATGTGTGTGTGTTAGTCGCTCAGTCGTGTCTGACTCTTTGCAACCCAATTGGACTGTAGCCCACCAGGCTCCTCTGTCCATGGAGTTCTTCAAGCAAGACTACTGGAGTGGGTTGCCATTTCCTACTCCAGGAGATCTTCCCCACCCAGGGACTGAACCCAGGTCTTCTGCATTGCAGGCGGATTCCTTATCATCTGAGCCCCCAGGGGAGCCCTCTTAACTGCAGTGTGTGCTTAGGCGTCAGTTGAATCCAACTCTCTGTGACAATGTGGACTATAGTCCACGAGGCTCCTCTGTCCATGTGGATTCTCTGGGCAAGCACACTGGGGTGGGTTGCCATGCCCTCCTCCAGGAGGTCTTCCCAACCCAGGCATCAAACCCAGCTCTCCCGCATTGCAAGCGGATTCTTTACCGTCTGAGCCATCAGGGAATAACTGCAATATCTTTTGTTAATTAAGGGACACAGAAGAGAGGGCTGTTTTACTTATCTTCATTTTCCCCCCCAAAACCACCATAAATGAAGCCTGACCTCAAATAACCAGCTATTCTGGCTTCTTGCAATTTTACTGTACTTATGCACCAATTATCTCATTTGATCTAAATGACTTTCTAAAAATTCTAATAGAATGAGATGATTTTCCTGGTTACATCCTGGAATTCAGAGACTGGATAAAGTTCTATGATTTAATGTTCTTACCACACAGACCCATGAGGACATCTCACAAGGCCAGGGCACTCAGGGAGTGTGGCCTGCCCTGTGCCTGCCTCCCAGGTGGTCAGGAAGCAGGAAAACACCCTAAGACTGCCTTACAGACTAGCTCTCTTGCATGGAAGTAGTCACATCTCTAAATCCTCAAACTGCCCCATAGAATGAATGAACACCAAGCAAGTCCCAGGCAAAAGCGGGTTAGGCAAACAGCCATCCTTCCTGTTACCATGCAAACGTCTCTCTACAGCCAGCCCCCACCCACCTGAGAGCAGCGGAGCTCCTCCAGGCGAGGCCCACAGCCCGGCGCAGAGAGAACGGTCCCTGAACTGTTGGCTTGTGTTTCAGGATGCGCCCCTGTGATGAATGACATTGCTAAGCTGAGGCGTCACCCTCTCCTGGGCTCTGAGCGACAGCGAGGGAGCTAGGTGCACCGCCAGGACATTCTGTCCTAACCCCGGAGCTTCCACTTGGGTGAAGAAACCACGAGGGCGTAATGATGACCACAGTAGTAAGGAAAGCTCACACTCCAGTGTGCAGTCACTGCACTCCAGCCCCGTGCATTACGTGGAATATCTCACCTTAGACCCACACGGGAGAGCAAGCAAGGGCAGGAGACCCAAGGTCACCCGGCTGTAAGGGGTGCCTCTTGCCTGCCTCTCCACCCGGCCGGTCCTGCTGCAGAGCCTCTGCTCTGAGACGCTTCGCTCCGCACACAGCAGCGTCTCGGGTGCACACAGCCCCTGGAGGGAGGGAACAGTGCCAAGCTCCCAGTCTGGTGCTTTTGCAGTTTGCTCAGAGCCCTTAACAGGACAAGTGCTTTGGATCTGATCTGTAAGCCAACGTGCCCTGCTTCTGGCAGCGATTTGACCTCTCCGAAGTCAGGACACACACGACTTGGTGTCACAGCGTAATTGGCAGGTTTGGGCTTTCTTCTTTGATCATTTTTAGTGGCACATAATGGAGAAGGAACTGGCAACCCACTCCAATGCCCTTGCCTGGAGAATCCCATGGACAGAGGAGCCTGGCGGGCTACAATCCATGGGGTCGAAAAGAGTCGGACATGAGTGAGCAACTAACACACACACACAGTGGCACACAGAGATAACGCTGGATCTTAACAGCCGGTGGGTCTTGGATTTGATGAAGTATGATGATGTTTGCTCAGCCTATTCTTGACATCTATTTCAGATGGGCAGTTTTCAAATTTCAAAATAACAAACAATTGGTGATATGAATAAGGCAGCATCAGCAGAGTAGCAAATGGGGAGAGAGACAAAGTAAGGAGGCTGAGCAGGAGAGAGAGGCAGGCAGACACTAGAACACGGGTGGGCTGTAGGGGGGCGGACAGTGCTTTCCATCAGTCTCGCTGCAGAAACCAGAGGAAAGCTCCAGCCCGGAGGTGCAGAGCTGGGCGTTGCCTGTGTCTTCTGATGTCTTGGATAAGACAGAATTCCTGGGTTTGACTCCAGGCTGCCCCCACCTGGTAGCTGTGTGACCTTAGGCAGGCTGCTGCAGCCCTCTGTGCCTCAGTTTCCCTCTCTGTAAAAGGGGAGATGGTTGCACTTAGCTCCTAGGTTAGTGCAAAGGTGAAATCTGTTCATATGTTTAAAGTCATGGAAAAGCCCTGGGAAGTGTTTCTAGATCCACATCTTATCCATGAAAGGATTCATATACCACTCCAGGCCTAAAAGGCAGTCACAGAAGTGTGGTTGATTCCACACAAATATTTGGATTTGGGGAAAGCTTCTGCTGGGTGTGGAAAAGGAGGAAGCCGACATCAGAGGCTGCCTGGTAGCCACCTTCCCCGCTGGATTCAGAGATGAAGATGCATGCTTGTCCAGGGTGAGTCAGTACAGAGGCTGAGATGGGCCTGATAGATGGGATGGATAGCTAGAGGAGGAATGCTCATGCTCCTTTCCCCTGAACCTGGCTCTCCATGGTGTTCAGTTTCTCCAGGATGTTTTCATTTCCTCCCACCATCACAGGACACTCCCAGAGCCAGCCAGCCTCTTTCCCAAAATGCAAACTGGGAGAATCCCTCTGGCCCCTCTCACCAACTCTGGTGGTAGCCTGGCTGGCCCTAACCTGATTGTCCCTCGATTCCTAAATAAAATTGTGCCACAGGAGGAAATACAAGCCCCTGAGTCACCCGGGAGTCCTCGCCTATGCCACATTTTCATAAAAGAAAAAAAAAAAAAAACAGCCTTCAGGTAATTTATCCAATATTTTTGTCTGAATTGTTTGGCTATCTCAAACCTTCATTTCCTTTCTCAGACTTGATCTTTGATTGAAGGGAAAAAGAACAAACCCATACATATATATGCACTTTTTTAAAAGAGAGAAAATTGCATAAGCAAAAAATCTTTGATCTACAGGGAGAACCTCATCTCTGCTATTCAGGTCTGAGAAGATAATCTACAAAGCACAGGAACGCAAAGGCAGACATGGCACCTCCCCTCTCCCGGACCACTAGCAAAGTTCATTTCAGAATCTTTTCCCCCGGAAGCCACAGGGTTAAGACTACTGGTTTTTACCACATCGCACAACACCCTAAGGGTCAGAAAGTCTAAAGTTCTGATAATAGACACAGATTTTACTGCAGTAACAATTTATCTACGCCTCTCTGCGATTCCACCAAGCTTGAATTTCTTTAGCTACACGGATCCGTTTTAATAAGAGCTGACAGTTTAATCAGGTAAGATAAGGCACATTTTCATAATAAGGCACAAGAGGTATGCATATTTTTCCATTAATGGATCTTGGGACTTGGTCACATAGCCCCCGCATAAAATGTAGACATTTCACCCCAGCGTACCCTTTTGATCCAGTGCCACACCAGGAAAGCTCAGGGGGGAAAAAAAAAGACAAAACTCCCTGGAAAAGATATTTTAGAATAAAATGGATTGCATGTATTAAGAAGAACTCGCTTTTCAAATGGATGTTCCTTGGTGTCTTCAGTCACGCTGATCACTGAATGGCCATTTTTAACCTTGTAACGAAGACGGGGGGAAAAATAAAACCATGAAACTTCATTCTGAAAAATGGCTTCATATTTATTCTAAGTAAAGACAGAATGCGGGCCAACAATTCATGAATACGGATGGCGGTGAGCACCTCCAAGGAGCGCGCACACCCAGGCCGAGGCGATGCGGAGATGGGGGTGGATTCCTCTGACTCCGACACTCTCCCCTCCCAGCCCAGGTCCCTCTTCGGAAAGGACAGCCCTGGACCAGTGGCGAGTGGATGGGGCAGGCCTGCAGGCTACCAAGGGGAACTCAGTTCCCTCTGGAGGCTGGCTGCAGGGGCCTCCGAAGGGGGTCCGACTAGTCCTGCAGAAGAGTCACCCCTTGGTGAGCCCTGGGCCCCTGGTGGGAATAGTCTGTGAGTGGTCCTGAGAACACACAGGATGGTGGGAAAGATGGGATGCACCCCCCAACCCCTGGTCCAGGAGCCTTCGTGGCTGAGGAGAAAGGTATCCTGATATCCTGCGGGGGCCTTGACCACACATGCTTTCCAAAGTAAAGGTTGAGTATCCTGCCAGGTGTGACATCACTGCCTCTGAAACTGGACCCAGAGCCGGAGAAGGATCAGAGCCTGGGATTAGGGGACCTGACACCCCAAGAGTGGAGGAACTACCAGAGACCCAGACAAGGTGGCTCCTCCTGAAACAGAACTATCGGAGGGAACAAGGGAAAACGAAAAAAATACTACAACTACGACTATTGCGACCACAAATAGTAAGTATATTCAACTGCAGTATTTCTTAAGTGACTTTCCCTAACCAAATTTTAAAAATCCATGCATGAATTAAACTAGAAGGTGGCCACTGTTGAGACCCAAATAAGTAACCGTGAAATTAAGTGGAAGAAATAATTCAAATTACAGACTAGCGACTCAGAAGCCATGCACTTTGGGGCTGGAGTGAGTGAGTGAGTGAGTGAGCACTCCGTCGCTCCGTCGTGCCCGACTCTTTGCGACCCTACGCGCTATAGCCCACGAGGCTCCTCTGTCCATGGGGCCCTCCAGGTAAGAACACTGGAGTGGGTTGCTGTGTCCTTGTCCAGGGGATCTTCCCGGCCCAGGGATCAAAACTGAATCTCTTACTTCTCCTGATTGGCAGGCAGTTCTTTACCACCAGTGCCACCTGGGAAGCTCCGTAGTTGGAGCATGTGGATCCTATCCCAGCATGCCCTGCGGGCCCAGCGATTCCCGGGAGCTCTGCCTGCAGCATAGGAAGCAACTGTCAGGACAAGAGAATGGCCATCAGGGACTGTGCTGCCGCTACGACTGAAAGAATGTCCTTTGACTCCCGTCCAGAGCAAGAAACCATACTCAGTATTTTCTAATAACCTATAAAGAAAAAGAATCTGAATCTGCGTGCATGTGTGTGTGTGTGTGTGTGTGTGTGTGTGTGTGTGTGTGTGTATACATATCAACATTCAGAAAACTAAGATCATGGCATCCGGTCCCATCACTTCATGGGAAATAGATGGGGAAACAGTGGAAACAGTGTAAGACTTTAGTTTTTTGGGCTCCAAAATCACTGCAGATGGTGATTGCAGCCATAAAATTAAAAGACGCTTACTCCTTGGAAGGAAAGTTATGACCAAACTAGATAGCATATTGAAAAGCAGAGACATTACTTTGCCAACGAAGGTCCGTCTAGTCAAGGCTACGGTTTTTCCTGTGGTCATGTATGGATGTGAGAGTTGGACTGTGAAGAAAGCTGAGCACCGAAGAATTGATTCTTTTGAACTGTGGTGTTGGAAAAGACTCCTTTTTTTTTTTTTTTTATGTCTACAAATAATACCTTTTATTTATTCACTTTTCTTTGAAGACTTAAAATCACAAAATTAGTATTATTATACACAAGAGGAAAATCATAAATTTCTCTACAGCAGGAAACATCAAACTTAAGAATTAAATCACACATAACATGTCCCAACATGCCCCAATTTGTGACAGCCCTTTCCCAATGTGCATTTCCTCTACACATTAATCAGGCCTCCTCTAGGCAGGAGGATATAATAATCAACCTTTGAGAAAAACGGTCCCTTTCTTCTGACACCAGCATTGTAATTTTAAGATTTCTTTCCCATCCTATATAGAGAGTCACACTGACCTGAAGGCTCACTCTGTACACACATACCTGACCAAAACATCTTTGATGAACTTTATGTATATGATCCATAATCCTTTGTCTCAAAAATGCATACTACTACATCTCTAGCTCTTAACCTGTTCAGTTCAGTTACATCCGACTCTGCGACCCCACGGATTGCAGCACGCCAGGCCTCCCTGTCTATCACCAACTCCTGGAGTTTATGCAAACTCATGTCTGTTGAGTCGGTGATGCCGTCCAACCATCTTGTCTTCTGTCGTCCCCTTCTCCTCCTGCCTTCAATCTTTCCCAGCATCAGGGTCTTTTCAAATGAGTCAGCTCTTCACATCAGGTGGCCAAAGTACTGGAGCTTCAGCTTCAGCCCTTCCAAAGATTATTCAGGACTGATTTCCTTTAGGATGGACTGGTTGGATCTCCTTGCAGCCCAAGGGACTCTCAAGAGTCTTCTCCAACATCACAGTTCAAAAGCATCAATTCTTTGGTGCTCAGCTTTCTTTACAGTGCAACTCTCACATCCATACATGACCACTGGAAAAACCATAGCCTTGACTAGAGGGACCTTTGTTGGCAAAGTAATGTCTCTCCTTTTTAAAATGCTGTCTAGGTTGGTCATCTCCCAAGGAGCAAACGTCTTTTAACTTCATGAGTGCAGTCACCATCTGCAGTGATTTTGGAGCCCCAAAAAATAAAGTCTCTCACTGTTTCCCCATCTATTTTCATGAAGTGATGGGACCAGATGTCATGTTAGCTTTCTGAATGTTGAGCTTTAAGCCAACTTTTTCACTATCTTCTTTCACTTTCATCAAGAACCTTTTTAGTAGTTCTTTGCTTTCTGCCATAAGGGTGGTATCATCTGCATATCTGAGGTTATTGATATTTCTCCCAGCAATCTTGATTCCAGCTTGTGCTTCATCTAGGCCAGCGATTCTCATTAGAGTTACATACTCTGCATGTAAGTTAAATAAGTAGGGTGACATTATACAGCCTTAACATATTCCTTTCCCTATTTGGAACCAGTCTGTGGTTCCATGTCCAGTTCTAACTGTTGTTTCCTGACCCGCATACAGATTTCTTGACCAGTAGAACCTCAGAAAGCTTCTAAGTGTCTGTCTCCCAAGTTATAATCCTCAATTGGCTTGAATAAAATTTTCTTTTGTTCTCCACTTGATTGTTAATTGAATTTTCATCTACATGATTACAACAGACTGAGATTTATAATCTAATGGGAACTACAATCTAAAAGTATCTAATCCAATATCCTCTAGCATCCCCAACTTTTAAAATTTTTTTATTTATTTTTGGCTGCACTAGCTCTTCATTGCTGCTCATGGCCTTTCTCTTGTGGTGGAGAGCAAAGGCTACTCTCCAGTTGCAGTGTGCAGGTTTCTCATTTCAGAGGCTTCTCCTGTTGCAAAGCATGGGCTCTAAGGCCCATGGGCTCAGTAGTCGTGGTGCACGGGCTTATTTTCCCTGTAGCATGTAGAATCTTCCTGGACCAGGGATCGAACTCACGTCCCCTGCACTGCAAGACGGATTCTTAACCACTGGACCACCAGGGAAATCCCTCTAGTACCCCCAACTTTAAGTTGAAAGTAGAAAACAGTGAGCTATTATTTTCTGATTAAATCTGCTCGTCGAAGCGGCTGACCACGGCCTGGACCCATTCCACCGGCCTGTGCGCGGCCATGTCCTCCCCGCAGCCGGGGGGCGGCGGAGGGACCGGGCGGCCGGCGCCCAGGGCCGGGAAGAGGGCAGGGAGCGGGGGCTGAGGTGAAGGAAGAGGCGAGGAGAGGGTCTGAGGAGTGCAGGCTCCGAACGTTCCCACGGGGGTGGGGATGGGTGGCCTGTGCCCGGTTGGGAGGGGGAGAGGGGAAGGGGGCGTTGGCGAGGAGGCTGGGGGAAGGGGGGCGGGGGAGGGGGGCCCGGGGAGGGGAGGGGGCCTCCTGGTCGCTCTCCCCACTAGCGCCGTCTCCCCACAGCCATCACAGCCTGAGACGCCGCCATGACACCCCACCGGAAGTGGGATCCTTTCCACCGGAAAAGACTCTTGAGAGTCCCTGGGACTGCAAGGAGATCCAACCAGTCCATCCTAAAGGAGATCAGTCCTGGATGTTCATTGGAAGGACTGTTGCTAAAGCTGAAACTCCAATACTTTGGCCACCTTATGCAAAGAGTTGCCTCATTAGAAAAGACTGATGCTGGGGGTGGGGGGGGGGGATTGGGGGCAGGAGGAGAAGGGGATGACAGAGGATGAGATGGCTGGATGGCATCACCGACTCGATGGATGTGAGTTTGAGTGAACTCCGGGAGTTGGTGGTGGACAGGGGTGCCTGGCGTGCTGCGATTCATGGGGTTGCAGAGTCGGACACAACTGACCGACTGAACTGAACTAAACTGATGCATATAACTGAATCACTTTCCTGTGATGCATACCATGGGTCAGTCTGGTTCTACCAGGGGCTGCGGGGGTACCTTACGTTGGTTGGTGACTATCCCTCTTCTCTTCTGCTCCTTGAATAATATAAAGATGCTACAGGTCATCCAGGCTATTTGTGAAGGCTCTTCTGGAGTGAACTCTCCAATACCAGTTTTCTTGGCAACTAAAATCAGGTAACTTACTGCCAGAAAAGCAAAAGAGGTTCAACATTCCACCTATTATGGTCCACTTTCAAGAAACATTGAAGGGTTCTAATGATTTGCTGTTAGGATACAGATCAGCAGCATAATAATCCTTCTGGGATTTGGGGGTGGGGTATGGACAGAAGCAGAACCAAGAATTGCTCGGCCTTTGATTGAATCCAGTTCAGTCATGTAGCTGCCTTAGTGGTGGTGGCTGTTCTTCAGTCACCCATTCGTGTCTGACTCTGTGACCCCATGGACTGCATCACGCCAGACTTCCAGTCCTTCACCATCTCCTGGAGTTTGCTCAAACTCATGTCCATTGAGTTGGTGATGCCATCCAACCCTCTCATCCTCTGTCGTCCCCTTCTCCTCCTGTTTTCAATCTTTCCCAGCATCAGGGTCTTTTTCAATGAGTCAGCTCTTCATATCAGGTGGCCAAAAGATTGGAGCTTCAGCTTCAGCATTGTCCTTCCAGTGAATATTCAGAGTTGATTTCCTTTAGGATTGACTGGTTTGACCTCTTTGCTGTCCAAGGGACTCTCAAGAGTCTTCTCCAACACCACAGGTAGAAGGCATCAATTCTTTGGCATTCAACCTTTTTTATTGCCCAGCTCTCACATCCATACATGACTACTGGAAAAACCACAGCTTTGACTAGATTAACCTTTGTTGACAAATAATGTCTCTGCTTTTTAATATGCTGTCTGGGCTTGTCATTACTTTTTCTTCCAAGGAGCAAGTGTCTTTTAATTTCATGGCTGCAGTCACCATCTGCAGTGATTTTGGAACCCAAGAAAATAAAGTCCATTGTTTCCCCATTGATTTGCCATGAAGTGATGGGACTGGATGCCATAATCTTAGTTTTCTCAATGTTGAGTTTTAAGCCAGCTTTTTCACTCTCCTCTTTCACTTTCATCAAGAGGCTCTTTAGTTCTTCTTCACTTTCTGCCATAAAGGTGGTGTCATCTGTTTATCTGAGGTTATTGATATTTTTCCCGGCAATCTTGATTCCAGCTTGTGCTTCATCCAGCCTAGCATTTCACATGATGTACTCTGCATAGAAGTTAAATAAGCTAGGTGACAATATACTGCCTTGACGTACTCCTTTCCCAATTTGGAATCAGTCTTTTGTTCCATGTCCAGTTCCAACTGTTGCTTCTTGACCTGCATATAGGTTTCTCAAGAGGCATGTAAGGTGGTCTGATATTCCCTTCTCTTTAAGAATTTCCCACAGTTTGTTGTCATCCACAGAGTCAAAGGCTTTAGCGTAGTCAAACACCTTGGTTGAGGTGTTTGTTTTTGGATGATTTGCACAAATGCTGAAGAATATCCTTGCATTTCCACAATGAACCTGCTGGATGTGGAGGAAGCAATATAGCTCCTGGATTTCATTTCCAAACCTCATACTCAATTACATGATGAAGAACATAACCAGGGACAATACCCATTGGAATAGTCAAGGCAATGACCTAGAAGGCTTAAAAGGGAAACTTTTAAAAGTGAGCATCTCTTAAAATTGTGATTCTTAAAGTACGGGGGCCCTCGTGATCCTTTCCAAGCTCCACAGGGTCAAAATAACATTTCTATAATGTCACCAAGATGCTATTTGTCTTCCCCACTGAGTTGGCATTTGCAGGGAAGGTACAAAAGTAACGGTGGGTAAAACAGCTAACACTTTAACATGAACCCAAGCAGGGGCACCAAACTCTACCGGCAGTCACTGTATCTTCACCACTATACGCTCATCAAGTAAAGCAGAACAAACATTGCCCACTTCTCCTAAAAATGTTTCTGATAAAACCAGTGCCTCCTTCTCAGCCTGCGACTCCCTGTTCTGCACTTTCCCTGCTCACCTCTCCAGATCTACCCCACCCTTCTCCACCTGTGCTTGGCCCCGGCAGGCTGACCTGCATGGAGCACAATAACAGGGCTGCAAAAGGCAGCCCCAGGTAGGATATAAGAAGAGCCGAAGACAGGATTTGTTCCCTGGCTCCTCCTCCTGGGCCTCCCATGAGCCACTGAGTCTCATCCTGTAGGTGGTTCTTTCCTCCCAGCCGCCCACATCCTACCACCTATCATCCAGCCTCAAGTCACCACCTCTGCTGGGAATAGAAGGAGCTGCTGCCACAAGTCCTAAGGTTCTGCTCCATCCCCTGCCATATCTTATAGATGGCCCCTTTTTAAAACCCTCCTAAAATTACCCAGAAGGAACGTGCTCTCTCTATCTTTCCAGGCCCTTGATCAATGGACTTGCACAGGTCCAATCCAAAGTCTCAACATGGATGGCCTTGAGACGCGGATGGCCCTGGGGAGGACTGGGGCCACTTCTGTCCTGCTCACTGCTACCCTCCAGGGTTGAAGAGCATCCCGGGCACTTATTAAACATTTGTTGGATGCGAGAATGATAAATGAATTTCCATTTTCATTCTGCCCGTATATTAAACCCAGTGCTTCAAAACACTTTAGAATGGGGATTAATTTACTCTTGTAGTCATTATTTTAATCCACAGCTATAATCAAACCACCATACACACACAGTTCATAAGCGAAAAAGAGACTCATAACAAGTTAGCAGAGAGGAGAGCTCAGAGGAAGCCCCACCTGGAAATCACACCTAGGACCCCACACTCCACAGACTTGTGCTTGTCACAGGGAAAGGGGTAGAAGTCTCTGTATTTGTTCTGAGTTTTTTCCTTATTTTTTTCTATTTGCCTTTTAATTTCATTCATTTTTTTCTAACACGACTTGCTTAAAATATATTCACCCACATCTACAACTCACCCACTAAAAGTGTACAAATCAATGTTTTTTTTACTATATTTATAGTTGTTCACCCATATTCATGATCAATTTTAGAACTTTTTCATCACCCCGAAAAGAAGCTCTATACCCACTAGGAGCCATTCCCTCTTTCCCTCCAACGCCCCAGCACTAGGCAACCACTGTCTATAAGTTTGCCAGTTCTGAAAATATCATATAAATGGAATAATACAACCTGTGATCTTTTGTGATAGCTTCTTTTATTTAGCATATTTTCAAGACATCCAAGCTATAGCATGCCTCTGTACTTCATTTCTTTTTATTGCAAGATAATATTCTACTTGATGGCTACACCATGTTTTACTGATTTGTTCATCAGTTGGTGGACATTTGGGTTGTTTCCACTTCTTGGCTATGCTGAATAATGCTGCTGTGAACATTTGCACACAGGCTTTATGTGGGCATATGTTTCCCTTTCTCTTGGGTGGGATTGCTGGGTCATATAGCAACTCTATGTTTAATATTTTGAGGAAATGCCAGACTGTTTTCTAAAGCAACTGAACTGCTTTACATTCCCACCACCAGTGTACAAGGATTCCAATCTCTCCACACCCTCACCAACACATACTACCTGTCATTTTTGTGATAGTCCTACAGAGTCGGACACAACTGAAGCGACTTAGCAGCAGCAGCAACAGAATACTCACTCCATACCAGGGATGGGATTCTTGTTGAAGGCAGCTTCAACCAGCTATCTGGGCTCCCCACTGGAGTGATCACATGTGCAAGGGATTATTCTGAACTGACTCCACAGCACCTCACAATTTATGGAGTTCAGTCCAAGTTCCAAGGGTGCTGAATAGATGTGGCCCCAAGTAGCAAATATGGAGTCCAAATAAATTCCACAAATGCATGAATTCTACATGCTCTAAAGCATAGAAGCGTCCTGTCCAGTATGGTAAGCACTAAGCTTAGATGGCCATTCGAGTCTAAATTAATTAAAGTGAAATGAAATCAGTCACACCAGTCACATTTCAGGTGCTCAATAGCCACCTGTGGCTGGTGGCTACCATACTGGATGGAGCAGATGTAACACCTTTCCTTCATTGGAGAAAGCTCCAGAAGACAGAACGGAAGAGTAAGGACAAGGGACCCTACACATCACCACCTGTGAGAAACATCAGTCAGAGGGCTTTTGTCTACAGACCCCTCCCTTTAGGAACACCGTGACACACACTTCCAGAGCCCAAGTTTCCATTTGTTAGTAAAGCTCAGAATTCTTGGGGATACCAGAAAAAAAGTTGAATGGTGTGTATTTTGATGTAGAAATGCCAAAAACTAGATCTCAAGACCTTGAAGGTGGATGGCCATGTTTTCCAATCAATTCATGTGAACCATTCTTTTCACTCCTTGGGTCCAGCTACCCAATCCTCAGTGTCTGAGGCAAGAAATACTTAAAATATAAAAGCCTCTCTTTCTGGAAACTCCTCTATGAAGGATTGCCAACATTTAGGCTTTTTCATAAAAAAAAAAAGAAGAAGAAGAATATGCTGCCTATGTGTTATTCATAATTAGCAGTCAATTAACACTTCTCAGCTTCCAGCATGTTGGAAATGTTAACAGATGTTTTTTAGAAGAAAGCTGTCCTTGACGCAGCAATACTGCATCACATACTGAAGCTGAGTCAGCCTTGAATTCTGGGGATGGTGGGGCATACAAAATACTGGATTCTATACATCTTTATTATGATTAACATTCAAAGAGTACATTCTTCATACCTTGAAAGGGAGGCAAACAGTCCTTACTATTTGCACAGAAGATTCCAGTGGGCACCGGCCTTATCTGTCCTTTGCCACAAGTTGTATGATGTCCAAAGGCCAAAGCTACAGATGGACATTTCAATCCATGTATACGAAAGTTTGCAAGGACTAATTCAAATCTGAAACATTACACAAAGCAACTTAAAAGTCAACTTTTCCACAGAGCTTCCCCTTACTTTGAATCACCGTAGACAAACTAACTCTTGCCAGGTCTAGTCTTAAAGAGGAAATCAGTAACACCTCCATCGAGACAAATCAAATCCACAAGTATGTGACTTTCAAGCAAAGACTGAAGGGCGGCTGGGAACAAATCTCTAGCACAGCTGCTAGTCTGTTCTTGAGCACAGGTGGACAGCACATGAGTGATCCCATGAGAAGCTGCTGACTGTGATGGCCTGGCCTCTCACTAGTACAGGAGGGGCGAAGGGCAGCCTCACCCCATACTTCCCCCAAAAGGCAGTCAGGACACCATGGACTCCACTGGAGCTCATACCCATCTTGTAAGGGCTAATTCTGTGGTCCCATCACAAGCCTAATCTCCTCACATGTGGGTCCTAAAAGCTGCAGCACAGTGTGGAGGCAAGTCAGCATAACTGTGAAGGAGGTTCAAGCTTGGCGCATGACTCCCCTGGTGGCTCAGACACTAAAGCGTCTGTCTACAATGCAGGAGACCTGGGTTTGATCCCTGGGTCGGGAAGATTCCCTGGAGAAGGAAATGGCAACCAGTACTCTTGCCTAGAAAATCCCATGGATGGAGGAGCCTGGTGCAGGCTACTGTCCAAGGGGTGGCAAAGAGTCAGACACGACTGAGCAACTTCACTTCACTAATGTCTTTTAGGGACAGAGAGAAAGGTAAGACCATAGAGGTCATTGCACTGGGCCCCTGTGAACCCCTGCCCAAGTTCAAGGAAGTAAGGTCTTACTGCCCCCACTTTACAGAGAAGATCACGGAAATTGAAAAACTTACTCAAGGTCACTGAGATAGGACAGGACTCGAGGTATCTGGTCACCATTTATTATTTTTTTAAATTTAAATTTCTTTATTTTAATTGGTCACCATTTAGAAAGGGAATAAAAACATTCACGAAATGTGGCGATTACCTCCCAAGAATATCACAAGGCCGAGAGTAAGCAAAGGGGCTCCTCTAGTGGTCCAGTGGCTGGGAGCCTGCCTGCCACTGCAGGAGACACAGGACCAATCCCTGGTCCAGGAAGATCCCACGTGCCACAACTCCTGAAGGCTGGGCTCAGTAGAACCCACGCTCCGCAACAGGAGAAGCCGCTGCGATGAGAACCACAACCAGAGAGCAGCCGCAGCTGGAGGCGCCCGAGCACAGCGGTGAAGACCAGTGTGGCCCAATCGGCACAACCAGCAAGAGAACAAGGGAGCAGGCACAGGATGAGGCTGCAGAGAGGCCGGGGGGGTCCACAGGGCCCATAACACATCCTCCTCCAGCCTAACACTGAGCTAGCAATTCCAAATAACCCCTGACATCCCCACTTCTGTGGATGGAGGGTGTCATTCAGGGGTGGGCATGGGACACTGGGAATTAAATGAGAAAACCAGCTGTCCCATTCTGAAGGTGGGTCCTGGGTCAGGGCTAAGACCTTTTCATGGTTTTCTATCCTCAGTTCAACCTTTTAACACCAGTCAACAGAGAGGAGTACCAGCCCCAAGGGGCACTGCTCCTCAGAAGGCGTGATGACAGAGGACCAGAAAGAGAAGGGGCCTCAGCTTCTGTCTGATAGATTTACGTACTTGGATAAAGTCTGAGATCATCTGTGAAACACAGCAGCAGAAATACTTTCTTCTACACCAGCTTCTGGGCTCAGTTAGCACTTAGTATCACAAAGTCCTGAAATCACCGGCATTTACCGTTTGCCATGATTTTGCGCACTGGCTGAATGCCGCTTCTGCTCCAACCGGCTGGCTGAGGCTAGATGGTCTAGAAAGGTGTCACTGACGCATCTGGGCTCTCACCTGGGACCCTGGGGCTCCCTCCATGTGCTCTCTCATCCACATGGAGGTACAAAGTTTCCCAGAAACCAGAGGGAGTCAGTCCTGCTCACAGGACTTTCCGAGTTTCTGCTTGCATTGAGGCTGCTGACACTCCATTGTCCAAATCAAGTCACAAGGCCCAGCCTAGAGTCAGTTGGGAGGGGCTACCCAAGGGCATGGCTAGAGGGAGGCATGTTTCATTGGAGGTGATTTCTGCAGGAATCTATCACAAATAAACCCAGACATCTTGTGAGCACCCGAAGCCAGTAAAATACATCTCTTCTGTTGAACAAGCTATGGAGAAGATTTAAAATCATATCTAAGTCCAAGTTATTATACTTATTAGTAATATTTCATAACATGACTTCAGTTAATATTACCCATGAAAGAAGATGCACTTGAGTAAAAGCCATAAAAATATAAATCTAAATACAATGATCTGATTCTTAATTTCCTTACATTTCATTCTCTTAATGAAATTTCCTTAAGGTTTCTTTTAGTTACTCAGCAAATATCTTTTATCAGCATCTGTGATTATTAGGTATTGTGAAGACTCAGAGATGAGTAAGATACGCTCTGTCCCCACTGGGAGAGATTCAGTCTCTACTCATACCACAGCATCTGCCGTAAGAGGAGGGAAGGCATTATGAGAGTAGAGAAGCAGAGAAAAGTCCGAAGGATGCCAAGATTAGGCTTTAGGGATAGCCCATGTCTATCTTCTTGTTCCAGCTTCACGGAATCCCCAGTTTTTACCCGGTCCCAACTTAGCCATGTGCTGGGCACCTCCCATTAGGGCACCGCTGTCTTCACTGGTGCCTGAGATCTTGGCCTCAGTGATTGGGTGCTTCTGAATGACCAGGACTATTGGACAGGGGGTTATCCTCTGGGATGGCTGGATGGAGGGCTGAGCAATGTCTCAGGGCACGAATGAGCACATTCCTGTTGGACAGTTGATACACAGGTCCCCTACCGCTGGTGCTTGAGATCAGCCTGAAGCTGATAACCTCTTGATCCTCTGCCATTCTTGTCTGACTGTATCCCCCTCCCAAGCCTGTGAGCCTTTTATCTCTTCTGGGGGTGGAATAAACTAGCTCTGCCAATATGCATTCAAATCTGCCTGCCTTGCACTGAAACCAATGGCTGCTAAGCTTAATAATGAAGTATTGGCCACCATCTCTGCTTCTGTTTCTGCAGCGACCCTCCCTCATCAAGCAGCAGGTGACCCACGTCTAGCTGTCTGAGGGGAAAGGTTTTCAGGGCTCACCTGTGGGAGATAAGGCATGCGAATTAATCATTCAAATACAATTCCGCCCATCCCGCTGAGTCTCTGGAGAGCCGTGCATCCAGATGGCATTTGTCCAGATAGGTGGTGGAACGGAAGCTGAGACTTGAGAGGATTTCAAGAGGCAGGAAGCCTTGTAGACGTGGGTGAACCCCCTGGCAACTTCCGTCATCCCTTGCTCAGCAGTGTGGGGGCTCCTTGTCCGCAACCCTCACTCTGAAGGTCAGGTCAGGGCTCTGGGGTATTCGAGCCCTGTCTTTCTGATCTGTACGATCCATCTCCTTAATTAATGGCCATTCATGGTGCAAGTCAAGCTTGTGGCCACTTGAAGAACAAAACTTCTGACCCTTGCTCTTTGCTTGTCTCCTCCTAACTGAATCTCAGGCAGAAAGAAAAATAGCATCAAACCCTCCCTCCTTGATCCAGCGACCTTGCTGCCCCAGCAAAGTGGGGCCAAAACCTTGATAAGTGACCTGGCGTCTTGCTTTCTGCCCCTCCACTGCCTGACCGGTGCTATTTCATCTACCTTGAAAGACAACGGGAGACTTAAATCCCTGGACTGTGTATCTGCTAAATCCACTGGGCCCCATTTGCTGTCAGAAAATCAAACTGATTTAATTCCTACCAAGAGAAACTGCCTCCTGATTCTCATAACCCAGAGAAGGACAAGTAACACCCTGCACACGACAAAACTACAAGTTTCTCTCATCTGCCGGACTGATTTTCTTGGAGTTGCCTCCTCTTTAACGTCCCCAAATTATACTCTTACACCCAGCCCAAGTGAGACGAGCTGGGGCATTTCTTCCCATCTGATCTCTGATCAGGGAGAGTAATAAGACCAGTGCTTGGTCCCCACTGCTTTCCCCAGGGTGCCAATGAAAAGAATGTTCTGCTTACAGATTGGCAAGAACAAGCGCCACTGCAAAACAACACCACCGACCTAGATACCTACACGGAGATGCTGTGCCTTGCACCCATATGGCTGGTTTGGCTTCTTCCAAGCCATTGGGTCAAGTCATCAAGGCATAGGCTCTGATACTCCTCCAGTCCCGGGCCAGCCTTCCCTGCAGGTGTATTCTTTCACGGTTGAACATTCAGTCTCTGGGTATCAACACGCACACCGATACACAAGCCGCTCGCTTCTTTCTCTGCAAGAAAAGCATTCCCCAGCACCATGCCTCATTGGCTTGACTCCTGCGGTCTCTGCCAGGGCAAGGAGCCTGGGTATCAAGACCTTTGTCCTTATCTGTGTCCTGGGCTCCTCTCTCTCTGCCAAGTCTAATCTGCTTTCTCACCCTCCTCTTTATCTTTACAGAGAAAAGCGTCATCTAGCACAGCCTCTCTGCCCTACTTTGGATTTGCCATTACAAACGTGGATTATACAGTGAGCGAGAGGGGGGTGGACGGAGCTCATCAGTCACAAAATCCATGAGCAATAAATGTTAACGTATGCCAATTTCTATTCAGAGCTGGCTGTGGGCCACAGCTGATGCTTAATATTTATTGAGTGGCCCATAATGGATGATGCCCCTTCTGACCTGCTAGGGGAACAACCCTCAGGAGGGATAGAAAATGCCTTCCTAAGGGAATAAACATTCCTCACTATGAGGCTCAGAAGGGAATCTTAAAGCTGCAAGGGGTTTTATTAACATATTTCATCAAACTGAAGGTGCTTATCAATCTTATAATCTTATACTGATGCACCATTATTTTCTGGACCTAAGAAAGACACTACCATTAACTGCAAAGTGCTATAGACTGTACAATGCATCGAGGTTTCAGAAATGTTAAAATGTGACAAAGCGTGCATCTTAGAATCAATGCATTATGTTATTTTATCTAACGTTGCTCCTGACTTTGATGTGGAAGCTTTTTAGTGCTGCTGCTGCTGCTAAGTTGCTTCAGTCGTGTCCGACTCTGTGCGACCCCATAGACGGCAGCCCACCAGGCTGTGCCATCCCTGGGATTCTCCAGGCAAGAACACTGGAGTGGGTTGCCATTTCCTTCTCCAATGCATGAAAGTGAAGTCGCTCAGTCGTGTCTGACTCTTCGTGACCCCAGGGACTGCAGCCCACCAGGCTCCTCCGCCCATGGGATTCTCCAGGCAAGAGTACTGGAGTGGGGTGCCATCTCCTTCAGGATACTGTTTCCTTCTTGAAAGTTCTAAGTGGACTCCTACCTCCCTGCAAATCACTGCTGTGTTGGAATCATCCTCATTCTCAACAAGTCCTCCTGTCTGCCTGGCCAAATTTTCCACTTACCTGGATACAGGCTAGACATCTCCTTCCTTACTTTATTTATTCCTATTTTATGGCCGTGCTGTGTGGCATGTGGGATCTTAGTTCCCTGACCAGGGATCAAACTTGTGCCCCCTTGTAGTGGAAGTATGGTGTCTTAACCATTGGACCAACAGGGAGGTACCCTTCCTTATTTTAAATGAAATTCTGTATTTGCTTAAAGACAAGAATCAAGCAGCCCAGTCTTTTCTCCTATGAATCAAACAACTTCAATTCCTTTTAACTGAAAGGTGACACATTCACGCAGAAAAGGCCTAACCACAAATGTGCACGCATACACGCTAAGTCGCTTCAGTCGTGTCCAGCTCTGTGCAACCCCATGGACTATAGCCCGCCAGGCTCCGCTCTCCAGTACTAGAGTGGGTTGCCATGCCCTTTTCCAGGAAACACAAACATAAAGCTTGGTGATTTTTACAAAGTGAACACACCTGGACAATTACCACCCTGGTTTTTAACCAGTGTGAGCTTCTCTCATGCCATCTCCCCTTTGTTCTCCACCCCGTGTTAATCATTGTGACCTCAGCCAGAACCAGAAATCTGTCTGCCTGTTTTGAACTGTGTATAATGGAAGCATACAGTGTGTACTACTTCATATGTGGTTTCTCTGACTCCGCTGTATGCTCACCATCTTTCCATGAGTGACAGGAGTTTGCTCCTTTTTATTGCCACAATATGTCTATCCATGTCACTCCATGACATATACCTGTTTATCCATAACTTATACCTGTTATGAACAAGATCATGTTGCGGATATTGTCATAAAGGTCTTCCAAGACAGAGAGGCACACAGTCCTGCTGGGAATATACATAAGACCTGAATCACTCGGTCACAGGACATGCACATGCGCAGCTTTCGTATCTACAGTCAAGAATTTTCCAAAGTCATCCTGCCTAGTTCATGCTCCCACAAGCAATGAGCAAGCATTCCAAATGCCCCAAGTGCTCATCAACACTTGATCGTGTCTACTTCATTTTAGCCATTAGTGCATGATAACTCATTGCAGTTTTAATTTGCATTTCCCTGATGATTAATGGTATTAAGAACTTTTTCAAATATCTGTTGGCCATTGGATATGCTTTTTGATGAAGGACCTGTTCAAGTCTTTGGCCCTTTAAACACTGGGTTGTTTATTCTTAATAAATTATGGAAATTGCTTATATAGTCAATACTGGATACAAATCCCTTGATCTATTTATCAGTCACAGTTATCATCTGCCACTCTTTGGCTTGCCTCTCATTATCTTACATGGTGTCTTTTGATGCTCAAGAGTCTTCAATTTCAATTTAATTTAAGAAGAATCCAGGTGAACAGTCTTTTCCTTTACAGGTGGTGTTTCATGTTTGCATGGAAATATTTTCCCATGTTCTCTTCTAAAGCCTAGTTGTCCAGCTTTTACATTTAAACATTTTACAATCAACCTGGAACTGACTTCTTCCCTATAGTTCCGACTCAGGATGATCTCCCCACATCATCGCTGGGGCCCCCTTGCCAGACATCAGGTGAATCTGTGTTTGGGTTGTGGCTGGCCTCTCTACTCTGTCCCTTTATCGAATTCCTCACTGTCTTGACTACTTTAGCTTTTGTGCTTTAATTAATAAAAGACAACCTAATCTTAAAATGGCAGATGACCCAAATAGATCTTTTTTCCCGAGAAGACATACAGATGGCTAATAATAGTCACATGAAAAGATGCTCGACATAACTAATTATTAGAGAATTGCAAATCAAAACAACAATGAGCTATTACCTCATACTGATCAGAATGGCCATCATCAAAAAGTCTACAAATGATAAATGCTGGCAAGGACGTGGAGAAAAGGGAACACTGTTGGTGGGAATGCAAGTCGGTGCAGTCACTGTGGAAGACAATGTGGAGACTCCTCAGAAAACTAAATAAGTTACCATATGATCCAGGAATCCCCCTCCTGGGGATACATCCCCCCCAAATGAAAGCACTAATTTGAAAAGACACATGGCACCCCAATGTTCATAGCAGCACTATTTATAAGATATGGAAGCAACCAAGTGCCCATCAGCAGACAAATGGATAAAGATGTGGTGTGTATATATATATGCATATATATCATATATATACATAATGTCCATATATACATACACAATGAACTATTACTTAGCCATAAAAAGAATGAAATTCTGCCATCCGCAGCAATGTGAGTGGACCTAGAGAATATTATGCTCAGTGAAAAAGGTCAGAGAAAGACCAATACTTTAGGATGTCACTTATATGTGGATATAAAAAATAAAACAAATGAATATATAGGCAGAACAGAAACAGACCTACAGATATAGAAAACAAACTAGTCAAAGAAGAGAGGGAAGGGGGTAGGAGCAAATTTGGGAAATGGGATTAACAGATATAAACTAGTGTGTATAAAACAACTAAACAACAGGCTAAATTGCATTAACACAGGGAATTACAGCCATTTTCTTGTAATAACTTTTAATGGAGTATAATCTGTAAATATGTTGAATCACAATGTCATACACCTGAAATTAATATAATACTGTAAGTCAGCTATACTCCAACTCAAAAATATATACATGCTAACAAAATATTAAACCATAATAAAATGTGTTATCAAATTGTCATGCATGTGACTCATCTACACAACAGTTTCCTGAGTGAAAGAACCAAGTCCATTGAAGCTAAAAGAATTTTAAAATAATTCAACAACTTTGTATTCCTTGAGCATCATTTCCTGAACATCTTTCTCTACACTACTTTAGTCCTCTCTCCTATTTTCCATCCCAGAAGTCAGAAAAAAAATAGAAGACCCTCCTTGGAGGGTGGGTAGGGCAGAGAGAAAGAAAAGTCAGCAAATCCAGGCTGGTCAGAGAGGAGAAAAAGGCTACAGATACTGTTAATCATTTGCTTTGATTTGGTTTGGTTTTAAACTTATAAAAGCCATGTAGACATTATATAAATTTCAGCAAGTGGAAATAGAAGAATAATTTATATTCTCAACTAATTCAACAATTATAAACTTAATGCATCTCTGCCTGGTCTTTATTTCACATTTTCGATTAGCCATTGCTTTTTAATTTAACATAAGCATTACAGCATGTCTTGCATTATTGCAACTTATTGACAACTGTCATAAATGAACAGAATATTTGATTAAGTATATTGCCAAAGTTTGCATAATGCTTTCCCTACTCTTAAGCTTATAGGCTGCTTCTGATTTTTCTTAAAATAGAAAATACTGCAACGGACATCTTCAAGCATATAGTTATTTTCCTTCTACTGAATTATTTCTTCCCAGTAGGTTTTGCTAGTTTATAGGACCACTTTGGTATTCAATCTCAACATGCATATTATGAATTGATTTAAATTTTTAAGATGAGGTTCCATACTTTTCTGTATGTTTTCTAGTTGCATCTTTTTTGTCCTTTGCACATTGATGTAGCAAGGTCTTAATGTGTTTCTTTTCCATTTGCACAATACATCTTTAGATGGCAAAAACAGTCGTTAACTGACTTTCATTAGACCTTGTGCTCCTTCAGGTCAGGGCCGGTGCGGAAACTACCCATGTGTCTTCAGTGGCGGCTGGCACAGGACGGGCACACAGCATGTGGTCCGTCAGCAACCTCTGAGTGAATGAAGTCATGTTTGCTTCAAGGGTTCCTCCCCGTCTATTGTTACCATCTGTGCTTTGCACATGAAAGAATTAATAAATGTTGATTGTTTGTTATGATAATGATGACATATGGTATATTTATTTTTTAGTGGCATTTCTCATGAAAAAGAGTACCCAATTTAGTTAGTTCAGTCTGACTACCTTACGGATTGTTTTCCTGAGCCATTCCACTCATTCCTAACATTAATCAAAATTCCTCTAAACGATTTATTTAGTATGAAAGTGAAAGTGCAAGTTGCTCAGTCATACCCAACTCTTTGTGACCTCAAGGACTATACAGTCCATAGAATTCTCCAGGGCAGAATACTAGGGTAGGTAGCCTTTCCCTTTTCCAGGGGATCTTCCCAACCCAGGGATCGAACCCAGGTTTCCCGCATTGCAAGTGGATTCTTTACCAGCTGAGCCATCAGGGAAGCCCTTATTTAGTATAGATAGGAAATTTTAGAGAGAATTCTGCTGACTTTGCTTTAATGTATCAACAATTTTTTTCCTGCTATTTTGCATTTCAGTGATGGTGAACTACCTGTAGTTCTCTGAACGCAAATGCACAACACTCTCTCTTGCTTCTTGGCCTTAGCAGGTACCGTTCTCTGCCATTTCTAACACCTCTGGCCCATCTCCATCCCCCACGTGGTGGACACTGATGTGTAATTCCTTCTGACACCCAGTTTAGCAAACATATTCCTGGGCTGTCCCTTCGGTGGGCTGCCTGGGGTGGTTCCTCCCCACTGTCTTCCTAGCATCCCAGTATTTCCCTTATCATAGCTCTTTGCATCAAGTATTAGAATTATCTGCAGGGGTGGTACTGGTTCATTTTTATGCTTATTCCCACCCTTTAACCTGGGACACAGTGGCAATCAAAAATTTATTGTTGAGTGAATGAAAATCATTAAAATAAACCTTATGTAGAACAGACTTGTGGCTGACAAGGGGGAGGAGGGTGGGGGAGGGATGGATTGGGAGTTTGGGATTAGCAGATACAAACTATTATACAGAGAATAGGTAAACAAGTCCTTGTAGCACAAGGAAGTATATTCAATATCCTATGATAACCATAATGGAAAAGAACGTGGAAAAAGAACATATATAGAGAGACATATATGTATATACACACATGTATATATACATATGTATACCTGAAGCACTTTGCTGTACAGCAGAAATTAATATGACATTTTAAATTAACTATACTTCGTATGGGGTCACACAGAGTCAGACACGACTGAAGTGACTTAGCAACAGCAACAGCAACACACTTCAATAAAGTAAATTTAAAACAAATAAAACTCCATGTAGATCAACCTTCTCTAGTTTGACTGATGAATAATGTCACCAGGCTTAGAAAGGAGACCCAGACCCAGCTTCACACTCTTTATCACCCCCTGCCCATTGGCAGGCGCTGCTGTCTCTTCCCTGTAAATAAGGGGGAAAATAATCCAGATTTTTCTTTCTGTTAGTACTGTTTTTAAGTCTCGACAGTCTATGCTGGTAGTTCTTAAGTACAATTACTTTGCCTTCTATTTTTTTTTTAGTTTATTGGAGCGTAGTTGACTTACAATGTGGTGTTAGTTTCAGGTGCACAGCACAGTGAATCAGTCATACACATGTGCATATCCATGCTTTTTTTAGACAGAGAATCAAGTAGAGTTCCCTGTGCTATACAGCAGTTCTTGTTAGTTTTCTATTCTATATACAGAATTTTAGCTTCTAGGGGATGGTTGTCAACGTCTGGGGACACGGGTGGGTTTCATAACTAGGGGGAGGAGGTGCTTCTGGTAGAAGCCAGGCATGTTGCTAACATCCTACAGAGCACAGGACAAACCCCCCAGCACACAGAATTATCTGTCCAGAGTCAGGAGTGCTAGGAAACCCTGCCCCATGATACCCTTCCCCATTCCTTCAGCAGGTCCCTGCCACCACCCAGCAGTCTCCATTTCCCCAGAAACCACCAGAAGCCTCCAGAATGTCCCTGCGCACAGCCACGGTCCTCGGCTCTGACAGCATCATCCGTGCTTTGTTAGAAAGGTGCACACTCGCCTATTATGCAAAGTAACTCAACAGACCTTCAGGTATCTTTTGGACATAAAACCATTTAATTTACATGTGCAAGCCCATATTTTCCTACATACTTATCATTGCCACAAATTAGTAGCAATATTGGAAAGCCTTACATGAAATATTAACAATATAATTGGATTTCAAAGTGCTCTACGCAATTTCCCTGCAGAGCAGACACAGAAGTGAGAGCAGACAGCACAGGCTGTGGCCTCGGGCCCCATCCCTGCCCCCCAGCAGCTCCGAGGATGATTGGATAAGCTCACAGTTCGGTATAACTTGCAGACCATGGAGGAATATGTCAAGATGCAAGTAGGAGCGCTCCCCTCCCTCTACCCAAAACCTTCCCTGGGGTTCAGACTTCAACTCGAGTAAAAGCCAGAAACCTCATGTGGCCTCAGGGAACCCCTCTCGGCCAATCTACGATGTCACCCCCACCCCTGTTCATCCCCTCCAGACTGGCCTCCTTGCTCTGCTCAAATCCTCTACTGTCTCAGCCTCAGGATTTCACCCTCCCCCCCAGTTTCTACGAAGTCACCATTCTCATTCATGTCTCTCTAACGTCTTTAGCCCCGAGGTCTTCTCCATCCACTATACAATCCTTTCTACCATCCTTCCTTGCTTCTTTTTCTTTGCAGAGTCCTCCACCACTATGACAGTTTTTATCTTATTTGTCTGTCTCCCCAAGTAGAATGAGAGCTTATGTGGTAGGGTCTTTGATTGTTCAGGGCTATAGTCCTAGTCCCTAGAATGCTTTCTAGATCACAATGTTGACTTAATAATTGTTGAATGAATGACTCCACAGTTGCAATTTGGGGTCCACCCTCCATAATGCAAAGAGATGAGGAACTTTGTTGGTCAACTCAGCAAATAGGTGTTAAAATCTTCCCAGGTGTTTGCAAGCACTAGCACTCCTGGAGAACCAGGTCCTTTAATGGTCTGTTTGTTTTCCATTCAGCGTTTGCATCACAATTGCCTCTGGCTAACCTAAGCCCTTGTGACTGGGGAGCTCAAGAGAAGACTGGGAATGTGGAACCTGCAGGAACCAAATGGGCTCCTGGGAACTAAACAGCCAAGAGTCAAGAATGGTTTTATCAACCATACATTGATTTTAAATTTTTTTAATAAAATAAAAGTTTTTTAAAAAGAATGGTCTTGTAGCCAGATGCACAGTCAGTATAAGAACACAGAGCTATTTGACCTGTGATTTTTTTTTTTCTCCTTGATACTCACTCCAGGGTCAAAGTTCTAGACGAGAGCACCTGGTGGGCCATCTGGAGGATACATGCTAAGCGTACAGAGCAGGAAGAGGAAGCGGCTGGCAGGAAATCTGCCCAGGGACCGCGTTACCTTCCCTGTCAGGCATCTGTATTTATCCCACAAGCCTGGCCCCAGTAAGTTAAACTATCACTAGAAAGAGCTCAGTGTGTTGGTAGGAAATAGAAAGGGACCCAGGGCAGTCGGGTATGTGTGCGTGCTAAGTCACTTCAGTCATGTCTGACTCTTTGCAACCCCATGGACAATAGCCCACCAGGCTCCTCTGTCCGTGGAACTCTCCAGGCAAGAATACTGGAGTGGGTTGCCATGCCCAGGGCAGTCAACAACAGACAAACACCCACTCTTCCCTTCCCTCAGGGAGTAGCCAGTTGCTTATTGTTGAATCACGAGTGAAGGATGCTTCAGGTCTAGGGGCCTGGCAGCCAACCCAAGGCAGGAGCTGCACGGCTCCTAAGGAAAGTGCCCAATGGGACCCCAGAATCCTCACCCCCACTCTTCCTTATTGGAAGTAGGAGATTACATCTAAGCAGACTCTGGTCTGTCCTTTCCCACTGGAAAACATCTAAAATCGACGTTCAGTAAATGTCTCCGGAGCCCTTGAGCCAGAACAGCTCTTCCTAATGTGTGTTCCTCATGATGCTTGTCCTGCAAAGACCAAGCAGGTTTGCGGAACTTGCACAAATACGCTCATCAGCAGAAGGAGGGCTCTAAGAGCCTCTCTGTAAAGAAAACACTTCACTAACCCAGTGTTTCCCACACTCACTTGACCAAGTGATGTTTTTATAAAATACGATAAGGACTTAACAACCTGCTCAACTGGTAATGGACGAAGCATCCTTAGGACACTCGAAGCAGAAGAGAATGTTATTCTCCCACCCCTGCCACCCATCTCATATCTGATTGGTTCTGACATATCCTGAGAAAGAAGAGGAGTTGGGAGGATGGAAGGGAGAAAGAAACAATGCTGGATAAAAGCAACATACACTCTCTGAAGTGTTGACTCCCATTTGGCAACTCGTCTACTTTCTGTACAGCTGTCAAAGACTCAAACAAAGAGTAGATAATATAGAAATCTTGACCCTTGAGAATCGCTTGACCTGCAAGGAGATCAATCAGTCCATCCTAAAGGAAATCAGTCCTGAATATTCATTGGAAGGACTGATGCTGAAGCTGAAACTCCAATACTTTGGCCAGCTGACATGAAGAACTGACTCCTTGGAAAAGATCCTGATGCTGGGAAAGATTGAAGGTGGGAGGAGAAGAGGACGACAGAGGATGAGATGGCTGGATGGCATCATTGACTCAATGGACATGAGTTTGAGTAAGCTCCACGAGTTGGTGATGGACAGGGAAGCCTGGCATGCTGCAGTTTGGGGTGGCAAAGAGTCGGACACGACTGAACTGAACTGAGCTGACTGAACATAGAAATCAACTTGAGGATTGAAATTCAGTCACTTCAGGGAGTTCCCCAGTGGTTAAGACTGCACTACCAATGCAGGGGTCCAGGCTTTGATCCCTGCTAGGTTCCACATGCCTCAGCGAAGAGTTCACAGGCTGCAACTAAAGATCCCACAAGCTGCAACAAAGATCAGAGATGCCATGTGTCACCACTAAGACCTGGTGCAGCCACACAAGTGAACAAATAAATCCTGGGAGACAGAGGATGACATGGTTGGATGGCATCACCAACTCAATGGACGTGAGTTTGAGCAAACTCCAGGAGATAGTAGGGGCAGGGAAGCCTGGTGTGCTGCAGTCCATGGGGTTGCAAAGAGTCGGACATGACTTAGCAACTGAACAACAACAACAATTAAAAGAAAATTTTTAAAAAGTAATGCACTCACTTCTTTTTTTTGCATTGTTTGCCAGAATTTTATCATCATGTTTAACTCCTACGGTGGGTGCTTTTGAGATTGGAGAGTTTAAAGGAATCTTAGATTCCCTCTCAAAATGTGGGGCGGCCTGAGACACTTTCTTTTCCTGGTTAATCAACCACACTCCTCTGAACTAAAGACAAGTAATCACGGAAGGCAGGTTGTTACCTCCTCCTCTCTGTCCACCCACCTTAGGCCAGGCCAGTCCTGGATCTTCATGGTTCTCCAGAGACCATCTGCCTCTCAGAACCCACAGTGGTCCTGGCGGGGAGGCAGAGAAGGTAGGCTGGCTGAACGTTGAGTGCAGCAGCTTTCGTGAAGTTCAAGGGTGTGGATGCCTGAGGTCAGTTCAGGAACTAAGGCGCCTCCTACCTTGCCTGGCCTATGAAAGACTCATTACTGTGATAATAGAATCCTTCCCTGTCTTCAGATACATTCTTCCAACTTAAGAAAGGATTACTGCATCTTTGATATCACAATTAAAATGGATCAGTAGGGAAAAAGAATGATTGATCCTTGAACTATTGTGCTGATCTGTTAAAAGTCCTCAAGTATGCCTAGAGCAGAAACACTGAATCACAGGGATCAATAACTGAGCTCTACTGTGCCATCGCTGCAGGCATCCCAGGTAGGCAGCTGCTGGCATTTAGGCATTTAAAGGGACGAGTTGACATTAAAACCACCTCACCAGGAACATGTAACCTTGATTTCTAAGCAGACGCGCAGCGGTCCTAGGGGCTGTCAACACATCTCAGCTCATCTTTGACTGTCTGCAAGGGCATTTCCACTCATCAGCGGCCTCGGCCACCATGACAAAGGCCGTCTTGCTAAACTGAAACAAAGCTCAGCGAGACCAGGTAAGAGCATGAAAGAGAGATGACTGTCTTTTAAATAATGGGTATAAGCTGGTTATTTTCATTGCTAAGGATTGGTTCCACTTAATATGCCTCATGGATGATTAGGGAAATTCTAGCATGGGCCAGGTTGGTGAATTAGCAACACAAAAGCATCTGCTTTAAGGGAGCAGCACCACAGGGAAACCTACCAGCTTCCCTTGCCCCTTGTCTCTGTGAGGTTCATTTCTCCAGTCCTGAAGCCATACTGAAACTCCAGAGGTTTGGCTGCTCCAAGTTTAAAACACACACACACACACACACACACACACACACACACACACACACACACACAAAACAGGCAAGCTAAGAGATACAAAGCTGTGGTTTTTCTAGTGGTCATGTATGGATGTGAGAGTTGGACTATAAAGAAAGCTGAGGACCAAACAACTGATGCTTTTGAACCGTGGTGTTGGTGAAGACTCTAGAGAGTCCTTTGGACTGCAAAGAGATCCAACCAGTCCATCCTAAAGAAAATCAGTCCTGAATATTCATTGGAAGGACTGATGCTGAAGCTGAAACTCCAATACTTTGGCCACCTGATGCGAACAGCTGATTCCTTGGAAAAGACCCTGATGCTGGGAAAGATTGAAGGCAGGAGGAGAAGGGGACGACAGAGGATGAGATGGTTGGATGGCATCACCGACTGAATGGACATAAGTTTGAGTAAACTCTGGGAATTTGTGATGAACAGGGAGGCCTGGTGTGCTGCAGTCCATGGGGTCGCAAAGAGTCAGACACGACTGAGGGACTGAACTGAACTGAACTGAAGAGATAAGAGGGCCTTCCACCAATAGTAAGAGAAAAATCACTCGGTTCATCTGTGCATTTTGGCAGGAACAGATAAGGGGGAGGAGGTCTAATGGGCTCAGGCTGACACACTATCATTTCTCTTGCCCCTCTCCTCCCAGGTAAGAGAAAACCAGGATCCCAGGTGCCTGGCAGAGCATGTTTTCACAACAGTGTGAATATATCTTATTTGTTTCTGAACATACTTGGCCAGTTTTCTGAGAATCAGAAGCCTGCTTATTCTCCTTATCAAAACCAGCAGATGTCTCTCAGGGAAATGCATGGAATCGCACGCAATCTATAGAGCACACCTTCTCCCTCATCATGGGGATGGACTTCTCAGGCTGGTGCGTGAAAACTTCAACCCCCAGTTAGGAGGCCCGGGTTCCAGCCCAGCAGGACGGGGTCACCATCTGTTCTGTGATGTGGGTTTCTTACTGGTCACATAGGACATGGAGGACTCTAAAGAACTCTTGGGTGATCACATTCTTGGGGTCTCCCAAATTCAAAATATCCGGGTCTGTGTTTTATTTATGTATTTTCAGGGCCTTTCTCAAAGTCAACACCTATTAGATGTTGGGTGGGTGGATGCAAGTTTGGATGGAGGGAAGGCGGGGTGGATGGACGCACGGATGGGAGGAAGGAAAGAGAGAGAGAGGGAAGGAAGGAGAGAGAGAGAAGGAAGGGAGGGAGGGGAGGGTGGAGCTGGGTGACCAGATGCTACGCTTGTCACTGCGTCACAGGCCCGTGATTTGTGGAGAGTTCCAGCAGTCATGATGAGCCTCTGACATGGGAAGCCTGAGCCAAGGGAAGGGTGCTGCTCTGGCTGGAGGTCAGCCTCCCAGGTGAGATCCAAGCGCTCCTGCCTCTCAGCAATGTTGTCATTCAGTCACTAAGTCATGTCTCATTCTTTGTGACCATCTCTTGGACTTTGCTCTATTCACGTCCATTCAGTCGATGATGCCATCCAACCATCTCATCTTCTGCCGTCCCCTTCTCCCCCTGCCGTCTCATCTCAGATGAGATTCCAACCATCTCATCTTCTGTCGTTCCCTTCTCCCCCTGCCTTCAATCTTTCCCAGCATTAGGATCTTTGCCAATGAGTCAGCTCTTCACATTAGGTAGTCAAAGTATTGGTTCTTCAGCTTTAGCATCAGTCCTTCCAGTGAATACTCAGGGTTAATTTCCTTTAGGATTGCCTGGTTTGATCTCCTTACTGTCCAAGGTACTCTAGAGGGTCTTCTCCAGCACCACAGTTGAGAACTGCTCAATAATAAATAGCTTGGGGCTGACTGTACTGAGTGGACAGTTCTAAATACTCCATAGTCATCTCTCCTGAGTTGAGAGTCTTCTTAGAAAAAAAGTGAAGTCACTCAGTCGTGTCCGACCCCATGGACTGTAGCCCACCACGCTCTTCCGTCAATGGGATTTTCCAGGCAACAGTACTGGAGGGGGTTGCCACTTCCTTCTCCAGGGGATCCTCCTGGCCTAGGGATCGAATCTGGGTCTGCCGCAAGGTAGGCAGACGCTTTACCATCTGAGCCACCAGGGAAGTCCCACTAGCGTCTTCTTAGTCAAGCAAGTAACACCACCTTCCTTCCCTCATCTTGACCCTGAATATTCTCCAGGACCAGCCTTCCCCCCCTACCCCTCAGCCTCCATCTTCCTCATCCACCGGAGTGTAACTGGTAATCCCAGTTCATTACGGCAGGGCTGGGCTGTGACCACCCTGCTCCTTCCAGTCACCGAGCTTCTCCCATGGGTCCCCCCTACACTGCACAAACCAGCCCCCCATCTTCCATTTCCTCACCCTGTGGCTTATAAGACGACCCCTGAGTGGTCCTTGTGTGAGAAGCTGGCACCCACATCGGAACTTGCTGCAACACTGCCAATCCAGAAATTAAGATTCCAGCCGTGAGCCAGAGCTCCATACAGTCACATCCTCGTCGGGACTGGAAGGTGGGGGCAGCCTTCAGATGTGACATTTAGGGCCGCCCCAGCGGCTCGTGAATGATGAAGGCTGATTTCTGCAGCATTAGTTTTCCATCACTGACCTCTTCCTGCATTAATTGCGAAGGGTGAAAGCTTCTGTGACGACAGCTTCGTAAACGCTAATTCCATCTTTTTGGCAAGGGAATAAGGAGGCCAGCTTTTCCCATGTAAGGAGGACAGAGGCAGACATCCTCCGGCCAAGATTTCTGATGGACACATTCTAATGAAGGGGGAGCATCTGGCTGGAGAGCAGCGTCGGCACCCTGAGATCAGACCCTCGCTTCATGCCTGGCACGTCTCAATTATCAGGAAAAGCCAGTGCGGAGACAAATGGCAGGTGTTAAAGGCAAAGCCAGGAGTGCGGCTTCCAGCTGCCCACCAGATGCAGACACTTAAGGCATCTATTCTTCTTACGATGGCTTGAAAGGGAGGGGGGGTGTTTCAAAGTGACTTTAAATCCCACATGTTTAAAATTTGAGTCCAACTGATTGGGAAAGCTGATGCTTGCCAGGGAGGAGAAGCCATTTGTAGAAGAACAAGCTTATAAAAAGTAGGGCTAGGCATGCTTTGTATTCCGCGCGGATATGACATCCTTTCCCATTAGAAAAGCCACTTACTTTGTATTCAGTAAAGATGGGAGCCACCAGCTCCACAGAGCTCTCTCCGGGGCCAGGGCCAGGCAGTGCAGGGTGTGATGAATGTCATCTGCACAGAGAAGCGAGTGGGGGCAGGGGTCTCAGACCCTAAGGACTTGGCTATGAACCTCCCCCTCCATAGCCTCCTGCATTCGCTAACTTCTCTTTTAACTTGGAAATATTCCTTAGCATTTCACCTTACATTAACTATATGACATTCTTCATCTTCCTTTCCTCTTAAAATGCAGATAATAATAATTTAAAAAAAAAATAGCTCTCACCCATGTGTGCACTCTGTACCAGGCATGGTGCCAGCAAGACTTTGTTTAATCCTCTCAATGACCCTGTGATGAGGGACTATCATTGTCCCATTTTAATAACAGGAAAATAGGCCAGAGAGCTTTGCTCCCTGGAGCCCTTGCACAGAATTAAGCTTGCTGCTCCAACTGTATGTAAAAGAACTTCATCCTGAGAAGCTTGACTGGCACCTACTGTGTGCGCCCTGGGTCCTAAATATGCTGGAATGAAGGAGTCCCACAGTGGGGTCCCACGTGGTCATCCTGTGAATGAGCTAATGGGGGTGGAGGTGGGCAGGCAAAGGAGGAGGGAGTGGAGACCACCCCAGATGAGATGTGGAGGGGAGTCTTCTCTCAAAGCCAGCTGACAAGACCTGCACATGTCCGGTGTGAAGCCGAGCGTCCCTGGGAGCAACTTGCCTCCCGCCCCAGCTGTGCAGCAAGTCCAGCACACGGAGACAGGCTCACAGGCAGCTGTTGTAGGGCGGCTCCCGCCAGGGTGCAACCTCCCACCAGGTGGTTCTGAGTCCTGGGCAGATAACAAAACCTCCTTCCAGACTGAAGACCATCACCAGACAGACAAGCAGGTAGTTGGTCCAGTGGGGAGAGGGAAGGGGAGGGAGTATAGAGGGGAAGGAGGTGAAAGGAAGAAAATACTCTTCAGTATACTGAGTACAGTATACTATACTCAGCACAGCATGGGGAATGTAGCCAGTATTTTATAATTACTCTACATGGAGTATAATCTTTAAAAACCGTGAATCACTACATTGTATACCTGGAATGATATTGTACATCGACTATAATAAAGAAATTTTTAAGTGATCTCCAGCATCTCCTAGACATCTGGAGAGGACTAAAAACACTGTGTCTTCCAGACTCCATAACTAATAACTAATCAGACTCAGACCCACATCTGCCTGACATTGAAGTGTTGCCTTTCCAAGACCCTGGGTGTTATCATGCAGTCACTGAACAGCTATTTATCAGGTCCTCTTCACTTTGCCAGGCACTGGGGCTGCAGTGACACGGAGACACGTGTGGCCCCGAGGCTTGTGTGGTTTCAGGCCCAAGAGCAGCTGGCATCTATGAACTTTCAGTGCATGCCAGGTACAGATACCAACGTGCCTACAGGCCCCATGGCATTCACCCCCATCCCAGAACTCAGGGTAGAAAACATGGCCCTGATCATTCTAGGGATGGGCAGCTCAGCAACCCCATAAGTTATGGATCTTTTCTGAAGCTCAATATTCTTATCTATCAAATGGGCATATGTGTACCTTCCTCTTGGAGTTGTTGTGAAAAACACACAATCCCTGCAAATGCCCAGCAGACCACTTGGCACCGATTTGGTAGGACGATGGTGTTAAAAACTCCGATTCTCCACTCGCCCGTCCTCCACCCTTTCCCTGGGCTTTGTTGCTCCTTTCATCAAGAGGGGAGTCTGTTTTTCCACGTCTGATTCTGAGTTCTGTCGTCTGAATTGCTTTGGCTTGAAGACATGTTTCTGCACTTCTGTTTCTGCTCTTGCCCCTGGCTTTCACCCCAGGTGGCCCTACTTGAGCAGAGCTGTCACCCCAGCTGACAACCTGCCAGGCCCAAACACACAAGCAGGCCCAGAAGAGACCAGAACCATCAGCCAAAGTTGCCAACCTGAGGCTCGAGAGTGAAAGAAATTCTTATTATTCCACAAGCCACTGAGTCTTGGGGATGGTGAGTTTTTCGGCATTACCATGGCAACAGACACCTTAACTCCACGGCTGCTGTTTATCTCTTACCCCCCTCTGAGCCCTCTGACACAGCAGGACTTCTGGATCTACTCAGAGCCCATCTGACTCTGGGGTCTGCTGCCACCATCCAGATGTTGGTCCCACCCTCAGCCACCCACTTGCCTTCATCCCGTCTGCAAGGGTGTGGCATCCAGGCTCTGTGAGCAGCTTCCATCATCTCTCCACTGATTTCCCAGAGACCCGTGAGGCAGGAATTTTGCTAACAGGCAAGAAATGGTGTGAAGAGAGGGTGTAGGACATTCCAGGGCCAGGAGCATCATTGGCCAGGGTATGGCAGTGTCCCGGGACAGCTCACGGTGCAAGGGGGTCACCAGATACCCACTGAAGTGCTTAGGAAGCCCAGGGCAGGGCACAGGTCTGACCCACCCTGGGACAGGAGGAGCAAAGCTGCAGGGCTAAAAAGGAAGGTAGGCATGGGGGTAGGCTGAGCTCGGTGACCCACAGAATGCGCCCAATTTCCTGGTGGGGCAGATGCAGAGTGAGCCCACAGATCGCAGGCCACAGGCAGTCCTTCTGTCCACATGCCCCATCTAAACTCACCATGTCTCTCCTTCCCCCTACACACAACTCAAAAGCATAATGTTTCAGAAAAGGAAACTCACCTATAAGCCTCTGCTTTGGGTAGGGGGAGAGATATCCTGAATGTTCACAAGAATCAATGATCAGGATCAATCATAGTCATCAGAGGAATACAAACCAAAACTGCAGTGAGGTATCAACTCACATCTGTTAGGATGGCCCTTGTGAAAAAAAAAAAAAAAAAAAGGCAAAATACAAGAAAGCATTGACAAGAATGTGGAGAAACTGGAAATTTTGTACACTGTTACTGAGAATGCAAAATGTTACAGCCACTATGAAAACAGTATGGAGGTTCCGCAAAAAATTAAAAATAGAACCACCTAAGGTTGCTGAATCTCACTTCTGGGTATGATCCAAAGAAGTGAAATCAAGATCCCTACAGAGATATCAGTGTTGCTATGTTCACTGCAGCATAATTCACAAGAGCAAATATAAGGAAACTAAACATCCATCAACAGATGAATGGATAGAGAAAAAGGTGGTCTGTACATACAATGGAATATTATTCAGCCCTAAAGAAAGAAAGAAATCCTGCAGTTATGACAACATGGAAGACACTTGAGATCACTATGCTAAGTGATATAAGCCAGTCACAGAAGGACACATGCTGCATGAGTCCATTTACGTAAAGTATCTAAAATGGTCAAATTCATAGAATCAGAGACTGAAGGGGTGACAGCCGCAGACCGGGAGGTGGGGAGGTGGGGCATTACTAATCAACAGGCATAAAATTTCTGGTAAGCCAGATGAATAAGCCCTAGAGGTCTCCTTAACAACTCTGTATCAACAGTCAGCAGCAATGCATTGCACACTTAAAACATTGGTTTGCAAGGTAGATCTCACGGTGTTTTTACCACAATAAAATTTAAAAATTTAACATTTAGGATTGGTGTTTAATGTCTATTATAACTGCTCCTCACAACAACAGTGTAAGAGGTCCAACCATTCTCACTTTACCAGCTGTGAAGCTGGGCTCACTCACTCATCACAGGGCCAGGAATGAACAGTGGAATAGCTGGGATAGTCTAAGCCTCCTAATTTCACCCCAGAACACAGATTCCAATCTTGACTCCAAAGGCAGGGACATAATCTTTTGATCCCAGTTTTAACCCACTTTCAGGACACCTCTGGTAGTCATGTACAAGTTGAGGGTTGGGCTATAAAGAAGGCTGAGCAGAGATGCTTTTGTTGTTTTTGTTTGTTTGTTTTTTTATTATTTTTTTTATTTTTTTTTATTTTTTTTAAATTTTAAAATCTTTAATTCTTACATGCGTTCCCAAACATGGACCCCCCTCCCACCTCCCTCCCCATAACATCTCTCTGGATCATCCCAATGCACCAATCCCAAGCATGCTGTATCCTACACCAGACATAGACTGGCGATTCAATTCTTACATGATAGTATACATGTTAGAATGCCATTCTTCAATTGTGGTGTCAGAAAAGATTTTTGAGAGTCCCTTGGAAAACAAGGAGATCAAACCAGTCAAACCTAAAGGAAATCAACCCTGAATATTCACTGGAAGGACTGAAGCTGAAGCTGAAGCTCCAATACTTTGGCCACCTAACTCAAAGAGCCGACTCATCAGAGAAGACTTTGATGCTGTGGAAGATTGAAGGCAGGAGAAGGGGACAATAGAGGATGAGACGGTTGGATGGCATCACTGACTCAATGGACATGAGTTTGAGCAGGCAGGGACCTAGTGAACGGCAGGTGAGCTGCAGTCTGTGGGGTCGCAAAAAGTCAGGTATGACTTAGTGACTGAACAACAACAGGGCACCTCAGCTCAGAAACCACGTTCCCCACCTGGTCAAGTGGAGTCCCTTCCCCTGGGTGCCACCCCCCACCCCACCCCGTGTGACCTGCTCTCAAAGCTACCCAGGAACGGGCTCGGCCATCCTCCCAGGAAGCCTGTCTCAATGGTTTGTTGCCCTCATCGCCGGCTCCTCGGGCCCATAACAAGAACAAACCAAACTTAAGCACACGCCAGGCATAGAGAAAGCCACATTTGGAGTTGAGTAAGTAGCTGGAGGCCTGCCAGGGCCGGTGGGAAGGATCTAAAAGAAACTCTGAGCCGAGGGTCACTAAAGGCAAGCTATTTAATATCGGAAAGGGAAGGGAATTTGAAAAGCGCCGTCCTATTATGGACTCTTGCCGCGTCCCATCTTCCAGTTAAAACCCAGAGCACATTTCCACCTCCCCTCCCTTTGTGGGATGCCAGAAGCGCAGCCCTCCACCCCGGAGAACCCAGAGCAGCAGCTCCAGCCCACAGGCACTAAGATAATCACAATCGTGAGAACCATAAAATAAAGAGGGATTTAGGAACTGAGAGCAGATCAATGAGGAAGCGGGGACGTCTCTAGGCTAAAACGGACTGCCCGCCGGGATAACCTGCTCATTCCACGGGGCTCCGGGTTAACTGCGTGATGTCTCAACATTCAAAGAGAAAGCAATCAATTTCTATTCAAATTGCGCTCTCCTCCAAGTTTTGAGGACGATAGCTTTTGAATCATCCTCCGACATGCCAGCAGGCTTCTGGAATATCTCAGGGAAGAGGGCCCACCTGGGCCTGAGTGCTCACTGGCCCCCTTCAGCCAGAGCACCTCTGTTTCTATCTGTTTGACAAATTGGCGGCTTCCCATAAGATTCCATTTTCAGAAAGAGTTCCATTGGGAAAAAAAAAAAATCACAGACCCCACTTGAATGCAACCCAGCCCTCTGTGGTCAAGGTAGTTTGTGAAAAACAGAGACTTCACAGCTGAAGCCCTACAAATATGATTCAGGAGCTCTGCCCTCAGCACAGAGGCGAGACGGTGGCATTGTCAGATACCAGCCCAAGGGGAGAATGTTCCGGAAGCTTTTAGAAACAGAAGGGCTGCTCAGGTGCCAAGGCAGGCATGTGACCTGAAGCCAAGGCCCTTCAAAGAACAATGGCTCTTTTGAAGGAGGAGTGGATCGCACCTGCCTCCTGAGTGAACACAGGAGTACGGTTTGCCCCAGGAGACAGGGGTCTGCGCCCCTCAGAAGCTGGAAAGAGTTAAGGTCCTCCCTGACTCCTGCCTTTCACCCCCTGAGCTCAGGGCACGCCATCAGCCAGCGACCCCACCCAGAGAGAGAGAAGGAAGCAGTTCAGGCTATTTGTTCACAAGCTGATGCTTTGCAAGAATCAGCTTACGGCCAGCACTAGTATTTTTACCAAGATATAAAATAAGCGATGAGGGTAGACAGTTTTGCTTGGTTTGAAAGGTGCGTCCTTCAGATCCTTAGACTCTCTGCCTCACTACAGCTTACATTCTCTGTCACACGACAGCTACCAGAGAAAAAATTCCTCTTGTGCCAGAAAGCTGGACACTGACTCACGTGTGATAGTAAAAACACAATAAGCGTCAAAATCACATTCAATTCCATATGTCACTTTCGATTGACGTTGCCTTTGTTTATATGTTTTTTTTTCTTTTCAAAATCTTTTATTTACTTGGCCAGTTGGGTGCGAAAGCTACTCCAAAAAACAAAAATTTACCACTTTAGCTTTTAACCAAGCTATTCTCTCCATGTCTTATTAGCAATATTTCATCAAAACAAGCAGCATTCCATACAGCAGGACCCAGAAGAGTTTGGGGGGAAGGCCTTCTATTTGCAGTCTTTTCCCTATAATATACAATCCTTGAAAGCACTGTGTCACTTCTGACAATTATTTATAAATGCTATTTTTCCTTTGGGTGGGGATGGGGAGGGGGCTCTTGATATACAACCAACAATAAGGAAGTAGAAATCAATAAACCTCGCTAATTTAAAGCAGCCTGAAATCATACCAATATGTGAGCCCAACGCAGACCTCGGCATCGGCTGTGGTTCACGGCTCTGGAGCCAGGCAAGCCCAGGAGGAGAGACGGTGATGATGTCAGAGGAAGCAGATTGAGGAGATGGGGGCGGAGAGAGGGTGGGATCAAGTCCAAGTGGGGAGGAAGAGAGAGCAGGAAGGGGCCTGGACGCAGTGTCTCAGCGTGTGACCTCAGAGTCCTTTGGATGTCAGCCACGATGATGTATGTGCCTCCCAACGGATCCCCCAGGCTCTCCTTCCTCCAACCAGCCAGCTCATCCCTGCAACAAGTGTTTACAGAGTACCGGGGCTTGGCATGGCGGCTAGCAAGCAAAACCTAAGCTCTTGGGTAGCTTACAGTCTGGATGAGAGCACAGATATTCATCAAATACAGATGAATATGATACGATTGTGACGAAAGCAGCAAAGGAGAGGAAGGAGGACTCCGATGCCTGAGATGGGGTTGGTCTTGAGATCAGGGATGGTTTCTCTGGGACACATGGGTCCCATAGGATCTATAGACTGAGTCAAGGTCACTCAAGGAGGAGGAAATGAGTGCTGACGCTCAAGAAGAGGGATCAGCTCCTACACGGATCCCACAGCAGGAGACTCATGGCGAGCAGGGGTGCAGCAGAAAGAGGGTGAGGAGGTGGTGGAGCCCAGGGACCAGTGCTCTCGGACCCTTTCAGACCACAGCAAGAACTTTCTGGGTTGTTTCTTTATTTTTAATATAAAATTCAACATCCATTCATGATTTTTAAAAAGCTCTCTAAAGTGGACACCTAGGGGCCCATGCATGTGGTTGTGTGCTCAGTCGCTCCGTCGTGTCCAACTCCTTGTGGCCTCATAGGCTGCAGCCCACCAGGCTCCTGTTTCCATGGAATTCTCCAGGCAAGAATACTGGGGTGGGTTGCCATTTCCTACTCCAGGGGATCTTCCCGACACAGGGATCAAAGCCAAATCTCTTGCGTCTCCTGCAATGGCAGGTGAATTCTTTACCACTGCACCACCTAGGAAGCCCATAGAGGGCTCATACTTCAACATAACAAAGCCCATAAATGACAAACCCACAGCAAACATCATATTCAATGGTGAAAAGGGGAAAGCATTTCCTCTGAGATCAGGAAAAAGACAAGAACACCCACTCCTGCTCCTTTACTTCAAGATAGTTTTGGAAGTCCTAGCCATTGCAGGCAGAGATGAAAAAGAAATAAAATCCTAATTGGGAAAGAATAAGTAAAACTGTCACTGTCTGCAGATGACATGATACTATATATAGAAAATCCTAAAGAGGCTATCAAAAATCTACTAGAGTTCATCAATAACTTGGGTAAAGTTGCAGGATACAAAATTAATACACAGAAACCTGTTGCATTTCTACACACTAACAATGAAAGATCGGAAGGAGAAATGAAGGAAACAGTCCCTTTCATCATACCATTGCATCAAAAAGAATAAAAAAAACAAGGAATAAACCTACCTAAGGAGGCAAAAGATCTGTACTCTGCAAATTATAAGATACTAATAAAAGAAACCAAGAACTTTCTTTATTATAAGAGCAGCTGAAAGGCAGGGAAAGGTTTCAGGTGGGCGGTGACAGGGCCTCAACAGCTCACTCTGCCTGTAGGTGCAGGCTAGACAGACAGCATGGGCTAGTGCCATAGTCCAGGCAACATGGCAGTAGTGATGGAAAGCAGAGAGATGACCCCAAAGCTGACTAGGAGGTGAATCTCAGGGAAGTGGCCATGGATTGGACGTGGGAGTGTGAGAGACGCAGGAAGACCCCAGGAGTTCCAGCCTGGCCAGTCAGATGGGCTGTGGCACCATTTCTGAGACTGGGACAGCTATTCTGAGCTTAGAGAATCAGGAATGTCACCAGAGGGCTCATATGTATGTTTGGGGAAAATGAGTTTAAAGTAAGGGTAGCTCGCCTCATTCAACCTTTCTTAAAATGAGACACAGTGGCCCTCAGGGACTGTCCTTGTCATGTCCACCCTAGCGTCAGATCTCGATGAGATTCTTCGGTTCCTCAGTACACAACAGGCAGTAACTGAGCGTCCATGCCTCTGAGAGGAGGCAGTTACACCTGGCTGGATGCAGTTCTCTCTGACACAAAGCTACAACAATGGGAAATCTTCCGCTGAGTTCTTTGCTTAGAACATTATTTTGCCAATTATTTTTAAAATTAGATTATGCACCAGGTGATGGGCAAAGATGAAGCTAGAGGCAGAAGCTCACACAGGGTGGAAAAGTTGCGTATTGTACTATTTATGGGTGATTGCAGCAAAATGAGGGTCAAGACCCAGGCAGCCTCTAAGCAGAACTGAGGACATGTGAGAGTAATGGTTGTTCATCAGAGAATAACCTGTTACCCTGTGACAAAAGCAACTTGGTCTGTTTTCTTTCCAATAATGTCCTACACAAGTTGGTACAACAGACCCAAACGCGTCTCTTTATATCTTGCTCAGAAAGCAGGGATAAATGTCCTTTCTTCTCTGGGGATCAGGGTTTGTGCTGCTTTTTCCCACCTCCCTCTTGCAGAGCAACCTAACCGGCCATAGTCCATGGGATTGCAAAGAGTCCGATACGACTCAGCGACAAAACAACCACAGCAACTCTTGCAGAACAGTGTGGAGGCTGAATGGGGAAAAGCAGAAAGGAGCCACTCAGGCAGAAGGCTGTCCCCCTCAACAAAGGTACCTGAGTTCCAGGACAGTTGCCTGCCACATGAAGCTCTTGCAAGAATCTCAGGAAAACCCGAAGACAGATGCTTTCTCTGCCAAGGCTGTCATATGACCCGATTCCCAGCCTGCTCTGCAGGCTTCCGAGAGGGGCAAATGGGATCCCTGGATGCAGTCGGCTCCCTGTGGGGCTCCTTGGTACAAACAACGCCGCTCGACCTAGTGAACAACTGGCCCACGTTCAAGAGCCTGTCCCTGAACGTGGGAACATGGATGAGGGGGGCAAGGTCCCCGCTCTCTGAGCCCACAGTCTTGAAGGAGAAAAAGAAAAAAGCACAAATCTACAAAGGAAACAAGGAAACACTGGAAAGACTCTGATGGCAGAACAAAATGCCTTGGGAGACTGGGGGTGGGGCAGGTTGATTCAGGGAACTGGTCTGAAAAGGTAAGGATTTTCTCAACAAAAACTCACAGAAGTCAGTTTCAGGAGAGTCTCTCCATGGCCAGTGAGAGATATAAGTGTTGGACACAGGTGTTGCAAGGCTACCCAACTGTAGAAAAATCTAGGAGGGTGAACTAGAGTCAGAGGGCAAACAGCACCAAATACCAGGCCAAGGAATTTATACTTGGCTCTCTGAGGTCAGGGAGGGTGATTACTTTGGTTAAAGATGCTCTTACACACACTGCTCCACAGAGGGATCCTCCCCATGGGCAGGGAGGGATCTACAATAAGGCAGATAGGGGCAGTGTAATTAAAACAGCTCTGTAAAAAAATTATCCATATCTTTCTACTCCAACCATTGAGTGAGTGAGTGAAGTCACTCAGTCGTGTCCGACTCTTTGCAACCCCATGGACTGTGGCCTACCAGGCTCCTCCCTCCATGGGATTCTCCAGGCAAGAGTACTAAAGTGGGTTGCCATTTCCTTCTCCAGGGGATCTTCCCGACCCAGGGATTGAACCCAGGTCTCCTGCATTGCAGGCAGACGCTCTAAACTCTGAGCCACCAGGGAAGCCCTACCCTAACCGTTAGAGCCCTAAGTAAAACAAGCAAACAAAAGGAAAAAAAAAAAAAAACAGGTTTTTCAGGAGATAAATTTGGCGTCCCAAAGAACCTGCCTCCCAATGCGGGAGACGTGAGGATCTCCAGGTAAGATCTCCTGGAGGAGGGCATGGCAACTCAGAGAAGCCTGGAGGGCTACAGTCCCCGGGGTCACAAAGAGTTGGACATGACGGAAGCAACTGAGCACAAATGAACTTATTTATGAAATAAACAGATCTGCAGATGTAGAAAATAAATTTATGGTTGCCGGAGGGGAAGGGGGGAGGAATAAATTAGGAGTTTGAGATGAACAGATACACAATCTTGCATATAAAATAAAAATCTGGCAAGGACCTACTTATGTAGGGAGGTGTATAGTATAGTACGGGGAACTCTGCTCAGTATCTTGGAATAACCTATAATGGAAGAGAATGTAAAAGAAGACTGTAAATATGTATACATATGTATAACTGAGTCACTTCACTATACCCCTGAAACTAATGCAACACTGTAAGTCAACTATATTTCACAATTTTTCTTCAATAAAAATTAAAAAGGACATCTTTAAAAAGCAGTTTGGGATTAGTAGATACAAACTACTATACATAAAATAAATAAACAACAAGGACCTATGTTCAACATCCTGTAATAAATCAAAATGGAAAATAATATGAAAATGAATATGTAGTATGTGTACACACATATATGTGCACATATGTTTATAAAACTATCACTTTGCTATACAGCAGAAACCAACACACCAGAGCTACCAGGGAAACCCTAAAATCAACTACTCTTTGATTAAAATAAATAAATAAAAATGTGGTGTCCCTTCTATGTTCATAGAGAAACTGCATCACAAATCACAAGATGGGAAAGAAACACAGCTCATATCCGATCCGGGGTGGTCTTTAAGGTGTAATAGGAGAACCTCTCCTCAAAGCGTGGTAAAGGGTATGTTTTATGGGGGAAACCGTTTCATGCTATGAACTAAAATTGAAACTATGATTATGAAGGAAAAAAAATCACTGCTCTTACAAAAGCTGGAATAAAGGAACAATAACCCTCAAGTTTTAAGTGGAAATATAATCACTTCATTCCACTCATCCATCAAAGACCCACCCTTTAAACACTGCCAGTTTTAAAGGTCGGGCTTAATTGATCAGGAGGGAGAAAATTTCATGCCGTCCCACCTTCCTTCCTAAGCCAAGTGAATTAATAATGAAAATTTCCCAGTGACCTTCATCAGTTCCCTTCACATACATTTCCTATAACTGACTTTTCCTGAAAAGGTTTAAGTGGGCACCTGATTCTCTCTATCTTTTCTATATCTTCAGCGAAAGCAGTCTCATAGACAGACAGGTAGCACGGTGATGGAGAACCAGGAAATGGAATCTTTTTATATCACACAAAATGGAAATTTAAAAGGGACTTCCTACCTTCCACTGATTTTGAAAACAGATATTCACAAGGCCTTGCCAAGACGACAACTTTACCATAAGAAATCGGCCCCTGCCCTTCCCAGTCCTGGTCTTTCCAGGGGCCGAAACAGTGAAGAGCTGCACTGTGCAGATGCAGGAACAAAAATGAACGCGACAACGTTCACTTCAGGCTTCCTGCGCGAGCCCTCTGAACCCCATTCGATCCAGCTTCCATAAGAGAGGGGAACACCCACACCCCCGAGTTTTAGAGCCACCCCGTGGACATGGGGGAATCCTAAACCACAGTTCTCTAAGACCCGAGGAAGTGGAGCAGCTTTTTCAAAAATAAAGGATGGACTGAGAGCAAAGTCAACACTGGCAATGGACTTCCCGTTAAAAACAACGCCTGACGGCAGGCATGGGTTCCCGGGCCAGCACCTCTTCCCGCTCCACCGTTGGGGGTCTCTTTGGATTTGAAGGCCCTCCTCTTCCCACTTTCCCCTTTCTCCTGCACTCGTCCCAGCTATTCTCCTGGATTCTCATACGACCCACCTGTAAATAATGATCACATCAAGACCGATGACCCTGACCTGCCTCTTGATCTCAAAACCAAAATTCCAGCTGCTCCCCGGACATCGGGCAGAGATGGTCTCTCCCATGCAGAGCATCTAGACCCCACAAACCCAGGGTCCTCCCACCAATACCAGCCCTTGACTCCTGAATTTCCTACCCTACTGACGGGAGCCCTATATGCCCAGAGACATCTTTAACTCCTCCCTTATCCAGCTGCCTATAAACTCTGCTATTCCTCAGTGCTCCAGTGGTTCCCAACATCCTCTGCCCCTGCCCTGGCCCAAACCCGTACCATCTTCTTCTAGGAACAGCACGATGCAGTTGCCTTCCAAGAACACAGATCAGAACATGTATTCCAGCTCCTTACAGACTAAAAATAAAGAAGGAAGGTTGTTTGTTTTGGTTTGTTTTGGTTAGAAAGTCGTAAGGCTTTCTAACAATTCCAGCTGCAGGAGCAAGTCGTGTGTGCACGCATGCTAAGCCAGTTCAGTCGGGCCCGGCTCTCTGCGACCCCGTGGACTGTAGCCTGCGCGGCTGCTCTGTCCATGGAATTCTCCAGGCAAGAACACTGGGGTGGGGTGCCATGCCCTCCTCCAGGGGATCTTCCCGACCCAGGGGTCAAACTCTTGTCTCTTACGTCCCCTGCACTGGCAGACAGGGTCTTCACCACTCGCGCCACCTGGGAGGTGCAAGCAAGTCTAAAGCTACCTTTAAGCAGAGTGAGTCTCCTGGCCTTGGGGCTCACTGTGTGCTGGCCCTACTCTTCAGAGACTTTCTCACTACCGCCTGGGAAGGAGTGGGAAGGGTTTCAGTTGTCAGACATCAGGAAGAAGTTGGACAAAACGACCTCAATGACCCCTCTCAACCCTAAGATTCCATGGGCCTACTTATGCCTACATCAGCTTGGCCTATGGACTCCTTCTGGGAGACCTGCCCCCCATGAGCCAGGCACCCATAAGGCTGGGTGCCCAGAAGCCAGGTTTCTAACATCTGACCTTGCCTCCTAACCTGAGATGACCAGCTCAGGCTCGAGCCTGAGGATTTAACTCAAAGACACAGGCTGCGAGAGTCAGATCCAGTTACTGCCTCTCCCGTGTCTCCTGCGCTGGCAGGCGGATTCTTCACTGCTGAGCCGCCTGGGCGTCCCTCTTCCCTGCTGCAGTAACTCACATAAGATCCATCTTACCACTTTCAACCGGTGTCCAGCGCAGTTTCTCTTTAACAGATGGAAACGACCTTGTCGGAAGATGCAGAGGGCATGAGTGTCCCCTCAGAGAGTCAACTCCCAACTGCATTCGGTACTCACACGGGCACTGACTCCAGCAGAGACTCGCCTTGACCTGAGCCGGTCTCCTCTGAGTTCCCCTCTGAGAACTCCTGACTAGGCCATGCTCCTGAGTTCTGTCCTTGGCCTACTTAGTGCAATTTTAGCAAGAATCCAGCTGGGTGAATTTAGAGGACATCCCCCGCCCTTGATATCTGATCAAATTCCTCTTCCCCCACCTGTCAAGTCACTTTAGCCAAAATCCTCCCTACTCCTGACATTTCCTCCTAAGAGATCCTCCATCCACTGACCCCCTCCCTTCTCCTTGGCTGTAAATTCCCACTTTTCCTTATACTTGGAGGTGAGTCAAATCTCTCTCCCCTCCTGTAAGACCCCCCTCTGAACAAGTGTCATGAGTGATTATTCAGCAGCTCCTCACCTTCTGCCTGAATACCCAAGTTTTAAGACTGCCTCTAATGTATTCTTCCAGAATGAGAACTTTGAAAATATAGATATATCTAAGAGGAAACAAAGAAATCCAGGAGACACGCGTCTCTCTCCTCATCCAGGCTTGTTTGGGCACGTTCTCCACAGCCTGGACTATTCACCTCTGGCCTCAGGGCCAACGTGCACCTGCTTCTAAGCCATTAAACTGCTAATCGCCTCGTGAGCAGGCTATGCTTGTCAGCAGAGCAAGAGCACGTGTGTTTTAGGCGACTTGCCATGCCGTGCTCAGTTGCTCCAGTTGCGTCCGACTCTTCGCAACTCTGGACTGTAGCCCTCGAGGCTCCTCTGTCCATGGGCTCCTCCAACCAAGAATACTGGAGTGGGTTGCCATGCCCTCCTCCAGGGGATCTTCCTGATCCAGGGATCAAACTTGAGTCTCTCATGTCTCCTGCGTTGGCAGACAGATTCTTCACCACTAGTGTCCCCTGGGAATCCCCCTTTAGGTGACCTAGTCCTCAGGGAAAGCAGATGGACACATGTGTGAAAGGCCACCTGGGTTCTCCCAGCCACCTCTGAGTGCCCCACAGAAACGTGGCGACTCCCAAACTCCCCGTGGCATGCTGGAAGCCAGCATGCCTCCCGAGCCTGCCACCCACCCCAGTAGAAGCTTCTATCCGAGGATTCACATTCTTACTACAGGCAATTTGGGGGCTAGGTTTTTGAAGGATCCAAACTAAATAGCTGCCACTACTAAAGAATAAGCTTATAAGCCATGCTCTGGGGGCTCCAAGAGGATTAACTAGGAAAGCTCCTTTCAAATAATATTTTTGTCTTGGGTTGACTGTGTCAGTTAAGGAAAGGATTTCAGATTCTGATACCTTTGATACAGGAAGGCGGTGAGGGGTAATGAAAAGAGAAGCTACAAATGTGTGTGATCACAGACACAGACATATTCATACCAACTTATCGGCCACACTTACCACCTAAAATTCAAGTGGAGATTAAAAATTAAATTTGCCACATGAAAAACAATTCTCTCAGAATTTATTCTTGCTAGAGTCTCTGAATTGAAATATTCTATTAACCCAGCAGTCTTATTACAAGACCATTGGAAATTTGACTTATATGCACGTGATTCTCTCGTGAAAGGGAGCAAGAAATCTTATTTACGTGCCATTTACATTAACAAACTTAACAAAGTTAGGGACTGGCATCATCCCACCTAGTGTTTCCACAGTTGAGTGCCTATGAATTGACGCTCCATAAAAGAGTGATTTATGAGCACACAGATACTGTGCCTACATTTAAACGGCACCCTCTCCAGTTCTGAGAAGATTCCCTATTTGTCCCATTATTCATTCTTGCCGGAACCGTGCTCCACGCTGGCCTAACCCCCTCGCACGCTCAGTGATCTGGGGTAATCTCGGCTTCTGAAGGCACTACCTAAGGCAACCGATATTTCTTTTGCATTGTTTGTGTTTTTCAGAGACTGCCAGCCTAAAAGCCTGTGTGTTTAGAAATTCAAATCAGCTTCAAGTCTTGTCGGAGTCGCTGAGCTCTCATTTTATGTTGGCAGGGAGACTGGGCTCGAAAGCACATTTCATTATTAATAAAAATAAAGGCGAGAGAGAACAAACAGAGGCTTGGAGGGAGTGCCACCCGGTCAGGGGCGAGTTCTTTACCTGCATTTGAAAGACTCTCCTTTCTTTCCCAGGCAGAGTGATCTCTCGGGGATGAGAAGAGCCGACTATGGATCTGGAAGATAAACAGAAACCTTTCCAGTTTTATATTCTTATTTGCCAGATATATAATCTTCAATAATGTATATTACTATTTAAAAAAAAATCAGGAAATGTCCCTAGAATTTCTCCTTTCTCCCAAGAAAGAACTACAGATTGTAATGAACATACTTATTTCCATTTTCTTCTGTGTTAATTCTGCCAGTGAAAAAAAGATGTTTTTCTTTTTTTCCTGCTTGTGGTTTTTCTGAGTATAGAAGAAAAGCATTTTTATTTAAGTCATAGTTGACTTATAATATTATGTTAGTTGCAGGTGTACAGCACAGTGATCCAGTTACACACACACACACACACACACATATATATATATATATTCACATGAGGAGAGCGTGACAACCCACTCCAGTGCTCTTGCCTGGAGAATCCCATGGACAGAGGAGCCTGTTGGGCTGCAGTCCACGGGGTCGCAAAGAATTGGACATGACTGAGCAACTAAGCACAGCGCATATATTCAAATACATACATATGTGGATGTGAACTGACCCAGTGGAAAAGATCCTGATGCCAGGAAAGATTGAAGGCAGGAGGAGAAGGGGCCGGAAGAGGATGAGATGGTTGGATGGCATCATTGACTCGATGGACATGAGTTTCAGCAAGCTCTGGGAGTTGGTGATGGACAGGGAGGCCTTGCGTGTTGCAGTCCATGGAGTCACAAAGAGTAGGACACGACTGAGCAACTGAACTGAAGTGATATACATATATACATGTCTTTTTATATGTATGTATTATACGTATTCGGAGAAGGCAATGGCACCCCACTCCAGTACTCTTGCCTGCACTCCAGTGTTCTTGCCTGGAGAATCCCATGGATGGAGAAGCTGGTAGACTGTAGCCCACGGGGTCACAAAGAGTCGGACACGACTAAGCGACTTTACTTACTTTATCAAATGTATATGTATACATACATATCTTTTTCAGATTATTTTCCCTTACAGGTTATTACAACATATTGAGTATAGTTTCCTGCGCTATACAGTAGGTCCTTGCTGATTATCTGTTCTGTATGGAGTAATGTATATATGTTAATCCCAAACTCCTAAATTATTCCTCCCTGCTTTCCTTTTGGGTAACCATAAATTGGTTTTCTATGTCTGTGAGTCTCTTTCTGTTTTAGAAATAAGTTAATTTTTATGAGTAAGTAAAGGGTGGGTTTCTGATGATTGCAAAATGCATAGGGAGGAGGCAGGGAGGGAGCAAAACTAATCAGTGAACATGGATTTTGCTAGTAGATCAAACAACCACATCTCATATTTCTTTTCTCTCCCAGCATAGCGCTGAACGGGTGTTGAGCTAAAATAGGACATTCAATAAATATTGATAAATTGATTAATCATGAGCCATCAAACTTCAGGAATTAGCCTTCAAGGCCCAATGAAAATACGATTAATGTATACAAAAGTGGTCTGCTGTCTGCAAGCTTGATCATGATGCTGCCTTCTCTGCCAAAAGACAAAGGTGTGTCAGTTTATTCTGAAAGCACTTGGCTGTGAGTCTTTCAGTTCTAGTTTATAAACCTCTAATCAGACTCCAGAGTACCTGCTCCTCATGGGACCTCACCTCATGCTCAGCATCCTTCTGAATATCTAATGGCCTTTCCCCAAAACTGAAGAATAACTCTTTAAACCGCCCCCCTCTGACTGTGATCTTATCCTGAGCCTAAGAGGCTGGATAGGCCTCATTCCGAACCCAGTTAGCTGCTTAGTCCCAGGGCTGGGTTAAGCTTCTCCGTGTATTCACATCCCTTTTTGGCCCCTTCACATGCCCAGCATTTGGGCCATAAGTTTGGAGACTGCAGATGGGAAACTGCAGGCAAACAATTCTTCTGGTCCAAGCAGGAGCCTGGCCTCTGAGAATTCACAGAGAAAGAAAAAGATTAGGGCAGGACCGGACTGCAGCTGGGCTGAGATAGGGAGGATTGAGTAGATATACAGCATTTTCTGACACTGTCCAGGCTCCTCCTTGAGCCTAACTCAGCCACTGACTATTGGCAATGTGATTATTAATTGTAATAAGCATAAGAAGAACGGCTGCTGGTTATTGAGGTTTCACATGGGCTGGTGCCTGGTCTGTGTTTTCCATACAACATCCCATTGAATTATTACAACTGTTAGAAAGTTATGTTGCTCTCAGCCCTGCTGTGGCAGCTGAGAAAGCCATAGCTAAGGTCCCCCACCGGGTACCTGGCGACCCAGCCAGGATTCAGACCAGGCTTGTCAGACCCAAAGCATTTCGAGCTTTTAGCCAGCGTGTTCCAAATACTGCTAGTGTTATAATTCGAGAAGACAGACGCATCCCAAAGTTCACGGCAACACTGTTCACAATAGCCAAGACAGGAAGGCAATCTAAGCGCCCACTGACAGAGGAGTGGATGAAGAAGACTCGGTTTCTTTCCTTTTAATGGAATATATCAGCCATAAAAGAGAAAGAAGGAACGCCATTTTGCAGCAACATGGATGGACCTCGAGATTATCATTATACTGAATGAAGTAAGTCACACAGAGAAATACGGCACAATGCCGCTTATACATGAAATTTAAAAAGGATGGTACAAATGAACTTATTTATAAAACAGAAATAGACTCACAGACATAGAAAACAAACTATGGTTACCAAAGGGGAAGTGGGCAAGAATAAATTAGGAGTTGGGGATTAAGAGATACACTATTGTATATAAAACAGATAACTGATAAGGATCTACTGTATAGCACAGAGAGCTCTACTTAGTATCTCGTAATAACCTGTAATGGAAGAGAATCTTAAAAAGTATATATATACACACACACATATATATAATTGAATCACTTTGCTGCATACCTGAAAGCAATGCAATACTGCAAATCAACTGTATTTCCATAAAAAATTTTTCAAAATGAAAAAAAAGAATTTAAGTTTAAAACAAAAAGAAATGCTGTTACTGTGATTATTGCAGAGTGCTATTATTTGGCTATTTGACTGTATTTGGCTGTGCTTATATAACCATCAAATTTGCATATGTCCTTTTCTCAAACTTGGCATAGACATGCCATACGAAACACACAATAAAACTTTTTATAAAGGAAATAAAAGTGCAGTACAGTAGACATAAGGATGGAAAGTCATTTAAAGCCCAAGCAGGAGAATTGAGCTCCCTCTCCACTGCTTCAAACACACCAATCCCATGGTCTGGAAGCTATCTGCTGGGGGCGGGGTGCAGAGCGACTCTGGCCCTGCAGAGATTTTAAGCTTCCTCTCTCTAGCATTGTTGTCTCATATGGTTCTCTTAAGAAAGTTTCTGCGTATTTTTGAAAGTAATTCCATCAAGTCTTGCAAGTCTTGCTACCCTGAGACCTGACTCAGAATCAGGTCTGCCCAGCAAGCCCACTGTGCACCACGTGACCCTGATCAAGAGCCCAGCCCCACAGTCTGTGAAGTTACAGGTACTGAAGTGTGCTGGTTCCGACCCATCACGACTTCTCTCTCGCCCAGGTCTAAGCGGCTGGCAGTAGACAACAAGCTGGCTCAGCCACACAGCCCTCTGTAAATGCCTGGCTCCTCCGAAGTCTGGAACTTCCTTGCACAGGCTCGGGCATTACAAACCCAAGAATTCCCAATAGCAGGATGATTCAGGAGCCTCAGTCATCATCTGACCCCAGGGCTCAGTCCACCAGCGACATCCTGGACACACGCGGCTTTGGCTACACTTTCCAAGGGCCGCTCTTTGAAATCCCTTCATACAGAAGGCAGCACTTTCCACTGCCCTTAGGACAGAGCATCAGAAGAACCTGCTGTGGTCCACCCCCACTGGTCTCCACGCATCCTGGCCAGACGAGCCGTGTGAGCTTCCCTCCTCCACCTGAATCAAATCCTCTCCCACGCCACGGGTCCTTCACCCCTGTTCTTCCATCTGCACAGCATGGACTTTCCCTGGTCGTGTCCTCTAGATCCTGTTCACATGACCTGCTCGTGTGTCTCTCCAGACACAGTGCTAAAAACTGTTTCTGATCTGCAAGCTCTTGCAGGAGCGTCCTTTTCCTTCAGAGCACTCAGCTTGCTTTGTAAGCACACACTGACTTCTATGAATCCACAACCTACGCCTGCTTCTCCCCTAGACTCTAAGCCCTCTGAGGATAAAATCATGTTTCCCTCACTTGCCGGTATATTCTCAGCTCCTAGTACAGAGACAGACACAAAGTGGGTTCTCAATAAATATTTATTTTACAAAAGGAGAGAAGAATTACTCAATCAGTTAATTAGCAAAAGCAAAGCTTCTTCTCCAAGTTAAGTTGCACAGAGGCCTTGAGAATCCACTGTCCCGTCTCTTCAGAGCTTGTGCGCCATCAAGGGTCCCCCTCGTCCTCTTCAATCTCAACTTTTGCCCTCTTCAACACTTTTAACCACATCCAAACTTTGCTTTTTTATTTTTTAGTTGAAGAACATTTGATTTACAATATAGCATCAGTTTCAGGAGTATAGGAAAGTGATTCAGCTACATGCGTGTGTGTGTGCATATATATATTATTGTTTAGTTACTAAATTGTGTCCAGCTCTTCTGTGACCCCGTGGACTGTAGCCCACCAGGTTCCTCTGTCCATGGGATTTCTCAGTCAAGGATACTAGAGCGGGTTGCCATTTCCTTCTCCAGGGGATCTTCTCAACTCAGGGATCAAACCCGGGTCTCCTGCATTGGCGTGTGGATTCTTTACCACTGAGCCACAGGGAGGTCTATACATATATAAATATGGCCTTCACGGTAGTGTTAGTCGCTCAGTCATGTCCGACTCCTTGCAACCCCATGGACTATAGCCCACCAGGCTCCTCTGTCCACGGAGTTTTCCAGGCAAGAACACTAGAATGCATTGCCATTTCCTTCTCCAGGGGCTTCCCTGTGGCTGTGTGTGTCTGTGTGTGTGTGTGTCTGTGTCTGTGTCTGTGTGTCTGTGTGTGTGTTCTTTTATCATATTCTTTTCCATTATGGTTTATTATGTGAAAGAAAAGTGAAAATGAAGTCGCTCAGTCTTGTCTGACTCTTTGCAACCCCATGGACTGTAGCCTACCAGGCTCCTCTGTCCATGGGATCTTCCAGGCAATAGTACTGGAGTGGATTGCCATTTCCTTCTCCAGGGGATCTTCCCGACCCAGGGCTCAAACCTGGATCTCCCGCATTGTAGACAGACGCTTCACCGTCTGAGCCACCAGGGAAGTCCTCTGGTTTATTATAGAATATGGAATATGGTTCCCTGTGCCATATAGCAAGACCCTGTAGTACATCTCTTTTCCATACAGTAGTTTGTAATCCCAAATTATTTATCCCTCTCCCCGATGCCTTTCCCCTTTGGTAACCATCAGTGTGTTTTCTATCTCTATGAGTCTGTTTCTGTTTTGTAGATGAGTTCACTTGTATTGTATTTTAGATTCCTCCAAAATTCTTCAGTCTCAGCTGAAGAATGAAACCAAAAATCTCCCTCCAGAAACACACACTACCTTTCTCCTTTCCTCTTCCCACTCGCCCCAAGCCGTGTAAAAGGAGATGGCCACACGCTCCATCCCACTGGAGGCCTCAGCTCAGCACCGCCTGGCCTCAGCAACTCTGACCTAAGACCCTGGAACTTGAGGCTGTGTTGCCCCGGCCCGGGCCGGCCAGCTGCAGTCGACGTCCTATACCCCTGCCCCTGGGCAGGTACGATTCCTGCACGTCTTCCCAGCGCATTTCTGCCTCCCTCTCTTCATCACCATCTCCTCCTCCCTCTCTCCACCACCTCCAAGGAAGCCTCAGAATTCTTGCCAAGTTCACAACGTCCCAGCAGCCTTCTCCCTCCACAGTATCGCCAGTCATGTGATAAAGCAAATTTGGTTATGTCCCTCCCCAGCTTAAAACCCTCAGATTCCTAATGAATTCCAAATAGAATTGGGGGTGGGGGGAGATAAATTTGCAAGTTTGGGATTAAAACATAAACACTACTATACATAAAATAGATACCCAGCAAAAACAGCACAGGGAACTCTATTCAATACCTTGTAATAATCTATAACGGAAGAGAATACAGAAAAAGAATGCATATATTTATATGTCTGTGTAACTGAATCTTTTTGCTATCCACCTGAAACTAGCGCAACATTATAAATCAACTGTGCTTCAATAAAAAGAAAAAATCCATATATATTGTTAAAGTCATACTCACAGAGGACACTTCTGCCGTGTGATTCATCATGACGGATACCGGGACGGATCTAAAATATCCTACGGCAGGGGCTGGCTCTGTAGCTCAGAGCACATATGTTAATGTGTCCGTTAAGATTATAGCAATGTTCATAATCCATACGACAGAATCCACACCTGCAGACACAACCACGTATCATGGCAACCTTGAATGCTATGCCGATTTGGATATTATTTCCCAAATGATGGGGAGGCTTTGGTGATTTCTGAACAAGGAGAGTCAGCGCCTTATGTTCAGTTCTGTGTTAAAGCTTCGTCTTGTGTACACATTACATTACAGCCTTGTCTCTGGAACCTTGATGCGTAAGCTGAAATTACCTTTTGCCTATGTAAGGTGCAATGTTGCGTGATTTATTTTACCAAGTCTGACATGTGATATGTTTATTTTTTAATTTTAATTCTCTTTATTGTGGTTAAACCCACCCCATACAGAATTCAGCATCATAACCATTTTTAAGTGTGCGGTTTACTGGTGTTAAACAATAACTCGCCCTTCCCCCACCCCCCAGCCTGCGGCAGCCTCTTTCTGCCTGGACGGCTAGTCTAAGTACCTCATGCAAGTGGAATCATACAGTATTTGTCCTTTTGTGACTTGATTATCTCCCTCAGCACAATGTCCTCAAGGTTTATCCACATTGAACACTATGTCAAAGCTTTCCTCTTTTTTAAATTAATTTTTTGGGGGTATAGTTGATTTACAGTGTTGTATTAATTTCAGGTATACAGCAAAGTGAACCAGTTATACATATACATAGATCCATTCTTTTTTAGACTCTTTTCCCCATAGGTCATCACAGAGTGTCGAGTAAGCTCCCTGCGCTATGGAGTAAGTTTTTATTAGTTATCTATTCTATATCTGCTGCTGCTGCTAAGTCACTTCAGTCGTGTCCGACTCTGTGTGACCCCAGAGACGGCAGCCCACCAGGCTCCCCCGTCCCTGGGATTCTCCAGGCAAGAACACTGGAGTGGGTTGCCATTTCCTTCTCCAGTGCATGAAAGTGAAAAGTGAAAGGGAAGTTGCTCAGTCATGTCCGACTCTTCAAGACCCCATGGACTGCAGCCTACCAGGCTCCTCCATCCATGGGATTTTCTAGGCAAGAGTACTGGAGTGGGGTGCCATTGCCTTCTCCGATTTCATATATAGTAGTGTGTATATATCAACCCCTATCTCCCAGTTTATCCCTCCCTTGCTTCCCCCTCGGTAACCATAAGCTTGCCCTTCCTTTACAGACTGAATGATACTCTCCTGCACATAAACACTACATTTCGCTTGTTCATTCATCTGTCAACAGACACGCTTCAGTTGCTTCCATGTTTTAACTACTATGAGTAATGCTGTACAAATATCTCTTGGAGATTCTGCCTTCAGCTCTTTTCGATATGTACCCAGGAGTGGAACTGCTGAATCATATGACAATTCTATTTTTAATTTTTTGAGGAACAAACATACTGTTATTTGCAGAGGCTGTACCATTTGCACTCCCATCAACAATGCATAAGTATTTTAATGTCTCCCACACCCTCCACCAACAATTATTATTTGGGGGCTTTTTTTTTTTTCCATAGTACCACACTCAAATAGGTGTGAAGTAGTATCTCATTGCAGTTTTTCTTGGCTTCTTCCCTAATGATTATTAGTGCTCAGCCATCTTTTCTTGTGCTTATTGGCCATTTAGATTTCTTCTTGGAGAAATCCTCATCCAAGTCTTTGCCCATATTTGAGCTGATTGTTTATCTGTTCTTGAGTTTTACGTGTTCTCTACATATTCTGGACATCATCCTCTCATCAGACGTACGATTTACAAACACTTTCTCCCATTCTGCAGGTTGCCCTTTTACTATGTTGATATATTTTTCAATGCACAAATTTTTAAAGTCTTCATAAAGTCCAATCTGCCTATTTTTTTTCTTTTGTTAATTATGCTTTTTGGAGGTATGCTCAAGAAATTATTGCCAAGTCCCATGTCTTGAAGGTCTCACCTATGTTTTCCTCTAAGAGTTTTATGGTTTTAGCTCGTTGACCCATTTTGAGTTAAGTTTTATACATGGTGTCAGATAAGGATCCAACAGGACTAATCACTGAGTGACTCCTCACTCAGTCCATTCAAGACTTTATCTCCTTTAGGTCTTTGAAGCCAACAGTGTGTTATTTAGTGAACGGCAACAGTAATTTAGCAAAGACACCCAATAGGGGGAAAGATTCAAGGTCTCTTTGTCACCTCTGTTCCCAGAGGCAGCTGAGCCTGCTTCAAGCCCAGGGTCACAGGTGGAGCTGGCACTGAGGGCTCATTGCACGCCAGGCAATTAACTCATTGGATCCTAAGACAGCTCGGTGAGAGAAGCATAATTACTATTTCAATTTTGCAGAGCTGGAAATTAAGGCACACAAAGGGGAAGTAAATTGCCCAAAGTCACACACACTGACTAATCAAGTGAAGAAGCCCAGACTAGAACCCAGCAATTAGAATGACTCCTTGGGAGTGAAAAACTATGACCAGGATCAGGCACATTAAAAGAATCACGGGTCTCACAATCATAGGAAATGCTCCAGTCTGTAAATCTCCTGCATATACATCAGCTCATCTGGACTCTCCAAAGTCCCTGAGAAGCTGCCAGAACACACACAGGTGTTTTTTACGCAGTGAAATCAAGACCCAGAGGGAGTTAGAGACCTGAGTGCCCAGGAGCAGGACTGCGGTGGCTCTGGCACCTACAACGGCCCCTCTGAGCCTGGTCTGGAGTTCCTCCACATTGTCTGACCACCTGCCTCCTACGGAGTCCCACCTACCAGCAGAAATTCTGGGCTCACACCTGACACCAGCTTGGATACTGATCACACTGACTGCAGATAGATTTGTGAATTCCCTTGGGAGCCTGAAGTTGATTTGAACAACGTGGGTACAATAATACTGGAGACTTCCACTTGTATGAGACTAAATACTCTACAGAACAACTTCCACGTTTTTTCACTCACTCCTCCAAAGTCCTACCATAATATCTGTGCTCTAAGAAACAAATATATCATTGTCTTTTGCTGGATTTGCAGTGTACTGTCTTTCCCTTCAAGACATCGGGGTACTCACTGTGAACCCATAATCCCTGATGTGCAATTCTAAAATCCCTGAAGCTCTGAAATCTGAGACTTTTTCTCTCTGAGTTTGTAGAAAACTAATCTTGACAGAAAAACCTTCCCTGAGCTAACCTGGGGCTATTTATAATGTTAATGTATTCCATGTAATGTGAATATTCATATATTTTTATTGGAGAAACATCAATGAGCTTAATTACGGGGTGCTACTCAGATTCCATTGGGAATTTTATGCAGGATCATCTTTCTGAAATAAAACTGAAAGGTCACTATTGACTTACACTTGTCCCCAAGAGTTTTGGATGGAGAAAACTGTGGATGGGACCACAGACATTTAATGGACTTACAGTCCCTGGGATAGTGTTTTCCAAATGCCCCTCATGCAGTTTCCACAAGACATATGTTATCTCTGCTTATATTAGACATGAACTCTGGGGTATGGAAAGATTTGGTAATTCAAGGAGCTACTAAATGCCAGATTCAAAACAACTAGAATGTCATGTTCTCAGCATTCCCCATAGAAGTGTGTATGAGTGTATGTGTGTGTGTGTGTAGAGGTGGAGAGGTAGTTATAGATGATTCATGGGTTTTGTGAAGCACTGAGCAACTAAAACAGAGACTGAAACTTCATAGATCCCAAGAAAGAAAACAGAGGTGAGAACAGGAGTTTCCAGGCCTACATAGAACCCCAGCTCCACTCTGCCTATTCTGGACCCCTGCCGGCTTGGCAGAGAAAACACAGGAGACAGTCTGAAACTACTTAAATCCCAAGTTGTCAAAGATCACGAGTGGATCTGGTTGGCAGGATACCAGGATATCCTAAGATATCCTATCTTAGGATAAAGATCAGTTCAGTTCAGTCGCTCAGTCGTGTCCAACTCTTTGCGACCCCATGAATCGCAGCACGCCAGGCCTCCCTGTCTATCACCAACTCCCGGACTTCACTCAGACTCACATCCATTGAGCCAGTAATGCCATCCAGCCATCTCATCCTCTGTCGTCCCCTTCTCCTCCTGCCCCCAATCCCTCCCAGCATCAGAGTCTTTTCCAACGAGTCAACTCTTCGCATGAGGTGGCCAAAGTACTGGAGTTTCAGCTTTAGCATCATTCCTTCCAAATAAATCCCAGGGCTGATCTCCTTCAGAATGGATAGGATACCTTTATCCTATCTTCTTTTTTAGGATAAAGGTAGACATTGGTTGGAGTCTACCAACAGAAAAGCAAAAAAGAGGACCATTTCTTCTCAGCATCCCAGTGCCTTCTCCTGAGGATGTGGGAAGTCCCACTGAAGGGCAGATAACAAGCACGAGGCATAGATGGCTCCAGGTTGGATCGCCAATGGGTTAATGCAACCTCTTTGGGGTCTAGCGTGCACTCTTCATGGTTAATTTAGACACGATTGATCTTCGCCAGTGTTGCGTGTCTATATTCAATCTTCTGAACTCTCTTCTGCAACAATAATTAATGTCGGAGCAGTGTATGGATCAACGGTGGGTCTTCTGGTTAATGTAACCCTGTACCTATAATAACTCAAAACTGAGATTTATCACTCTACCAGGATTCCCTCTTCACGCTTCATCTCTTCATGTTTACATCTGGTTTAACTTTTTCTAATCTAAAATAAATCAGCATGAAAAGCATTAGATTTTTCATTTAGATTCTCAATTGCCTTTTATTATCGAGATAATGCCCCTTATCTGATTGCAAATGGTGGGACCATTCCCTTGTTAGAACCTTAAAAAAAATTGCTACAGTCCAACCTCGGCATCTCTCCTTGCTTCTCCTTCACTTTGGTTTTTCAAGGGTGGTGTCTGGAGGAGGGGTTCTGGCTTGAAACTGAGACAAATCAGAATATAAAGAGGATAGATCATTTCAACCGTTCCTCCTCTTGTGAGACTCATGCAGGAAGAAGGCCTCCCCCGGCTGCCTAATGGGAAGTGGGCTTCAGTGAGTTCAGGCTTCATTTCACCCCCTGTGACCCTAGTCCCTGTCGGTCTGCAAGGATAAACGGGGCAGCAATGATGGAGCACCTGGCTGGAGACTTTTACACAAACATCAGGCGTGCAGGGCAAGCACAGCCACGTTACAGGCATGGTGACCACCCAGCTACAAAGTCAGGTTTGTGTATCAGAAAGGCAGATCTCCCCAGACTCCTGGAGCTTGCCTTTCAGCGCGTTCTGCTGTGTTTTATCGTGGGCGATGCTCTTCTCCTAACTTTAAAGTGGGAGCTGATGATTCCAGAAACTGAATCTATTCCTTGTACCTGGTGGAGGCTTCTTCTTTCCCCAGTAATTGTTTACTATCCCTGTCTGCTTTCCCTCAGAGACCCACGCTGCTTGAAACACTTCAGCATAGGACGCAACACCGTGACTCTGACTTTGGAACACCTCAGGAAGTTCTGAAGACCCAGTCGCCCACTCAGGCCTACAGCGTTTCACTCAACTGCGGTCACTTTCCTTCCTTCAAAGAAAGAGAGACAAAGAGGACGAAAAAAAGGACAAGGTGTTTCCTGTTCTCTGGCTCACCCGTTCCCAGGAACACCTCCCCTGAGCTTGTGGGGAAAGTCCCTCCCATCTCACACTGGGGGCTGCTGTTTTATGACTTTTTTAGCCAGACTGACAGAAAGCAATCTAAAGGGAGCACTTTATATAGCACTTTATATAGCTGATTTTCACACCTTTTCAGAATGACTTGGTGAGAAATAGCAGAATAGAGTCCTTCGAGCTTAATAATAATAAGATGCCCTACACAGCAGTTAGGGTTTCCCTGGTAGCTCAGCTGGTAAAGAATCCGCCTGCAATGCAGGAGACCCCGGTTTGATTCCTGGGTCAGGAAGATCCACTGGAAAAGGGCATGGCAGAAAGTGAAGAGGAACTAAAAAGCCTCTTGATGAAAGTGAAAGAGGAGAGTGAAAAAGTTGGCTTAAAGCTCAACATTCAGAAAACAAAGATCATGGCATCCGGTCCCATCACTTCATGGGAAATAGATGGGGAAAGGGTGGAAACAGTGTCAGACTTTATTTTCGGGGGCTCCAAAATCACTGCAGATGGTGACTGCAGCCATGAAATTAAAAGACGCTTACTCCTTGGAAGGAAAGTTATGACCAATCTAGACAGCATATTGAAAAGCAGAGACATTACTTTGCTGACTAAGGTCCGTCTAGTCAAGGCTATAGTTTTTCCAGTGGTCATGTATGGATGTGAGAGTTGGAGTGTGAAGAAGGCTGAGCGCCGAAGAATTGATGCTTTTGAACTGTGGTGTTGGAGAAGACTCTTGAGAGTCCCTTGGACTGCAAGGAGATCCAACCAGTCCATTCTGAAGCAGATCAGTCCTGGGATTTCTTTGGAAGGGATGATGCTAAAGCTGAAACTCCAGTACTTTGGCCCCTCATGTGAAGAGTTGACTCATTGGAAAAGACTCTGATGCTGGGAGGGATTGGGGGCAGGAGGTGAAGGGGACGACAGAGGATGAGATGGCTGGATGGCATCACTGACTCGTTGGATGTGAGTCTGAGTGAACTCCGGGAGATGGTGATGGACAGGGAGGCCTGGTGTGCTGCGATTCATGGGGTCGCAAAGAGTCGGACATGACTGAGTGACTGAACTGAACTGAACTGAACCCACGCCAATATTCTTGCCTGGAGAATCCTCACAGACAGAGGAGCCTGGCGGGCTACAGTCCCTGGGGTCACAAAGAGTTGGACACGACTGAGGGACTAAGTACAGCACAGCAGTTACCCCGTGCCAAGCATTGTGCTAGATTTCGAGTCTCCATGGCAACACAGGAAGGAAGGTACCACTGTATTTCCAACTGAATATGACGTTTAACATTATTGTTAATAGCAATATCAATAAAATAATACAACAGACCCACAACCATAGGAAGCAGACTTATGGCTACCAAAAGGGAAAGGGGGTGGAGGGATAAATTAGGACTTTGGGTCATAGTAACATATACACACTACTATATGTAAAACAGATAACCAATAAGGATCCACTACATAGCACAGGGAACTTTATTCAACATTTTGCAATAACCTATAGGGAAAAGAATCTGAAAAAGAATATATATATGTATATATATATGTGTGTGTGTGTGTGTATATCTCACTGTGCTGTACACCTGAAACTAAGACAATATTGCAAATCAACTATACTTCAATTTTTAAATTAATAAATAAAAATTATCTTCAAAAGCTATAATATGATATCAACAACAAAGCATTACTGAACTCTCATGTTGAGCCAAGCCCTGCCTCAAATTTCCATCCACCACTTTCTCCAGTCCCCACGAATGCCCCAGATTTCTTAACTCCAACCTGTATAGGAATCAGCTGATGCTGAGAAAGGTAAGAGTTCACGTATAGTCCAAATTAATAAGGGGCAAGGGAAGGATCAAAATCCAAGTTTACACGAGTCAGGGCCCAAGCCCTCACCCCTCTGATGTCTCAACAGAACATCATTTATTTCATTAAGATGCCAAAGTTCTAACAGAAACTAACGACAGACACAAATAATCGCATACTGTGTGATTTCAGCTATAGAAGCTGCTGACCAGGGAAAAATAAAGTGGCAGAAAGCAAACCCATGGTTGCTAGGGCTGAGCTGGGGGGAGGACGTGGAGTGCAAAGGGCACAAGGAACTTTCTGGGTCAGTGGAAATGCTCTATATCATGATTTGGAACTAGGTATATAACTGCACACATTTGTCAAAACAAAATGAAGTGCTCGGTTATAAAGTTATGAATATTAATGAATGTAAATTATGCCTTAATAAGGATGACTTTTTAAAACATACCATGAATAAGCTCCAATTTATCTTAGAGTTCCAGTTCAACACAGAGTTAGAGAGAAATGATGGGACCTTGACCTCAGGCACCTCACCACCCAGTTAAAGAGAACTGTCTTGGACATCTGTAAGCACAAGTTAGGGCAGGACCGCCAACCATGGCTCTGGGCCCTCACCTTGACGGCCACGTGCTGGTTTAGTGTTGCCGTCTTGGATTATTTTTTAATTGTTGTATAATATACACAACACTTTGGCCACCTGATGAGAAGAGCCGACTCACTGGAAAAGACCCTGATGCTGAGAAAGACTGAGGGCAGGAGGAAAAGGAGGCGACAGAGGATGAGATGCTTGGATGGCATCACTGACTCAGTGGATGTGAGTTTGAGCAAGCTCTAGGAGACAGTGAAGGACAGGGAAGCCTGGTGTGCTGCAGCCCATGAGGTTGCAAAGAGTTGGACATGACTTAGCAAATGAACAACAACAACAACATACACAACGTGAAATTTGCCCCTGGAAGTGTCGAAGCCCATGAGACCAAGTACATTCACCGTGTGCAACCACATCCTCTCTGTCTCCAGAGCTTTTCCATCCTCACAGACTGAAACTCTGTCCCCATTAAACAATGGTTTTCCATTCCCAGCTCCCACCAGTTCCTGGCAGCCACCAATCTGCCTTCTGTCTCTGAATTTAACTGCTCCAGGGGCCTCAGGCAAGTGAGGTCAAGCAACAGCATGCCCCCCGTGCCTGGCTTGTCTCACTCAGAACAAGGTCCCTGGGCTCAGCCAGGCAGGTGGGCTGCTTTCACTCTGCCACGGGGTCTTCGGACGCACACGGCTTTTTGCGTCGATGCAGCCCGACCTTCCCGCTTTTCCTTCCGTGGCCTGTGCTGCGGGTATCGCCATCTAGGTTCTTTGGAGGCCTTCGTCTGTGCACTCGCGCTTTGTGTGCACACCTCATGGACAGCAGATCGTGCACGTTGTGCGTGTGTGTTGATTCCTTGCTGTTCCACTCACAGAAGGTGTTCAGGGGCGCCTTGGTCTCAGAAGTCGGGTGAACCCACAGTGTAGGAGTCTGACGAGACTCAGAGGGAATACAAGGCAAGCAAATTACCCTAAGACCAAGCAAGCTGAGGGCTGGCAGCCCCTGCTGGAACCAGACTTCCTCCTAATGCAGGAAGATGGCTATGGGTTTCTGGAAAATACAAATGACTGAGCAATGCTATTGAGACCGG